>NC_136615.1:20890013-21295013 GCF_933228915.1 Telmatherina bonti
GACAAACCCTATTGTACTTTATAGTGGAAAAAAAGTTTAGAATGTTGCCAAATTATGCAGAAAAAGGCTAAACATGTTATCTTGTCAGAACAGCCCCTTTGTTTGTATGTTATCATTATTAGACAAATCCCATACAATACTGTCCTTTGAAACGAGACTCGTGCAGATGGGGACACCCATGATGTGAGGAGTTTTGTTGATTTTATGTGGCTTATGGTATTGTTGTTTGTCTTTTTTTTTTTTTTTTGCACACACACCTGGCCGCTTAAAAAGAGGAGAGTGGATGTGGAGGTTTAAGCTGGTCATTGATATACGCTGAACAAAGTATTAAGGATAAACAGTAAAGAAGGAAGTTCAAGGGAAAATAATGGGGACAATACACCACTTGCTATCCAGATTAAAATGCCCAGATGAAAGGTCACAGAGAGGCAAGTTGTTCAGCCCAACCAGATGTGTACTTGCTCTGGCCTTTAGCTGATTAATTATCTCATAGTTTATGACACCAGGGTTGGTGTTCAGGCAATTGCATTATACTGCACACCCAGTGCAACCTGATCTGGGGATTTTTTTTTCCTGCTGGACAGTGTGTGTTTGGGTATGTGTATGTTATAAATACAGGAGGAGTCTCTTTATGCACTGGTGGCATGAGTAATGAGAGAGCAATCATGCTCCAGCAGTGCAATCGTTATGCTCTTGCATGAATTCTCTGTGGCTACAATCCAGTTCTGCACTTTTTTTCCTTCCTCTTTCTGTCTTTCTAAGTTTTTTTTTTTTTTTCTGTTCCCAGAGATTAACTACGAGAGGAATAAACACAAAAACGGAACCACCCATTCACACCCAGCGGCATGCTACCTTATTTGCCCAAGCCTCTATCAATTCCTGGTCATAGCCAATAGCCATAAAGGAAGTGGTCCCACTGTCACAGAAACAGTTGGCACGGAAACAGCACATTACACCATCGTCCAATCCCCCTCCCATTCCTTTGTCGTCATATTTCCCCTCCCTTCCTCTCCTCCTCTGCCCGGTCCCCTCCTCCTCTTCCCTCTCTCCCTATCTTGTATGTTTTTTCAGTCATCAATGAAATCACAACCAATCCTGCTGCTGGCCTCTTAGCAAGCACATTACATCCCCAAGGAACATATCTACTGGCTGTTTTACCTCAGTTCCAACCAGCAGAGCTCAGATTCCTTAACAACCAATGTATATTTAATAACATGAAACAAAGATACTCTGGATGCTGCATCAAAGCCTGTTTTCTCCCTTTCTCTCTGTTACTCTCATGATTTAATCCTGACCATTTCCCCCCTTCTCTGTAGCCCTGCTGACTCCTCCCTCCATTTCTGCCCTGCACTCCCTCTCTCTGCCTCTCTGTCTCTGACACACTCAAACACACGCACACATATATACACACCCTCCACCCCCATCGCTGCAGTGTCTCAACTGCCTTGGAGCAAAAGAGAGAGGATATAGAACACAGACGTTAATAAGACAGAGAAAGAGGGCCACTGAAAGACAGAAAGAGATGTACGTGTGAGACCCTGTGAAAATGAGGACGAGATGAAGATGGAGCGGCAGGACTAAAGGTGGATTGCACAGAGCCCTTCTCTGCCTGCAAGGGCTTGTCTGCAGTATCCTTTGTACATGGATGCTGGCTTGTGAATACGGTAAGCTTTGCTTTTCTCACTGAGCTTTATTTCACAAGATGGCTTGTCTTTGAGTGCCTGCAAGAAGAGATTTCAATGTAGCCATTCTGTGGATGGTGACTGATAAAATGGGGAAGGTGATGTTCAGAGATGGCACCAAGGCAGGCAGGCAGGCAGGCAGGCAGGCAGCCTGTCCAATCCCCTCCTCCACCCTGTTAGCTATGTGCCAACAGACGCTGCTATCTTCTGCTTACAATTTGACTCATCATTTCCCCGGAGCATCCTTGGTTCTTATAGAATGCTGTTATTTGAATGCATTGCATAGTCTTTTAATTACCGTATGTAGGACAAGTAGAGGATACTTCAAAGATGTGTGTGTGTGTGTATATATTGTGTATGTATACACATATATATATATATATATATATATATATATATATATATATATATATATATATATATATATATATATATATATATATATATATATATATATACATACATACATACATATATGTGTGTGTGTGGGTGTGTGTGTGTAAAAACATGTGTGTGTGTGTGTGTTTCTGTGTGGATGTGTCTGTGCTCTGACCAGGCATAAGCTGGAGAAAGAGGGGAAAATAATAAGAGAGTGGAACCGCCATCACGCACACAGGTGCTGAGCTCTTACTACTGGCTTTACGAGACACTGAATGTGGATGTGCAGCGGGGGGGTGTACAGTGTGGAGTTTGGTTTTGCAGGCACTGGGAAAATCTGGCAAATTGTGGCCTGGAAGATTGTAGAAATTGTCCAGTGCAGCTATTTAACAGAGTAAAATTATATTAATTAATAATCTCCATCTTGAAGTGGGATCTATTTGGTGTCAAATTGTTTATGTCACTTCATAAATATACTGTAAATTCTGACAGCGAGAAAATGAAATTGGGCAGAGCATATATTCAGTAGGCAAAAAAAGGACAATTGTGTTTGTAGTTTGTGTTTTGTGCCTACTGTGTGTATGTTTATGCTACATGCTTGAGAGAAGGAGAAAAGGAAAGAGCTAGTGCAGGGAGCGGTTGAGGGGCTGGGGGGGTTAACAGTAGGGAGGCAGATGGGGCAGAGGGGCGGAGGTTGATGCAGCAGAGAGCAAGAGAGAGAAAGAAGGAAAAAAGAAGATTTGGCACAGATTGGATGGATGAGCGGGTGGGGGGTGGGACGGTGATAATTTCACGGTGGTGGAAAGACAGCGCATTTCTGAGCATGTGACACAGAAAGAATGCTGGATGAGTCTGTGATAGTTCCACCACCAGCAGCAGCAGAAGCTCACTGAGGCCCTGATGTGTCTCTGAATCAAATGAAAGATGGTGAAAATCCCTTCAAACCCTTCTTTATTGAGTTCGACTGAATCAGAAATTTTACACTAATATCTTTGCTGAACTCTTTGTAGTTCTGCCTGATTGGGGTTTGATAGAAACACTAAAACTGGGCAGGAATGTAAACCCTGTGCAACTGAATTCACTGATCTGATTAAAAGCACACGCAACTCCCTTTTCGCTGAAATGTTCGGTTGATAAATTACACAACACATGCACCTTTTTAAGTAGGACACACCTGAAGTCATTGTAAAGCAAAGTCTTGTTGTCACCTTTTATGAGAGATTCATTTTATTCTAGATGCCAAAGAAATCACCAAATATTGTAGATGCTTTCCAGCCATGCAGTCATGTGAAGATGGGGCCTTTTCAGTTGCAAAATGAAAACAGAAAACTGGACTGTGCTTGAATAAGAACTAGCTGCTAAAAAAAACAACAAAGCATGCAAACAACATTCTATAAGGTAAGACAGTATTCCACTGCTGTCTCAGTGACTGGTTGGTCGCCATGAGAAGGCAAAACAAGGTCATATTCACTGTAGCACAAAAGCTCTAATCTGCCCTGCAAGCTGCACTGACATCTAATTTATCTTTTCATATCAGTTGGAAAGTGCTCTGTTTCTCTCTGCAACATTTAAAAAAGAAAATACGATGACACTGGCTTTAAAACAATGGATGACGACGTCCAATGTGAAATGGAAATGCTGATCACGTGCTTAAATAATGGGTCTTTACCAGGTTTCACGTGCACACACGCTCACAAACTATAAGGAAAAGAAAACAAGTAATCACACCTCGTCATTTTGAACGTAGTGCTGGAAGAAATGACTCAGTACTTTTATGAAAACAATCGCAAAATCCAGCGAAAGCAGCATAGAGCGCTACACACAAATTAAGCTTCGAACAAATTCATGCTCTTTTTGTTAGAATCACAGGATGCAGTATGGTGCAACTCAAGAGGCTTTTATTCACACAAAAATGGGAGCAGTAGTGTGGCAAACCCTATGCTGAGCTGACCTCCTTCCACCTCTTTTGTTACTTGCTACATCAATTCCACTGGGTGACATAATGGCAGGGGACAGCAGGGACAGCCTTGGTTTTAAAGTGACAGTGGCTGTTGAGGTAGTAATTCTTGCTCAGAGGAGACCAATGTCATTGTCCGGTGCACTGCAAGACGTTTTTAACCTTGTAGGTGAGCACACCAGCAACTTGGACAATTAAACTCAGTTCTATTACAGTTAAGTGCCAAGGGGGCCAAGTGTAGTTCCCTCAGCAGCCTACTTAATAAAATAATTAATCTAAGGTGTCATAAATTTGCTTGAGAGGGAGAAGTGGAATTATCACACAAGTCTTTTACTTTTTGTCATAGTAGTTGAACAGAAATCAAAGTTAAAATGGAGTGTGAACGCCACACAGAGGCAGCTAAATATTATTTAAGACCACAGAAGAAATGTCTGTCTTTAAGATCCATGTTTTTTGTCTATTTTGTTCTGACAGGGCCTTGCTCTGATTCAGCTGGCTCAGCATTAGTGTTTGTTTTGGGTCTTTAACCCCAACCAGGTACTGGGACAAAGTGTCATCTCCGCATAGAGACGTTTTGGCAGCCGTTTCTTACAGGCAGGCGCAGATGTAGCCAGAGCTAATAAATTACTTAACAGTGAGACATCAGGGATGAGGACTGTTGGTGGACTCGAACCAAATCTTAGGGCGGGGGCTTGTGTGAATGAGTGAGGATTAATTATCTTTCAGTGTTACATAAAACAACATGGGCTCAATTCATCCCTCTCTCTCTCTTTGCCCTCCTTTCTACTCTTTGCTGGTAGTCACATACAGGACCCTGCCTGTTTTCCTGAAGCCTTACTTCCAGCACTCAGATCTGAGTGATGAGAGGGCAGAGTGGAGGGGACTAACAGAGCAACTTTGTGTTCCATTGCACACACATAACAGCGGTCATATGACAACAAGGAGGTGGTGGAGAGGGAGGGGGATGACGAGGAAGAGCTGCAGCCCACTATACTGGTTAGGGTTGTTGTGTAGAAAGAAACAAAAAGGCGTGTGATTCTGCCTCTATGCATGGATGCACATACAAGCCTATCCAGCCTGTATTGCCTTCTGAGATCATTACACAATTGAAAAGTAAGGTTATAGCACAACAAGAGGCCTGTTTTGATGAGGGGATGCAGGTTTGCTTTACCAGGAAAACACCTGAAAATGTCGTAAGGTCAGTGGTGTTTGTAGTGACCTTAACAGTCCACTAGTATCCTTCCATTGAGTGTCCCCAAACAAGTTTATGCTATAAATAATACGATTTGATTCGGCTTGTGGAAGAATCCTAAAACAGGAGCGGGGATTTTCTTAAATATATCTGCATTTTTTGCATTGTATTACTTTAAGGTAGCTGAGCTAGATTACATATACATATATTCCTTGCAGAAGCACCTGCTGGGAACATTTTACTTTTAATAATTCAAGCATTCTTTTTTTACTTATTGTCTTTACTGACTTCATCCACTAGAGCTTTCTGGGTGGGTAAATAGCTATTATACTGTTGCATCTGCTGCACTGTGAGAAATTGTTCCTGTTCCTGTTTCCGTTATCAAATCATCTGCAGCCGATAATGTCTGTGGGGTGTAGGCTGTAAGTGTCTGTTACCCAAAATTCCCTTCTCATGTAGCAAGCATTTATCTTATCTGTCAAGACACAAATGAATATTACAATGAAACCTAAGTGAGCATTTGCATGTAGATAAGAAGGTGACTTGTTTTGATGTATTTTAAGGTGCATACAAGAAAAAGGAAATCTCTATGTAGATTACACTTTTTTTTATTATCACACACTGGCAGGAAACCTATAACAGATATTTGTGCCCATGTCTGTTATACATTTCCTGCCCATGTGTGATTAACAAATAGGCAGGAAATGTATAACAGACATGTATCCTCACTTTTCCACCTTGTGCCATCTTATCCCTTCACATCAGACAGCCTGCCCATATCTCAGCCTGTGCACAAACATGCCATTGTCATCGTTGGCTGGCCTTGTGACTCAGTGTGACCCGCTGGATTGGAGAGGGGGGAACACAGCCATTGAGATCAGGAGCATTAAACAGAGCATTATCACAAAAAAGCATCTAGCATACAGAGAGCTCACCCCCAACCCGTCCTCACCCTCTAAACAACCCACTGTTTTGGGGGAGTAGAGAGAAGAGAACACTGCCTGTCATTGTTTTCCACACTGAGTGAGTGGTGTCCTCACATGTATACAGTATGAAGACATCTTTCTCTGAAGTTGGCATTCAGGACAACATGTCAGAAAGAACAAACACAATGCACTGAACAAACAATTGTGAGAGCTAAATTGAAAGTTTACAATAAGAAGATTTGACTATTTGGCTTAAATTTGATTTAGCGTGAGCATCCCCGGTGATTTGTATGCATTCATAATGAATAAGTAGCTTTAGCCATGTGGAAAAAGCCTTCATAATGTGCTGTCGTCCATGTTTTAGAGGTTCTGTGCTAAGAACACTGAACAAATAAACTTCATACTTAAATAAATCGTTTTAGTACATTCAAACCTAAATTTATTAAATATTTTCCCAACACCTAGACCCTCCAACACATCTATATAGGAACTGTCTTGTAATAACAAGCTCATTGTTAACTCTTTAACCTTCTGCTAAAACTGATTTTCACCCCTCAAAACATCTGTGATCAGAAAAGATACAAGTTATTAATTTTCTCTGTGCCACAACATTATCCATAACAGATTGGGTATAAAGTATAATTTTAGGTTGACACTGTATTTAGACTGGATTATTGTGGAAAAATGAGGACTAATTAAAAAGCAGTTCTTTTTAGATGAAACTGTAAATTGTTAGCAGTTCAAACGGTTGAATGGAGCTGAAGATCATTCTGCCTGCGACCTATATCTCATATGATTCTGACGTAGAGTGGGGCGACCACAAAGCTCTGACTCATCACACATAAGCAGGCCTTCTGGGTTGGGATACTTTATTCCCTTCCTCTGAGATCTACACAGAAAGGCATCCGTTTTGGTTGCTTACCATCAAAAAGGCTCAGTATTTTTTTTTCTCCAGTACTTTCACATGATGCACTGCTCTATACATGACCAGTGCTAACAAATGCCATTGAGGTGACATTGATCTATGGTTCTGCAGCTCACAGCATGAAATTGACTGCTTGTTGTCCCACATTCCACAACAATGCAGCTAAAGAAGATTCAGCCTATAAACTACAGTATATACTGCCCTGCAGATTCCCACACCCCGCGTATAATTTGCCACTTCCTTCTCTTTTATGGCGAGTCTCTGCTAACACACCCTTGCTTATGATCTGCAGTTCGTTTTCTCCATTACATGCACTTATTTATATGACACGACCATAGACCGGGGTCTCTTTCTATATAGTGTATGGACACGACTTATCATAGTTAAAACTGAAATACCAACGCTAGTCAATTTCTGCCTGTCTTTGGCTTTCAGGCTTTTGATTCACCCATTAAGAGTGGCAAAATAATTTGAAGAGATAAAGATCAACTTTACCAAAAGATCGCCCGTTTCTATCTTAACAGAAGATTCAATTGTATGAGTTTCTGGATGTAAGAAATCTTGGAAACCTCCCCAAATTGTTAACATCTCCATCACTGTTTCCAGTAGCTCTTGCATAATAGATTCAAGATTCCTTGCAGAGTCACAGCACAACATAGCCAGGCTAAGTAGAAATAAATAAAGAAGACAGTTTAACTAAAATAGAATGAAGACCTCCAAACATTTTTCTATAAATTCATCTATAAGGACTCTACTCCCCTCTTTCAGCAAGGTCCATTTCAGTGTCCTTTTCCAGTTTAAATACCTGTTTTTTTGTGGAGGAAAAAATCTTGGTTTTTGTAGATCCTGTAGTTTCTACACTGACTTAACTTGTAGAAATGTCAACTAACCTTAAGATGCCTCACTGCTGGTGGTTCAAATCATAAGATCATTAAATTCTGATTTATTTTGTGTTATTCAACCTGCACAAATTAGTCAATATTTGTACAAAAAGCTATTCAAACTGTAATAACCCGACGTGCGATAAGGCTATGCAATAAATAATACAGTAGACCTTTTCGTCATTGAATGTTGTTTTGTTCATTTGGATATTGTTTCAGCTATATGTGTTGAACTTTATCATGTTACAAATCTAACACATTCTCCTCACATCGATCTTTTTTTTCCAGTGTGAGTTTCTTGGTATCTGAAGTCGGAGTAGCTAAAAGGCAGTTTGAGCTTTAAAGACTTGATTTGAGTCATGTGTACCCCATCAACCACAAGGATGGTGTGGTCCAAAGTATTAGCATAGGCTGAGACCTCATGTCTTCAATTCAAGCATTTTTTTTTTCTCAGCACGTTTCTTTTTTCTAATAAAAAGCTTGAAAAAGTTTTAAGTTGTGGAAATATTTAAGATTTAAGAGTTTTAGTGAAAAGATAGGCACTGCTAGAACATGTCTGCATTTGATTAAATATTCAAATATTGCCTGTGCAGAGGACCTTAGGACTATAACGGGTTTGTCACTGATCAACCATGCAGCAGTAATATCTATTAATATTAAATATTTCACTCTTTTGTAGGTAGCACAGTGCAGGAATGGCTGCTGGTATATAAAAAAAAAGAATAAAGAAAGAGTGCTGTTCATTTGTTTTGTGTTTCTGCAGCTCTATTCCTCATCGTGTTTCAATTGGCAACATTACCAGAATTCTATTTTTTTTTTTTACCCTTTTAAGGAAATGCTAACTTCTGTGGAAATTTCTCTAAACCTTGTGTGTAGTGCTGATGCTGTGCTGTGGTTTAGTAACATCAGGGCTGCTCCTAATGATGGTCAACAACCTCTGAACCTCACCCTGGCCCTCCACCGAAACACTTAAAAGCCTCATTAGTGTTGTGCATATTCGCCTCAGTACAATTTTTAAACTAAACTAGTTCATTTCATCGTAATAATTTTTTCTTCTTCTTGTGTTTGTTGTATATTAGCATTCAGCCTTCCTTTCCTTGTGCATATTTCAAATAACCGCACTGCATAGAAAAGATGCCAACAATCATGTATCTGAAAGAGGAAGATTTGGCTCAAAAATCCATTTGTCAGATTTTGTCTCATCATTTGGGAAAGAAAGCTGTCAAATGTTTTCCTTTTTAAACTTAAACCACCTCAATCATCACCTCCTAGTCAATCCTCCTTTAAACCTGTCACCTCAGTTCATGTGATATCCCAGCATCCTTGACCTTGAAGTACTTCTTTAATTTGCGGAAGACCACAATTCCAGAGGACATGTCCATTGATCATCGTAGTTTTTCTCACTAATTCATCGCCTCTGTGGCATCACATAAATTAATAATACCTCTCCAGTAGAGCCTCTTGTCTTGTTAAGAGGCTCTTTATGTTTGACTGGGCAACTTACTGTCCCAAGAATCTCACAAGGCTGTCTTCCTTTCATCTGCTGATTCTTAAGCACTTTCGGAATAAACACACTTGGGGTGATTATACAGCTCTGCACGAAAAACAGAAAATTGCATATGGTAGTTTCTGACAGCTGCCATGAAGCTCAAAAATATCTGACACTGCCAAAAAGTTTCACTGCCGTTTCAGCTGCACAGATTTAGGGATTAGTCCGTTTCTGATTGCAAAAATCACTCTGGTAGGACATTGCATACGGACAGTGACCAGGTAGCCTTAACTTGAACTATAAACCTGTTTTTGGCAGGCAGCTGGTAGAAAGCCAGTCAAAAAGCTGGAAGCAAGCTAAAACAGCTGCCTTTGGATAGGAGAGCATAAGCACCGTGCAGCTGATCATAAGACATGTGAGCTATTTTTTCTTATGTGCATTTACTGTATGCTAGTTTGCTAGAGGGACTCTAGCTGCTTGAATGCCTCTTTAAATAATGCCAACATCTATTAGTAAGACAGAGATAAAATAACATTCTCTATTATATAATGTTTTTGACTCAGTTCAATGTTTGTTTAAAAAAAAGAAAGAAACATGAGCAATGATGACTAACATGGCTCACTCAACCTGCTAACCCAGGAGTCAAATATGAATTTCTTTATTATTATTAAATATTCCCATTTGCACAGCACCAAGCTGTTCTGAATAGATTAAACTGGACATGTATATGCCTTTCACAGTGATCTGAGAGTCACGACTGCACTGAAAGAATGCATGGATGTGGTTGTATCTTTCAGCCACCTTCGCAACCCAGGTGAAAGCTCCAGGTTGCAGCTCAAATATTATACTACTTATTTGTGATGAATAGGCCATCTTCTTGCCATAGTTAGCTTTGATAAAAATGGACATCGTGGATACCGGTTATATGCTTGGTAAAGAAGAAACGTAATTGCCGCTCATCTGCTGGATATAGCAGATACAGTGGACAGGTTGATGCTGCGAAGTGCAACGTCCTTCCTGCTGCCTGTCTGCAGCAGGTTTGTTCATTTTACTCACTCGATCCTTCCTGAAATGCAAGCCTGTTGACACACACACACAGACACACACCCACACACACACCTGCACACCTCATTCATAAATCATTACAAGATGACTAACATGTGCCTTTTACCCCTCTCCAAACGTCACACCCTTTTACTTTTCATTCAGAAAACTAAAACGTCTCATTTGTTCTCCTTCCACTGAGAAAGAGCAAAACACACATCTGGCTGCGTTTGTCAGTTTTAATCATCACACAGCAATGTCCATTTCATTCTTCTGCTTATGCAATAAGTGGTCTCATTTAATTCAAATCACATGTCTTCAGTTGCGGGGCTGATTTCCCACCCATTTATTGATACACAAAGTTACACTTAGTTTTTTGTAACTCTTTGTCCAGCTATGACTATTTAATGACACTAAATAATTAATGATCCAAGCACTTGTTTTCTCATCTTCTCAAGTGTTAAGAAAAGATCTGTTTAAAGATGCATGCTTTGACGTTTCTTAGCTTCACTCCAAGATTCCCATGTTTGCATCTGCAATCGAATATTGCTCGTCTCTAAAACCTGGTATAACGCGTTTAACCTGTAATTTATTTCTTGTCTTAACAATAACATTTTACCTTTAATGGATTAAAATCACAACTCAATCTATTGTGATTGACTCTTAATATTAATAGCTTTTCTGCGGGCTAAACAACATTAGCATGAAAGTAGAGGAGGTTACGCAACAGAAAAATGATGTGTCTACGTGTGCTCAGCTTTAATAGAGGGTGGGATTGTAATTATTTGCATCACGGTAAATTAATAATTGTAAGTAACCAGCAGGGAGAGTGATCGGGGGGAGCTGCTGGGTTGTACGCAGCAGGAGCTCCAAGGGAAATGCAGGAGAGCGACGGGGCTCTGTCTCATGTTGACTATCAAATTTCTGAGGCATTGAGATGCTGACCTCCTTGTGTTGGCCCCATGGCTCTGCCTTCACTCATTACTCTACTTCCACTGCATTTCCTTGTAAATTAGGAGGTGGTGTGATTGACAGCTATGTGCAGTAATGGCATGAAAAGCTCAAGGCCTGAGTTATTGTCTGTAAAGAGACGATCCAACGAGTCCTCCAGCTGACATGGATGTGTTGGTCGTCAAATCTGGTAAAATGTAAAGCAGTCGTTCTCAACCTTTTTGAGATGAATGTGCTGAACGCTAGTGTTGAACCTGAAATTGCAGCCTCCACAAATGCTTGACGTTGAGATAGAGGTGCTTAACTGAAACAAAACTCCTTTCTGTATTCAAATGGCAGCATTTTTATTGATGCAACCAACATTCATCTTTGTAATTCTCAAACTTCTGTCTAAAAGGGCCAACATACTTTTCGGATTCCACTATCTCGGTTTTATGTATATGAAACAACTCCTATTTTTCTGGTGGCGGGCATGCAATACTCACTGCATATCCACCACCACAAAACAAAAAAGTTGCCATTTGAAGCCTTTCTGTTTTTTACAATAACAAGGCAGCCCCTTGAAATTATCTTGAGACCCCCTTGGAGGTTTCAAACCCCAGTTTGAGAAAGGCTGCTGTAAAGTACCATTTCAACAAATGAGAAGAAGGAAAATGAGTTATATAAGCAGATCGACATTGCATGGAGACATTAGTTTCACCTTTTTGAAGTTTTATGACAAACAAACAAAACGTGGCATGATGAAACACAATTTCTTGGCTGGTATTTGGCAGTTACATCACTTGATTGAGGTTAGACATTAAAAAGATGTAGTGACACAGCTCAAATGGTCCGGTGGTGGCCTATGTACAGAGGTGGATACTCCTGGAAACTCTTTGAAGCAGTTAGTCTGAATTTTTGCTCCAAAATGTGGCTCTTTGCTATTTCTGCCCCCCTCTTTCTTGCTGTCACAATTTCTCTCACATAACTTAACAAAATGTTACGAAAAAAAAAAAATAAATAAAAGAAAAAGACTTTATAGAAAGGTAAGAAACTGATAATGGGCTAAAATATATCTTTACAAATCTACCATCATAGAGAGCATTAATTCCTTGTATGTAGACACTCATGAACACTAAAAGTTGCATATTTCTTGAATATAACTGTATTCTGTTTGTCTTAATGATATTACATCAGACAGATGAAGAAACATGTCTGACTTGACTAGACCACAGTGCAAATCATACGCTATAAATGACAGAAAAATATGAAAGGCCGCTTGGGAGATCATTTAAACTTGGTTTTACACATACCATCATATTCACACACAAACACTATTATACTCTTACTTAGGCAATAGTATACTCTCTCACAAATACATCTATACTTATAGGTATATTCATACTCTCACACATATACTACATTACTCTCTCACAAACAATAGTATACCATTTCACTGATACCGTATCTTGAGTACATGATCTGAACCTGATCCGCCCTCCTTGTTAAAATGGGAACATGGCAGACCGGGAGACTTTGGTAAAGTTAGAAAGATGTTCAGGTTCAGATATCCCGCTACTTTCCTAATCAAAGATAATAAATAATGTGCTGGGAATTTAGTTTTGCATCCGTTTCAATCAAACTCTTTTACACATACAACTATTGTCATTCACACATCACATCATTCTCTTTTGCATTCACAGTCATTTTGCTACATCCACATAGTTATTTGGATTTATATACAACTATATGTAATAAAGGATGACAGTAAATATGAGAATGTATGATCATGTATGCAAGAGACTATACAAGTATCAGTGAAATGGTATACTATTGTTTGTGAGAGAGTAGTAATTGTGTAAGAGTATGATTATCCCTATAAGAGAGTATATATGTATTTGTGAGAGTGTACTATTTTTTGAGAAAGAGTGTAATTGTGTTTGTTTGCAAGTATGATGGTATGTGTAAAATTAGGTTTAAGTTATCTCTCAAGCGGCCTCTCATAGATAAATATTGGGCCTAATTCATCAGTCATTCTCACATACATCACACATGAATATTGTGGCATTCATAAAAAGTCTTCCATTCTCAGATTTGCTCTTAGATAGAGCTAAGATCTTACAAACAAGCAAATCTTATCAACATGTCGGAGTGCCCCTATGGACATTTGAGTGGAATATGTTTGAACTAAATAAGCTTTTGTATTGTCTTCTGCTGTTCAGTTTATTAAAACAATAACATTACAGCCTGACTGCCTCATCTGGATGTTTCTTTTTTTTTGTCTTTTTTAACTGCACCACTATTAGTGGTGAACCTTTTAGCCTGTGCATTAAGAATATGTGTCCTAATGTGCCCATGAGACCAAACTTCAACTGTTGTCCTAGGTCAGAGGGAATTAATTCCCCGTTTGTACACAAAGCTACTTTTAGATGATTTGGATCTCACTGTGCGATAATTAAAGTTATTACTTCAAAAAGTAAGTCAGTCATGTTTCAGCCCCCATCTGCAATATCATGTTCTGGTTTCCTTCATTCCTTTGGTTTTCTGTCTGTCTCTCTTCAGTCTGTGTCTGTCAGCACGCATTCCGTAAGTTTTGACCTTTTAGTGTTTTTGGTTAATTTTGTGTAAACACAAGGCAGGCAGTACGCAGGTTCTTTTAACTTAGACAAAGGGTACGAATAAGTTTGAGCTCTACGAACATATTTCATGTATCTAACAGACGGTTTTCTTAAAAAATATCTTAAGTGCAATTTATTTATTTATTTATATATTTAATTGTTCCCATTGTAATTAATCGCAAACTTAGTGGGAAGTCCAGCTCATTTTAAAGATTACACTTGGCTTGTCTCTCATCTCTTATACAGATGGTTTGTGTGCTGGGGTGTCAAGTGTTAAAAACTAATTTTAGGAGTTTTCATTACAAAACAAAAATACTTTTGCAATTGTTCAAAATTTTGATAATTTTAATATTTTAAATGAAAAACTTAACACAGAAACGTGGCAACCAAATCAAGTAAATCTACCCCTGCTTCTTCCATCACAAAGATTTGACCGTAGTCTGTCGTCACATGATTGGTCGGATGGTGTAGCAATCAAAATCCTACTTCTGGCTGCAAAGATTCTCTGAGAAGCTGAGCAGGCGCGACTGAGTTTGGCTCACCCTGACGTGGAATAAGCTACTTTTGGTGAATTCACACTGGCACTGCTTGGTCTGTTTTAAACAAACCCTGGTCCACTTCCACAGGCATATGGTTTCTATTGGAACAGGATGAATGCAAATTTGAACTCTGGTATAGATCAAAGAAGCAAACTCTGATCCATTTGAAAACTGGGGGTTTCAGTTTATTGCAAGCGAACCCTGGTGCGGTTTGCTTACAGCGTGAAAAAACCCCCAAAAAACAGTCCATCAAGTGAACCAAAGACAGCAAGTGATGCGTTTGTCATAACACATCATGTCAGATAACTTGCTGCTTCTACCACTGCGCATTCTGAGGGGTTTTGGATAAAAACTCTGCACATAGCTGTCGGCCAACTTTGTTGTTTTTAAAGTGTGTTATAAATAAAGTTGCATTGCTTCGCATTGCATGAAAGTTAAAAACAAAAACCCCAACACTGCATGTTGCTCCATTGTTTACTTGAAGTGAAATTGCTGTTTTAACTGATGGTTTACCTGGTTGTTTCTGGTGAATTTCGCCCCCTTGTGAAAAATGTAATTGCGTGACATCATCCAGGCAGTTTGGTCAGCTGGAGTGAAGTACAGTATAAAAGCAAACCAAGCCAGAGGAAGGTGAGGAATTGTTTAGAATCACTACAAAAAGAAAGGATGTTTACAACATCGTGACATCGTTCCAAAAAATTTTTCCTTTATTTTTGCTTGTAAATATTAAGAATCGAAGTTTTTATCCTGGTGTGTTGTATTCTAATTTTTCTTGATACATTTTAAGTAGAATTATTATAAATGTAACCTCATATCACACTTCTTTTGCTGTGACAGCATACTACATCTACATCAAGCAGGACTTAAACTTAAAAAAAAAAAATCTAAAAAAAAAAAAGCAGAAATGTGGAAACTGCAAATTTTGAAAACAGCAAACTGGAATCTTGTCACATTCAGCTTTAATGTGTTTCACAGGCTCGCAAAATCGGTGATGTGCATTAACCAGTTTGGCTGGCTTTGCCATTTTAAGAGCATAGTGAGGTGCCTGAAGCCATAAAACAAAGCTCCCTACTCTCTTTGTTATGGCTTTGTTCTGCTCTGTTTGCCCTTTCTGTATTCTGAACAGTGGACCCTCACTCTCCACATTCTGAGAAATGACAAACAAGTTTCAGTAGAAAAAGGCTGCACAAAGATTTCACATTTGTCCCTCCGCCAACAGCATAAAGTCTTTTCATAGTGCATCTACTATATTTATTGCAGTCCCCACAGGAATTCACCGCTCCACATTTATTACCGGTACATACAAGGAGAAAAAAATGTTGTATGATTTCATGTTTCTAAGCTCGTGTAAATTCAGCATTTGCGTTATTAAAGTCAAATTGAGGCAAATATTTTCAGAAATCTTTTCATTCATGTTCGGATTGCACTGCAGAATTTGCAGGATAACAAAACAGATGTCTGGGAACGGAGCTGAAGCTTTAGAGCCGAGTGAAAGCATGAGACGTACCTGCTGGCTTGAGCTTCTTATTTTTCATTCTAATAGTAAATACATATTTTAGCAGATGTGGTTCAACTGGCAAGTAAGATGCCACAAGGACACGTGATTATTGTTTTTGTCATTATCCTTTCAAACTGTGGATTTGTGGCTTTTATTCTATTGCTAACTATAAATGCAACCTTTGCAGTGGTACATTTAAGAAGTCTGTGTGTGTGTGTTGTTACATGGGCAGGCATGGTTAGTTAATATGTATGTAGCGTCTATAGCAATACAGGACTGCAGATGATAGGAGCTGAAGTTTCCACAGAACATTGCTGAATTGGAAGCATGCAGGTCAGTATGCGTGTGACTACACACACTACCTTCTGTCAGATGGAGACAGATATCATATCTCATTAGGTGTCTTTGGCCTCTTAATGTGTTTCAATGCATTTCAGTTCTAGGTATTTGTCTTCCTTCCTAGAAAAAGATAAGAGGATTGAGATCAGTGTCACGTCTGAATGTTGGGTAGAAAACCAGGAGAAGAAAAGCAATTAGCTTAAATTAGCATAAATACTGAAGGCGAAGCCTGATAGAAGAAACCACTCTGCGTCACTCCTTGTTTTGTGGTTTCTGTTGTTCGTCATTTTGGCTGACATCTTTTTCTTTTTTCTTTAACCAGACATGACAGTCATGGGTGGATATAGACTGAGAACCAGAAGACAGCCAACTTTCAGCTAATTAGGAAAGTCTTTACTGAAGTTATAATTTGAGGGAAATTAGGGTAGTTTCTCATTTTAGATTGGTATGCGTTAATGATACACCCCGTACACTGTGCTCTACTGATGTGATGAAGGAACGTGTGAACTCGACACTTCAAAAAATTCGTACTTACAAGAGTGGTTCATATGACAATGTGAAGTATGGCAGTGGTGATATGATACCAACAATAACTTTGATATCTCTTTTAAAAAGAAGCAATATTTGCGTTGTGTGGTCATATGTGTATGATTATTTTGTGACTGATATTCTCTCCATTGACACTGCACTGACGCTGTGTAGAGGATGTGCAGAGAAGATATTGTATTGATCCAATCTTTCTGGACAACTTTTTTCCTGTTCATTAATTATAACTGTCATCTGTGCATAGTTAAAGCTGCATAACCCCCACTACACAGCCTGACACTCATCATATTAGGTTTTTAGAAACTTGCTAAAAGAGATAAAATCCACAACAAACTAATTTCAAATAAATTTGACTGATGGAGTTGTTACGATAGTATATTATTTTTATGAATTCTAATAAAATCTTACATTGCTACAATACTTTTTCATCACAAACTGAAACTGTAAGTTTGGCTGTGTGGGGTTTTAGATACAGTTTTTACGCAATTTGGCTGTAGCTCAACTTTGTTAGACCTGTAGGCATGGAAATAATCACAAAATCAAGTGTAAGACACCATATGGCACAAGGAAAAAGGTGTTAACGTCAAGAGGAAAAACTACACAGTTAATGTCACACAGTTCACACACTTAACACCAAAGTACAGCATTGAGTTTTTTTTTCTGTATATCTGTCCACAATGGCTGAGCTTCTAGAAATGCAAGTGGCACTAAAACATAACCAGTAACAACCCAGTTAGAGTTCTTCATAATGCTAACTTGTACGTTGACCTTAGTATGTAGAAAAGCGATATTTTCCTTCGTTCTCGTCCACCCTGCACTTGGCATGCTAACATGAATTCTAAGGGGAAAACAAGTGAAAGGATATTTGTGATGTACCTCTATTGATGTACCGAGTAGTCACACTACAATGACAATTTCCGCAGGTGCATCATGTACCTATGCAGCAGATAGATGAAGCCATTAGTGATATGCATCTCATGTCTGAGATTAAAATGCACATCACATCTTCTGTTTTTAAATCCATGAAGGTATAAAAGTGATTATTTGTGATGCCCATCCTCCAAGCTCGTCTATGCCCTCAATTACAGAAGCAGGTTGTTAAATTAAAGTGGAATTTATGCTTTGTCTTAATTGCATGCTGACTGGTCCACTGTTGTCATCGTTTTAATATTGAGTAGAAGCTCTTTGTGTCAACCATTCGCTGTCATTTTTGAAGGTGAACAGCCTGACATTTACACTTTAAGTTCCCACCAGTTTGCAGATGAGAGAATTCAGAGCCCAGCATTGTCAGCTCAGCTCAAGCTGCACGTCTGACTCGGTTCTGAAAACATGTAGTTACACAGGCACTCCTGGCTGGGCAGAAATCAGACAGAAAAGGTATCGTATGAGTTGCTTCAGACCTTTGAAACAAAATAGGCGAATCAATTTCCATCCCTAATGCACAAAAATAAAAAGCTATTTCTGCCTTTTTTCTGACCTTTTGAATATTTCCAAAAATGCTGAACTATTCCACCAATACATGTAGTTAATGACAAAGCTAAATGTGAAAATTAAAGATGTTGTTTAAAGCCTGTTCTTTGTGCTTCTTCTTTCTCTTGTGTTGGCAGGCTTTCGGTTGTTGGGAAGATAAAGCACAAGAGAAGAAGCAGAAAAGATTTTATCAGGAGGATCAAGCAAAACGGGCCAAATATCGAACTGAGGTGCATAGTTGCAGAAACCAAACGAGGGCACACACCACAAGAGCCATGTGGGAGGAGAGTGAATGGGATTTGCTGTTTGCACGCATCAAGCCCAAACACTTTCTCTGCTGACATACACTGAACTTTCCCCAGCCTTCCACCAGAGCGTTTCCTCAGGGGGAGTCCCTGCTATGAACCCCAGCTCCACTGGCTTCAGCAGGCAGTCCAAGCTCAGTGCCAGGCACTGTGTGGGCATCCCACAAGTCTGGGTTCTGCCCACACAGAACTCACAGACTGCCCCTGAAAAAGTAGGAATGAAATACTCCTGAGCCGCTCCTCTGTGTTGTTGCTTTCCTGCCTCCTGTTAGATTAATCTGTTGCAAAAGTTTTGTTTGCCTCTTCCCCCTCTCCCCGGTACTCACAAAGACCCCCTCTCCGGCTCTGCCATCAGCCTTCTTCCACTCACCGCTTCCTTATAATTGGCTTTCCCATCACGCAGCAGCACGAGTTCCTTTGTGCTTACCACGTGGTGGAGGACCATGGGATGCCGTCAGAGCTCGGAGGAGAAGGAAGCAGCAAGGCGCTCACGGCGGATCGACCGCCACCTGCGCTCAGAAAGTCAGCGGCAGCGACGTGAGATCAAGTTATTGTTACTTGGCACCAGCAACTCTGGCAAGAGCACCATTGTCAAACAGATGAAAATCATTCATAGTGGAGGCTTCAACCTGGAGGCTTGCAAGGAGTACAAGCCTCTCATCCTGTACAACGCCATAGACTCTCTCACCCGCATCATCCGTGCCCTCACCACCCTTAAGATTGATTTCCACAATCCTGACCGCGCCTACGATGCCGTACAGCTGTTTGCTCTCACAGGGCCAGCTGAGAGCAAAGGGGAGATCACTCCAGAGTTGCTGGGAGTGATGAAACGTCTGTGGGCAGACTCAGGGGTTCAGGAATGCTTTCAACGATCCAATGAGTATCACTTAGAGGACAACACTGCCTACTACCTGAACGACCTGGATCGCATCTCTGCACCTGAGTACATCCCCACTGTAGAGGACATCCTACGCTCCCGAGACATGACCACAGGCATTGTAGAGAACAAGTTCACCTTCAAGGAGCTCACCTTCAAGATGGTGGATGTGGGAGGACAACGTTCAGAGAGAAAGAAGTGGATTCATTGTTTCGAGGGTGTGACTGCAATCATTTTCTGTGTTGAGCTAAGTGGCTATGACCTCAAACTCTATGAAGACAACCAGACGGTAAGAAAGCTCTTTCACACTTCTGTACACATGCTCACATTTAGATGTGTATGAAACAACCTTACATAGAAGCATAAAGAGAGACCAGGCAGATATCAACTCAGATGGCTCAAATATATCAATAAGTTTTGATATGTCTTTAGAGGAGAATCAGCGTTTGTTTCTCATCGTGTGTTTAATCATTGAGAATTTTGTGTATCATTTATGTTTAGCTTTTATTTGATCTTTTGAACTGCAAACATTTAGATACCAGTAACCTAATAGTGATGTTTAAGTTTAGGACCTTTTGTCATTGTTTTTCAGCTTGTGTACGAAGTTTTGAATAGAGGTTGACAGTACGAGATGAGAGGCATTTGGAACAAATGATGTCGTAGTTCTGAGAAGCAAAGAGAGCACAATCCTACTGTGCTATGTCATTTCCTCTATGTAGATCCCCTTCTGCAACACTAACAACCTTGGTGTGGTCACACAGTAAATGCATGGAGATAATACATTTATTTATCTTCTTCTGGCCATAGCAAACACATAGTGTCAGCTCTGGCATTTTCTGTTGCAGTGTTTAGTATTAAATGCTTAAACTTGTTGAGAATACTTTGAAAACCTTCTTGGATTGTCCTCTTTGATGTTTTTTCTACTTTCTGTATATACTTATACAATCTATGTGTATATTAAAGGTAGATTGTTGATCGTTCAATGTCCAACAAATAGGAATTACTTCAAGTATAACATTTACAACAATGAATTTGAAGACATGAAATTCAGTATTAATCACATGAAAAATGAAACTTTTTCAGTACTTTACTATCAGCAGTTTATATAAAAAAATGTTAAAGAGTCATTCACTACCTCTTTATCATGATAAACTGTGATAATAAAACAGTAAACATGCATTGCAACCACTTTAGTTTATGGACATTTTTGGGAGATTTATTTTGTTGCTTTACTGATGTGTTGGATGTCATAATATCTTGCACATTGGACCTTGAAATTAGTAGATTAATTGCATAACCTTCAGCCTACTTCTTCATATGAGAAGGTGTATGTGTAAATTGGGGTCATTCAAAATATTTTACAGCTCATTTACATAAAAGTGACAAAAAAGACAATAATTATGCAACTAAGAACACAATATTAATTTTAAAATGCTTGTAAATGTGACAGTGTGATTAATCTCAAAGCTCTGGAAACCACATAAACACAATCCAGGTAATGTGGTTGAATAAAAAATAAAAATACTGTGATGGGCTGGACATGCGCCAAAGCTCCATCTTCTTGCATCTATTTGTAAAATGCTAATTCTGACAAAAACTTCTTTCCTTGGTGTATTGTTCTGTTACATCGTCTGACAAAAATATCCAACAAATAACCTAAATACCAAGACTGTGCAGTAACTTTGGCAATGCGAATATATGATGATCTTCTACAGAGACAGGTGGAAGCAGCAGAATGTCCTGAATGTTTTTTCACTAAAGTGTTGTTGGCATCATACAGACTGCAGTGAACAACTCAATGACTCTTCCTTGAGTGTATCACAAAGATGGTGGTTAAATCCAACGGCTAAGTTGAACTAGTCTTACTATATAAAATAAATTGTATACTTGAAGTAAAGTGTCGTATATGCATGATGCTTTCTGTTTGAGTGCTGGCTAATGCAAGGATTAAAGACTTTCTGTAAGAGTGTACATCCATGTTATTTACAGCCATCTTCAGACTCTTAGGTTAGATGCATGG
Organism: Telmatherina bonti; assembly: GCF_933228915.1. NCBI lineage: Eukaryota > Metazoa > Chordata > Actinopteri > Atheriniformes > Telmatherinidae > Telmatherina > Telmatherina bonti. Next base: position 20,911,630 of record NC_136615.1, read on the forward strand.
GAGCAACAGAAAAGCCACAATGTAAAAAAACACATTTACATATTTTACACTGTATTGTAAAATAGTATAGTTTTGTATAGTAGAGTAAAGTGGTGACACAGTGACGTAGTGGTTAGCACTGTGGCCTCACAGGAAGAAGGTTACTAGTTTCTGCATGGAGTTTCTCTGGCTTCCTTCCACCATCCAAAGGCATGCATGTTAAGTTGATTGGACACTCTAAATTCTCTTCATGATTGTGACCAAAAGGTGTTTGTCACTCTGTGTTGGCCCTGGCAACCTATCCAGGGTATACCCTGCCTGTTGCCCAATAATTGCTGGGATAGGCTCCAGCTTCCCAGTGACCCTTAATTGGACTAAGTGGTTAAGAAAATGAATGAATGTATAGTATAGAGTACGTTTTTTCCAGCATAAAATATCCTGCATGGCCAATGATAGTGCTTGGTCTTCATGCTTGCTGTGCTCCTGGGTTGGGATGAGAGCCATTATTCTAATCTTGATCCAACACACAATGATTTTATTTTTGCTTATCAATTCAGGTGCTGGAACAGATTTGCCATTCAATCACCTGAAACAAAATTTTACCAGAACGTAACCAGGGCTGCAGTTTGATGACCACTGAACCATATTGTTGTCAAGTTCAGCTGCTGTGTTCAATCAAAAGAGTTTAAATGGCAAGTACAAAAATAAAATGTGACTTTCTGACACCAGAGATGATTTACAATTCTTTGGGGATTTTATGATTTTTCATTTTAACATCCTGCAAGTGTAAAAATTTGTGTAACAAGATTAGCTTGACATGCTCGACCCTGCCCAGCAGAGTGTACAGGTTCACTCTGTCCTAAATGAATAAAATCACCCATCCTGCAGTCCTGGTACAATGCATTCATTTGATTTAGTTTTATATAAAACATAATCAGAAAGCCTTTCGTGAAAATATGGTACATATCCAAAGTCCTTGGAGTGAGGGTTTTAATGGACTGTTTATTTTTTCTTTATCACAAAATGGTGAAATACATGTTCTATTTAAAATATATTTAATCAAAGACAGTGGTTGGTTTTTGCTATCTTCTTGTCATGGTTGTGGAATGTGAATGATTTCCTATCCATAGCATTCTCACTGCCTTATCTGGATCTTTTAAAATAGTTACTGCTTGTTTAACTGCCTTTATGATAACATAAGATCAACAACAGAAATCTCTGCTATGAGGGCTCATTTTGCCTTTTTTTTCCTATTCAACAGCATGATTAAAATTCCAGAGGAGGTTCAGTTTCCTGGTTCACCTCTATGTCTTACAGTCAACTCCAGGAATAGCTTGAGCGGGAAAACTTTGTAATGGCTGTAACTGAACTGGCCTGATAATTTTTGGACTCCCCAAATAAGGCAGGGTGTACAGTGTGCCGGGTTGGAACATGAAATCAATTAGTTTTATAGGTTAAAAATAAAGTCTGATGAGAAAATGCTGTATGGTGTTAATTGAGTTCACAGACTAAAGTGTGAGGTTGTACCTGTGAGAATTAGCAGATTGTGCAGGCGCCATGTAGCAATGGGAGTTAACTGGTGATAAAAGAAACAACTTTATTATTCAAAGAAAGCCCCATACAGTGTAAATGAGCAAAGATGAAAACCTGTTTGTCATATTACCATTTGCTTTCACTTTTCCCCAGTTTTTTAAAATTATGAATTCTTTCCATATGGGTTTATACATAGTAACACAAAAAGTTAGTTTAGATTTCCTTGAACAAAGTAACAGGCTTTTCCAAGTTAATGCTAAGCCACAGAAAACTACATTGTGCTGATTTAATGCTAATTATACCCATTTTCAGTGACCAGACCGTGACATGGAGGTTTATGTGATTCAGGTGACGCCCTTTGATTGTCTGCTGTCGTGTTCACAATAATTACATTAGTACTGAGTATTTGGAGCATTTTAGATGTGTTTACATCTAACATGGTGTGTTTTCTACACTGCTGAGCTATTTGTGAAGATCATGAATTCCGAATCATTTTGTTTTACTTTATTGTTAATTGTAGTTCAACGTCCCTCTCTGATCCTTACATTGAAGGTAATTCCTTTTAAGAAATTTAAAATATTGGAGAGAATTGGTTAAGTCCGGCGTGTATCAGGGAGAGGTGAGGTACAATCTTGAACAAGGTGACAGTCACCTAACTCTTTTGCTGTGAGGTGATAGTGGTGATTACCTAGCAGCATCAAACTTACTTGTCTAAAATAAAAAATTACAACAATTTTTCAAATGAATAGTGATGCAGTATTACATGGTCAGTAAGGAGCGTTAGCTCATTAGCCACGTTCATTGACTGTCACTATTACGTAAGACCACAAACAAAGCAAATACCATATCAGTGTTAAGAAGTCATGTGAATCTTTTGACTCACATGACACTAGAACTAGAACATAGAACTAAAGCAATGAACCTTCACATGCTGAAAACAGACAAACTTTTTCTTGGTACTGTGTTATTCCATTGTATAACTAAATAACATAGCACAATCTCCATACCAGTTTCCACTTTGATAGCCATAGCTAAATAAGAAAGAACTCAGATTTTTACTATGATTTAATGCTACTTAGTACCGCAGTTTTATTATGATCATGATCTGAAAGACTGTAATTCAACAATGTAATAACAAAAGAAGACATCAACAAAAAACCTGTGATATTATTACTCAGGATGAAAATGAAAATTTGTGAGTTTTTCATGAAGTCCATTGAATCATACCTTTGAAAATCATCAGGGTGTGGCAATGTGTATTAACTCTGCTTTGTTAAAAATTAACACCTTGGTGATAATCATTTACAGCACAGTGCACAGTGCAGATGGAATACACACACACACACACACGCACACACACACACACACACACACACACACACACACACATATATATATATATATATATATATATATATATATATATATATATATATATATATATATATATATATATATATATATATATATATAAAGTGGTTGCACATAAATATTTTTACATATGCCCACAATCTTGCGTTAGCCTCAAAACATGATAATTTCAATTCAGCTTGAAAAGAAAAAAATAACCTGAATGCACATCTTTAAAAATACTAGACAGAGGGAAGTTTTGTCAAAATGTTATTAGATTTGACAAACCACCAACTAGATTTAACAGCTGGGACATTAGGAGGATATGTGAGGGCATGACCTCAGTCACATGTTTAAAAATATAATAAAGGAACATTTCAGAAACCCTGATTACATTTGCAGTAGTGTTTTGGTACAGTGCCCCATATGATAAATGGAAGGAAATTTACAAGAATCTTGTATTTCCTCATAGCTTTAATATCTATTCCTACATCTGTTTATATTGAACTTATAACTCAGTGGATATATTGACATCAGATGCTCAGCATTTCTTCAAGTAGAATAAAATAGATTTTCACCTCAATGCTAAACATTCAGATTTTCAGATCAGAGATGACTCATAGTTTTATGCTGAATTGGGTTTTTTTTTTTGTCATTTTATTTAATTTCTTTATTTCAAGTGGATCAATCAGTGAAGCATGAAAGTTTTAACTTAAAATTTGACTCAATAATTCGTTTGATTACAAACTAAAACTTAATTAATTTTCGAAGCTGGCTGATGCGGATAAAAAAAGCAAAGCCTGTTGAGGGTGAAAACATTCCTTCAGTCTTAAAAATGTCATTGGGAGTTATAAGACATTTATCAGTGTAACACACCTGTTTGACTCCCCCGTAAAAAACAAAAAAAACTAGCTCAATTCATCTGACTGGGACAACGCTGGTTCAGCTTCAATGCACCACCTCACACTAGACAGAAAATACATTATCATAATTATAGTGCATTTACCCATCAACCCATTCCCTGATGCATTTTCCTTGTCCCATCCCTGTCTTCATAATGAATCGGTTGCCATGGTTACTGTTGCCAAGCAACAAGGCAGTCAAATGCTCCTAATCCTGTGCTGTTGACAGTGAGCTGTGACTAGGGAGGGGAGGAAGAGGAAGGGAAAAGAGTAAATGGTGGAGGGGAGTGAGGGGTGGGGTCTGCTGCATGTGCATGCATGCATGTGCGTGTGCACATATTCATTGTGTGTCTTTGTGAGTGCTTGTGGTTGTGTTACTCTGCATATGTAGTGCTGGTTTGTATGCAACAGTTGAGGCTGAACAACGGCAGAGAATTCAGCGTGTCAGTGATGCAAAAATGAAAAGCAGAGAAGTGAGCTTTGCAGCTGTTTAAGCTTCTGCTCAGCAAACATCCGTATTGACAGCAGTATCAGCTCTATATCCAATATTTCACTATCAATTTCTCAAATAGAAAACTGAAATGTCACAGGAAAGAAGAATAAAAATTAATCAGTGAGGTTTTATGTTGTTAATGTCAAAGTTTTTGGTGGGTGTCATCCTTTCAAGTTGCTGTTAACATCATGGGTGAACAGACTTGGATGTAAAGCAACCTTTTCCCCAGTCAAAGCTTTGACGTTGCATTGGCTGTTATTCAGAATTACACAATGTTCAATGTGTTTCATAGCTGTGTCAGACAAGATTTCAGGACACAACCTCTTCACTGGCTAATGGGTTATCAAAGGCATTACTGTTATATACTGTAGCAGTACTTTCAGCAAGAAAACCAAACTAAACAGATTCAGAATCAAAAGAATGCTTTTTGTAATTTAATTTAATTAAAATGATTGAAATTCCTGACAATGCTAGTCTCATAATGTAGCCACACTTATTGTGACATAATAGCTGCTCCAGTAACATTTATCAGCCATCTCATGCATTTGTATTTCACTTTATCTCATGCAAATACACAGTAAAAAATAAAGCACACTTGAACTTAGACATATCTTACCCTCTAATTCAAACACATACAATGTATGATTTAAAAAATATATTTAATTCAGTCATATTATGTTTGAAAATGTGATTTGGATCAGAATAGGCAATACAGTGTGTTCATGTCTGTATGTTTTTACCGTAACACCCTGCAGTGTTTCTGCTCCCCCTAATGACATTAGTAATTTTAGGAGGCTGAGAGAAAGAAGAAAGTGGGAGCAGTTTGAACAATTAAATCTACAAAAAAGCAAATGGAAAAAAAAAAAAAGATTTATGCAAAAAGCCTCTTTCTGGCAGACAGCAGCATTTAAAATGAACCATAACGAAGTGAACATATATGGCGGAAACACTGACGGAACTTGTATGTATGGAAACAAAGTAATGACATTGCAATGAACTTCATCATTAATACTTAAGCTTAATTAGGGCCTGTGCCTCCGAGAGAAGGGGGTGTGGTGGTGGGGAGGGGGTGTAAAGGAGCATGTGTAAAGAATTTGCTGCATCAGTGGGTGTCTGAGATAAAGGAAAGGGGTTTGCATGCTTTAATGCTCCGAGGTGCACCCTCCTCCCAGCCCAGCTCCTTCCACTCCCCATTAAGTAATCTTACTTACTGTACGAGTGTTAAAGTGGCCAATGCAGGAGAAGAGAGACTCCCTGGGCTCAGCTTGCTGTCTCCTGCTATACTTTCAAAGTGGCTGCACTCTTGTTTTGACACCTTGGAAAGAGGAGTGAGGTCAAAAAGCCTGACAGGACTTGCTGCTGTATACAGTGATTAGGAGCCAGTCTTGACCCGTGCAGGATAATGAATACAGAAAGTATAGCGTGTGCTTCATCATCGGCGAGAAAGGAACAGAAATGAAGTATGTATGAATAAAGCAAGAAGCATATAATGCTATTGTGTAGAAATGATTCTGAAGTCATATGACTTTGCAGGATTTGCAATTGACAAAACTGCACGACTGCAATTCATATTCTTTTAATCTATTCTTCAGGATATTTCATATGCTACTTGAATTTGACGGGATACTTAATAAATGATGTGAATAATGGAGGCCTAAATGGGCACCAAGGCAATATTTCTTAGTTAAAACTGTAATGTTAAATTATTTATTATAATGAGGCACCATTTATGGATGTAGTTAATAGGTTCCTGTCTTTTCAGACTTATTTTTTATGCTGCAAGCACTTTTTTTTTTTTTTTAGAAAAAAAAAGTTGTATCAAAGAGCTGCATGCACCTCTGTATTGCCATAACTGCAACCTTTTGATCATTACCCTGGAACGCAGCACTTTTATCATTGAATAATCAGGACTTGCTTTGTATCTGCACAACGATTGTCTAATCCTTTGCTATTCCCCTTTGTATCCTTTTTTTTTATGCAGTGCAGATCTTGTGATTTGCTCTGAGCATCATGCTGTTTCTGTAACCTTTTAAACAGCAGTCCTCCATCTGACAACCTCCCAGTCACAAGCTACTGGCCACTCGCCACATGCCAGCAGCTGCCACGAACAGATCAACTTTCTTTTTCTTTGTTTTCTCTTATACATTCAACATCACATGAGTGCAGACTGTAAGGAGGCTTACAGGGACATGCATATCCGCACACACAAACAGATGATCGCAGGCTTTTTTTTTCTCCTTCTACTATTTTTTTTCTTCTTTTCCACACTTAAACTACCATTCTGCTAGCTAGATGTGGAAAACCAACTGACCAAAGATTATCTCAGCATGGCTGATAATTTATTAATGACCTTGCATGTAGTAGAATCAAATGAGCTACACGTGGCTTAGGGTGAAAGTTGTAGATTAATGCTGACAACAGCGTCACTGGTTTTTCCACTTAATAACTTATGACTAATTTGTGGGCAGGCACTGGAGGGATTGTTATCTTTTTTTTTTTTTTGACCTAACTTATGGGGAAATGTTTTAAATCTAATGTGGTTGTTGGTTAATAAATGAGAACGCACAAGTTTGGATTGACTCGAGCGTTTACCGACACACAGCTCAATCTGGAGAGTTGTCAATGAGTTGAAACACTTTAAAATGAAACTTTTAAGAATTTCAATCAACTGTCGAACCGCAAATTTTAGGCACAGAGTGAAAGAAATCCATGCAGCTCTCATCCCTTTCAAGCTTTTATAAGTCTCAAGAGAAGGGTGTTTCTGTGGAAATAGACTATACGAGGTTTTACCCGTCTGTCCTCAGCGCAAACCACCTGTCTATCAACAGCTCTTTCCTCCACACAATTCACTCAAATTTTTATCCTCACAGCATGAGCTGTTCCAGTAATGAATAGAAATAGCTCTGCTAGGCTGCAGCGCGCCTTCTGTGACTGATTATTTCACAATTCTGGACTTAGAGAAAATAAGTGTTGGTTAAAGATGTAATCGTCTGTTTCAGAGAAGAGTTCAAACATAGTACTTTGTCTGTCTGAGTCTCAAATTTCTGTTGACACAACAGACAAGCCATACCTTTGGTTAGTCAAGTGGATATCTAAGACGTGTGCCCCTCTCCTCTTTCACCCTGAAATCCAGTCAGGGTCTTTTCTGCCTAATTTTCTCACTTCAATGCCAAATTATCTGAACCCTTTTGCATGAATGAAGTCCTACCATGATAATAAACTGTTGCTCTGAGTTGTTCTTAGCTATGAAATGGCTTCGGAATTGCCTGATTTTTTTCTGATTCTGTGCCCACACAGAGCCGCATGGCAGAGAGCTTGCGTTTGTTCGACTCAATCTGCAACAACAACTGGTTCACCAACACGTCGCTCATCCTCTTCCTCAACAAGAAGGACTTGCTGGCTGAGAAGATTAAACGCATTCCTCTGACAGTGTGCTTCCCTGACTACAAAGGTCAAAACACCTACGAGGAGGCAGCTGTCTATGTGCAACGGCAGTTTGAGGACCTCAACCGCAACAAAGAGACCAAGGAGATCTATTCGCACTTCACCTGTGCCACTGACACCAGCAACATCCAGTTTGTGTTCGACGCAGTCACGGACGTGATCATCCAGAACAATCTCAAATACATTGGGCTATGCTAGGACCTGACTCTGGGTGGGTGTTGGTGGGGACGGGGTGGGGTAAAGCGGGCAGCTTGGCAGCAGTTGGCCCACCATCAGGCTGGAAAAACAAAGGCCTGTCGTTCTGCCTGACGTTTATCTCTTTGATAAAACAACAGAGCTGATGGGCCGTGGGCAAGATGGGATTTTTACCCTATGTGTTTGCACTGAATATGAGTATGCAGAGACACCCAAACACACACAGAAAACACAAACACACACAAGTAACACACATTCAAATGGTTTGCTCACACAAAAGATCAATGGATCAACAGTCAAGCTCTCGTTTGACAAGGCGACACTGGAACCTTTAGACAGATGCCCCAGCCTGCCTGTCAAACCTGAGATTGAGTAGTAGGTGTATACTGGCAGTTTTCTTTACTCATTAATCTTCTTTACTCATTCTCCTTAATCTTGTTTGCCTGGGTCAATTAATGCTGCTTTATGAAAATAATTTGGACATAATCAATGATCTGTTTTGGATCTTCACCCAAACAATAAGTAACAGTGAGTATGCACCTGATGAGATGTAGAGAGCATTTGTTTCTGGGGAAAAAAAACAGTCAGTAGACATGATGTCACAGGGTTTCTGCCTACAAAAGGAAACTGCCACAGTCTAAGGTTAAAGTGAAATGTGTTTTCTACACACTCTTTCTGTTCACCCCCCTGGTTGTCCTTCTATGTTGTTCTTCCTCCACACCCCTTTTCTTTTAATTTTTTTGTGCTTTAAAAAGATGAATATGTCTCTCAAACCTGCTCTTTGTAGCAGGTCACTGACTTAAAAATACCAGGAGTAAAAAGTATTTATGATCATTCCAGTTTCCAGAAAGAGACAACAAAAACAGTGCCAAGATCAGTTTGTAAATAAAATCAGATCCCATTCATTAATTTTTTTGCTTTGTTTTTATGGACAAAACACATTGAAACATGCATGATTTTGTTACTTTGGGATACTACTATATTTTCTTTCCTATTCTCCTTTCCTAGGTTTTGAATAACATATAAATAATATATTCCCTACATATATATATATATATATATATATATATATATATATATATATATATATATATATATATATATATATATATATATATATATATATATATATATATATATATATATATATATGTATATATATGTATATATATATATATATACATATATATATGTATATATATATATATATATACGGTCAAACACTGTGTACGATTGTACAGTTGTCAGAGAGGAATCTATTGAAAAAGAGATTTATCAATATAGTAATGGTTATAATAATGTTATGATGATGATGATTTTGGTCATTACCGTGCTGACAATGAAAATCTCACTTTAAAGTTAGCATGAGAGGAAAAAGTGGATCAAAGGAGAACAAGACTTTTAAAGAATAAAAAAAATAAAAAAAATAAACACAAACCTTGAAACTTCAATCTTCCTTGCATTATCTAAGTGGAAATTGTTCAACAGTCAGTCAGTATGATGTGTAAATATACTGTAAGGTACACTCTTTGTTCAAACAAATGAAAATAAAGGTTGAGTTGGGATACTGTTGATGAGATAAAGAGAGAGTGAGAGATCAAGGAGGAAGATGTGCGTCTTCTCCTCCTCTTACCCTTTCTTTTCAGATCAGAGAACAACTCAGCCAAGGGCTTCAGGCTTGACTTTACAGGATGTCCACTTCAACAAAAGAGAAAAACATTGACATAAGAAATATTTAAAAAGAAAAAAAAAAAAAAAAAAAAGGACAATAACTATGAATAAAACAACTTATGCAAATTTTTATGGTGTAGTGAATGTGTGTTTGGGTGGTTGTTGTGTCAACAGTGCTTTAAATGTGTTTGGGATGGGAGTGTTTACACTGCCAGAAGCCCTCTGGGCCACAATTCTCTCTTGTTCTAATTATGCATCAAATGATTTGCAATCTTGAAAAGGACGCTCTGTCCGAAATCCAGACTTCCATCTTTAGTGTCCAAAATCGTGACATAAAAACAGTTTGTCTTCTCCGTACAATGTAGCCACTGGAGCAAGAAGAATTCAAGCATGAAGTATGCAATTAAATTACTCCTGAATGAACTTGGCCTCTGTGTGATGGGATGACAGGGTACAGTGGCAAACAGATTCCACTCTAATTACTATATAAACTCTAGCTGACCCAACAAGTCTACAAACAGGTCCATCAAACTTCACATGAATACTTCCAAGAGTCGATTCTCAAAAAGATGAAGCAAATTTAAGACACATTCAATTCCTTTAATGAAAGAGATCTTTCAAGGGAAGGAAGAAATCAAGCTTTTTCTAAGTATTTATATTACACACAGATGATTATGAATAAAAGAAAATGGCAACCCTGTGTGTCTGGTAGTTTTTAAAACTATTCATATAATTTGGATCTTGTGCTTGTCTTATCTAAATTTACATCCTTGTGTTAAAAGCATCTCCAGTCATGGGGATGATCTTTTGGGACTAAGCAGCAGTGGGAATTTGTAGAAGAGATGAACATAAATAAAAATCACCGCTGAGAATGGAGAGTTCTGGAGAAATCATGCCTTGTGACTGTCATGTGGCCGGGGTTAGCGCCTGCTATAAAAATGACTGAGTTACAGAATGGCTGCCAAAAATAAATCGAATGAAGTATAAAAATGTTCTGTATTCATTCAATCCAAAGAACCAAAAGGTAATTTAAAGTTTCATTTTGAGTGCTCAGCGGTGGGACTTGGGATTTTCTCGGGACCATTCACAAGGTGGCGCTGGAAGCAGCTGATGGAGCTGTGTCACACACACACAGACAGGATTAATGCGAGTGTGGTAAGAGCCTACTGTTCCCCACATACATACAGAAAAAGCAGTATATCACAAGACACAGTTAAGGAATTCACCTATTAAATAGTTAAACAATTTTCTTTTATGTTTTAAACAGATATTTATCTACACTCAACACATTCTTCATCCTCATGAGCATTGTTATGGAAAAGCATCCCTGGTTCTGAGGATCTGACGAATTATAACTCATTCCTCCATCAGTGCTACATTGAGATGGTTTCACATTTTTGGAGGCTTTGTTCATTGTCAAACAAACCTAGGAGCATTGTGCTAGATGTATGAAGTCTGGCTCTTTTGGCTTGGCTCGCTTAGAAGATCCGACTCCTTTGGGTCCCAAATGATTATTAATTAAATGTAACTCAGAGCAGTTATGAATGGCTTGAACAAAGGTAAGTCTTTTTTTTTTGTATGGTTGTTTTTTACTTTTCTTGTTATTGTTATGTTTTTTTGTCTATTATCATTATTTAAAGAGAAAATTATTGTTTATCAATTCAATTGAATCTTTGAATGTAAAACTGAACCTCGAAGCACAACAAACAAGTCAGAAAAATAAAGGCCAACATATTAACATAATAATACTCTAGATTTACTTATTTCTCAGACTGAAGTCAGCTTTTCTAGTTGACAAAAGAGCTGGCTTTTCGAGCCGGCTTGTTCTCAGAGACAACACATTGCTACTATGTTCACACTGCATGTCTAAATGCTTAGTTCAGATTCTCGTCTGTGTGAGTTCACAGTAAAATTCAAGTGTGATCTCCATCAGACTCCAGTGTGTGGAGTCTACTTCCTGAAGAGAATCTTGGTCAATACGTTATGTTTCCACATCCTGCCTCCAGAATAGTCTTACTTCCATGAAGTTGAAATTGAATGAAATGCGACATGACTGTTTGGACTGAGATCATTTGAAAACCATCAAATATTTGTCTGATTTAGTATCACTCAGGACAGCGGGTCTGATTTAAAGAAAAAAACCAAAAACGGTTTCTGACTAAATAGACAGATATGGATCATGTGGGCAAAAACAAAATCAGATTTGAGACACTTTTGTCTGTAGGATACTTATAAATGATCCCAAAAACATTTAATGAGGTTTTGGCACTTCTGACAGGCCAAGGGCTGCTATTATTCAGCCCACAATACTAGTTAGCTACTACTGCCTACTACAATTTTTAGTTTTGCAAATCTTTTCATTGAAGATTTGGGTAACATGACTACATTTATCACGATAATGAAGCAGCGTAAGGAGGCTTGGAAAACATTAATTTACTCTTGCACTGACTAATTCATAATGCCTCATCATTGCGGAGAGTATCACCTTGATCCATAAATATCATGACTTTCTTTGAAATAGACTCTTAGAATATAAAAGTTTTAAACAATTACCCCACGTTTTTCTGGGTTATTTACTGACAAGAACCCCTCCATCGCAAAAGATATTAAATTGAAGTTAGTTAAAGTATAAAGTATGGTGCCAGTTCACAGCAAAATTTAATTCAATCCACTTATAATGCAATCATTCACTGCAATACAAATGTAAATCAGTCAAGTCAACTTTAGAATAAGTTACATTGGTGAAGTTCATCATAAATGTGTCCAATTAATGCATAAAAAGGTGCCTTGCAAAGGAAATCATCAGGTCATAATGAAACTTTCAAACATAAAAGTAATAAAGTAAAATTGTTGTTACTTTTTGCCAGTTTAGTGAAAACATGAGAAGCTGGGGTGGACTGGTATTTGGACATAGTTTTGTAACTGTTTCTATAATAAAACCAAAATTTTCCTATAGGCTCACGCAGACTACTGGCTGTGTTTTCTGTGGTTCAGTCAGCTGTGCTTCACTGAAGTCATGGGAGAAATTAGCAGTCTCAATCACGCCATTTTTCAGGTTTGTCAAATGGTTTGTAAAAATAAAACAAATTCAAGTACTTCTCTTAAACACACAAATTCCATGTAAAAATGTGGACTTCATCCAAAATGAAAGACAAACTTATGATCTGTTTTGTGCTTTAATATATTTAATTTTTATCTAATGTTTTAAGTTTTCACATTTTTAGTTACATAGTAAGTTGTAGAAACATTTTGGCTTAATGTTAAAACACACACACACACAAAGTGCAGGAAACCTAATCATGAAGGTTTAATAGCCCAGTTTCAGAAGAAAACCAAAGCAATTGTTTCCCCATCCTATTAGTCAACAGGTAAATGAAGTGTCCTGAGTTTCATATAATAACCTTCAAGTGACATAATGACAACTTGTAACTATGTATTTATTAATATTTAAAGACAAACAAGCGTTTTAAAAGAAAATTTTCAACATGTTTGTGTTCACAAAAGAAAACATGATAATATCATGTTTGAAGCCTTAAAATAAGACAATTTTATAAGGAAGCTTTACATAATGCAAACTTGATCATTTTTTAAAATATTTGAACCATGTTGAACAATTTAAGCCTCTAAAGAAAATCCGCTGTATGTTAGGCTGTGGTCGGATGAAACTACTACACAATCTGAAATGAGACTGCATTGTGATGCACAAATATAAAAAAAATTTGGATGTTTCTTTACGCGGCGTATCCGCTTATAGAAGGGAATCACCTTAGTTTTTTTAGTATTCGATAATAGAAACTTAAATTATGTAATTTACACGTGTATTCAAATATAAATGTTCATTAAAATAAAACTTAACTTGGGTCTGACCAAATTTGCATTCAGTGTTGAGACGTTCAGTCTACAGTAAGGAAAAATGATTGAGGACGCTTCTAGAAATATGCGTTGTTCACAAAACAACCAGAGGCAATTGAAAAAAAGATCTTTAACCTGTGGGACAATAAATATCTTTAATTCCTGACGTGCTCTGACCATCTTTACAGGGCTCTTGAATTATTCAGATTTGAAGACGAATATATAAACTTAAACCCATGAAAAAGGGAAAAGAAAGCAAAAGAAAAGAAAAGAAAATAGAAAATAAGCCCTTTCTATAAGTGGCTCTTATCTATCTTTCCCACATGACTGATGACTGCGTCTTTATCTTCTATGCAAACTTGTGTCTCGTGATTCCTCTTTTACGTCCTGCCCTCATCTCAACTCTCATTACCTCCCACTAGTTGACTCCTGTCGCCGACCTTCAAATCCCAAACCCCTACACCCCCCCCACCCCAGATCGTCTCCTCTTTCTACTGTCTAACTGCGCTCACCTGCTTCTTGGCAGTAAGCTGCCACGTGAATCAAATGGAGAGTGGATTTTGGGCAGCTTGAGGAAAATTCCACCGGCTTGATTTTCTTAGAATAGTTTTAGTATCTCATGTCCTTTTTCTGCCTTTATCTGCTGGCAAATCTGTCATTTACCTCTAAAAATCTACTTTTCTGCTTCTTTTTCCTCTCTTTTCCTCTTAGTCCGGCTCAGCTTAGCCTTTCTCTGATTAAGTCACAAAGAGCACGATGACAGCTAAGGCTCAGAGAGACCTTTGGTCACTGTCTCCCCTTGAACATGAGATTAATGTCTGTTCTCAGTTTACTCCTACAAGAAGTATTTAACTAAACACTAGAGGACTGAACATCTGCCCCTCTGAACCAACTTCATGTCCTCCCTGTTCTGGACTGCTGCTGCTGATCTGCTCTATATTCTGATGAGTGTCATCAACTCCTCCCTGACATCTGGCCATGAACCATGTGCTTTAGAGTCAGTAAAAGCTGCTACTCTCCACACAAAACCTTTCCTTGACCAATGGCATCTCTGTCATCGTTGACTCGATTTAACTGTTTTGTTTTTTTTTTTAGCAGTTTTCAGACTGTTGTGCAGAGTATGAATCCAGATGTGGATTCCTATTGAATGGAACCACTGTTGCTCCATTACAGTCTCTCAAAAAGTAACTTATTCAAAATTTCACTTTCGGATATCTCATCTAAAATTACACCTGTGATAACTAAACTGAATCTTTAACAGTGAACTGTGTAACTGTGGCATTTATTAAAGGCAAAGAAAAATCTAATTCCTTTGAGAATGAGTCAACAGGTAAACCAAGTCTACCCATCAGGACGCCGTTATACCCACCTTTTAACTAATATAATAAGAAAGAAAGTGAAGTCTCCTCACACATCAGATGAGCTAATTTGAGGGTCAAGGTCTAGCAACCAAAACATTATTCCATTCATCAACTAGCTTTGAGGACTTTTCAGTTTGGACTAAAGTGGTAGACCTGACCTCTCAATGTAGAAATTCAATAAAATAACAGATTTGTACTCTCCTACACACACACACACACACACACACACACACAAACATGTGTGTATATATATATTTATATATATTTATATATATATATATATATATATATTTTTATATATATATATATATATATATATATATATATATATATATATATATATATATATATATATATATATATATATATATCGATAAAAGGTGTATTTAATCCTCTATTCCACACCAAGACATCATATTTTATTAATAGGAACATTAATCAAACTGAAACTGAATTAAAAGTACTTTTGGGACTAGTGCTGTTTTCTGGTTAAAATGATTGTTTTAATCTCAGAATTAGTTGCGTGTTGAGGTAAATATTTTTAATCGACAATAATGTCCTCATTTGAGACTCTTTTTTAAAAAAAACTTGTTTTTAATTATCTTTTGACTTTTTAAACCCTCTTAAAAGAAGAAAACAGTTATTGCAACTAACAAGTTAAATTTATTGTGCTGTAAAAACCAACAATCTCTGCTAAAGTCTGGATGTACTGAAAACAGCTCTGACCAAAACTATGATGATGTTTAAAGCCCTGAAAAATCCATCTCACTGTGCTTTGGGGCAAAAGATAAAATTGTGGGCCAACATTCCTCTGCTGAAGGGAAAAGGATAAAATGCTAGCAGCAGTCTGGATGTGATGGCACAAAATATCAGGTAATAAAGACTAAATCTTGAAAATAAGGCTGCGATTTAGTGATAAGTCACACAGGTGTTTATAAAAGTTGAACTGAGATCCAAACATTCAAAAGAAGTCCTGACAAACTGGATGCCCTTGTGATGTCCTGAAACTCTACTAGACCTGTTTTCTTGGAAACTTACTTAATGAAGAAGTTAACAGTTGAGGAATATTAAGAAACCAAAACATCCAAAAAGATGACAATGATCACCAAAGCAGTTGTCAAACATTTCAAACAGTTAACTTATTTGCAACTAGTTTGGTTACTGTTTCAGATTAAAATCAAAGTGACACTGTTTGCAGTTCATATTGAGTCCAACTATTTCAGTACACACAGCTAAGTAGGGCAGGGCGATATGGCCATAAACCAAATCCGATTTCCGATTTTAATTGATTTTTTCCCCTTTACTGTAAAGAAAAAGAGAAAAAAAGTTTACCTAAAAGTTTACCTAAATTTAAAGTGCAACTAAACATGCTGTTAAACAAGATTGTAAAAAGAGATGGCAGGCGCTGCCACTGTAAACATTATAACAACATGTTTGTACTTAGTGCGTTTCCACTGTGAGATAGTTTTTAAGTTTTGATCATACATTTAAGAATAGGCCTCACTTCACTTGTGTAATTTTATTTTAAAATAAAATACTGCTAAATAAGTAAAAGTGCCTCCTCTTGGAAGAAAAATAGTGAGTATTTTGACATTAAATAACCAAAACAATTTCCCACATTGGTAATGAGGTAATAAAAATGAATGTTTCTTTACACTTAACATGTGTTTTGAGAAAATTGACCACTTTCATACGAAATACTATTTTTAAAAAATCCCTGAATGTTAATTAAAGCTATATTTCTAACATACATGTATTATTACATCCTTGCTGTTTTTTGTTTGATTTACACATTTTTGGCAAAAAGACGAGCCTGTCAGCTGCATCTGGCTTCAGACCCCTGTGGCATGTGACAACGCCCCCTCCCATACTGAAAACCCTGCGTTTCCATGACATCTAGAACTATGCAAAAACCAAATATCACCATAAGAACCAGCTGCTATAAAAGTTCTTACAATCTCAAGAGGTGGTTTTTCCAGAAATTTCAGTACAGAAATATATTGCAAAAGTGTAATGGAAACACTTTTTTTTGTGTCCGCCGACGTGACGTGGGGGTCGTGTCCAGTTAATTCCCGGTAAAGATGGCGCGGTGTGGAATAAACAACAGCGAATTTCAGAGTTTTAGAAAAGGAAGTGAGGGAGAAAAGCTTCGAAAATCCGAAGCAAATTCTCCGCAGCAAGTAGAAAAGCATAAAATAACGCTACATGCCCACTTTGCATTAACCACAATTACGATACGTGATGCTAATGTGCTAAACATTGTGCAATGGAAACACCTGCAAATCACAACTGTTGTTTGTCAAAATGTACAAATATCATTTTTATTTTGCAACTAAATGTAATGGAAACGCAGAGGGGGCACTTCTTGTACGTTTCTAGCTGCCATGTTGTGTTTATGCGTTTCTGTGGGAAACCAGCGGGAGTGCGCTGACGTCACTATAAGGCACGGAAGCCCAAAAGGTGCTGGCAGGGCAAAAAAAAATCCAGATTTTCATAAAAATAAATTGTCATAAACAGCAAATTCGAATTAATCGATTAAATCGATTAATCACCCAGTCGTACAGCTAAGACACGAATTAAGAAACCACAGACAAAACAAGCAAATGTACAACAACAGCAACCTGCAGGAGCACTACTGGGCAGCTAGCCTGTCATCATGCAAGACTTTACTTGGTGCCATCTGAACTAGATAGTGATGGACAGAGTCAGACAGATTCTAAACTGGTCATAGATATGAAAGTGCATGGCTGACTGTCTCTGGGAAACTGTCCAGGGTTAACCCAACTTCTTCCCAGATGTCTGCCTGGATAAGCTCCAGCTCCCTGCAACACTGAACAAGCTGAAGTCGGTATAGATAATGGATAATGGATATTCGCTGAAATAAAGTTCACTGTAGTTTCTTTGGCCAAATGTTCTGCAAGTCCTTGGCTGAAGACAACATAACATGTGTCTGGCACTGCAGCTGGTTAATTGGGTGAAACTTTTTTCTCCCTTTTAACTCAAATGGTGATGTTGTAAAAGTACACAAGCATGCATCTTCCACAGAGTGTCTCTTAAGCCACTCCACTCTATTCCCTGGTTAGAAAAACACTATGAAAATCCCCTTGTGACTGCTGTAATAAAAAGCATGCTTCATACTGAATTGCAATTCTTGTCCAGCTCTTAGAATTGTCTGTTCACATTTCCTTAATGCTACCTTCTCTAATGGTAGTTTCTCTTAATTGCTATAATTTGTGCCAAGACTGTAGCAATTACCCTAGCCCCCTTATACACATTAGGTGTTTGGATGTTGGCATTATGGTGTTTATGGAATTTCCAAGTGAGTAAAATTCAAACTAATGACTTTACCTGTGATTTCCTGTCTGTTTGTATAGGAAAGAAACTCTTTCTATCATCATGCAGCAACAAACAAGAAGAGACAGGACAGGCTGTGATGTGCATAGGGATTATGGTACCACACACCATTCCTTAAAGGCAGTCTAGAAGGGAAAAAGTCTGTATGATTGAGTTAAGATAGCTGGGAACAGACCCCCATATCATGCTGCAGACAAATGATGGTGATATGAACATGCTTTGGGCTGCCATGAGTCTGCAGCTGAAGTCAGTGTGGAGCCATACAGAGCGTTGGTTACGTATTGCAACCCCAGATTCTATGAGTATAGCCGCAGCCCTTTAAGGCTATCACTAGTGGGTTTATCCCTCCGTGTGCATGCGTGTAGCACTGAAAACTTTCGTCCACGCCAACCTACTGGGTAGGCTCAGTCTGGTCCTTGAGTATAAATTGGGCTGAGCCCTACAATTGGCTTCCAAATACCAGTTTTCTCTTCAGCCGGTCCAGGAACCAGTGAAGCCAAGCACTTAAAGGGCTGCGCCTATACTCATAGAATCTGGGGTTACAGTACATATATAACGTTCTATTTCGTATGGGCTTCGCATGGGCTTAGTACATGCCTCATTGGGTCTGTATAATAAGCATAAAACACACTTATGTAGGTCCAGGTGCTGTGTCATGTGCATTGATGCACCAAGTAGTGGCAGAATGTTCACTAGAACCAGCAGCAGAGGTGCTGGGATGGTCCAAACCTGGGCAAATGAGAAGGAAGGAATTTGCCCTCATCACCTCAAATGAAAAGGGGGAACATGCTACTCTGAGAAAGCACTCAGGACAGAGTGGCTCAGAGAGAAACTGGAAACATCTTGTAAGTAAAAGTAGACAAAGAAGCATGGAGCTGTCCACGAAGCCATATTTCTTCTATTGGCATGGATAATGAACAGGCAAGCTATTGGTTTTTGGGGGCCCGCTGTTGCGGGTGAGACCCAGAAAAAGTAGGCTCCAGCGGCTGGGCTGGAGGAGGGCGGGGAGCGCTCGCTGCTGTAACCACCGTTGAGCACCACTGCCTGTAGTTGCAGCGAACACACCAGTGACCAGAGGTGCAGCTGGGGCATGTGTCAGATTGAGGGTGTGCCACATGTCTTCTGAACCTCTCGTCTTCCTCAGAGGTCTTCTGCAGATCGGCTGAGTAGAAAACCAGCAGATTAGCTAATTTTGTTTAACCCACTTGATGTCATAGATAGAAAATTTCCCCAAAACTCATCAGGTTTTTCATAATAAAAAAATTCAGGATAAGAAATCATATTTGGAAACTTCCGTTTAACTGGCTTGCATATCGACAGCTAACTTGCTAATTTAGCGCTAGTGAACAATCCTGTGAGCTCAACAGCTCCAGATGATCTAATCTTTTGTTAAGGAGCTGTAAAAATGTCACATGATGCAGACATGATCACAGATATAACGGTATATAACCGCGATAAAACTTTGTTGTTTCTATATCTATAATTAATTTATAATATGACTCAAAGTTTTGAATATTAAATTGCTTAAAAGAAAATTCAGCATGTTCAAAATCAATGAAAGCATTCAGCTTTCCTGGCTTGGTTCTTAAATGGGAGAACTATGAAGTTATTGCAGGAGCGGCTTCAGATAAATAAGATATTACAGAATAAAAACATTGTTGTAAAGAAACTATTGATAATAAAATCAACAAAAAAGAAAAAAAAAACACAAATATGGAGAGAGAGAGCAAGTGGGGAAACGACAAAGAGGAGAAAGGTTAAGAGAGATGGACTGAAGTCTATAAAATCTTTTTTTTCTTTTATTTACAAGTAAATAATGTTGGGTGCGTGTTGTCCAGGGAATGATCTGAGCATTTAACTTTTAAGCATATTTTGTAGTTTTGAAATGTTTTTAAAGCATGTGAACCCGATGTTACATGTAAAATCCTGCATAAATCCCAGTTTGTTGGAACAAAAGGTTTTACAAAACATTTTACATTACCACTCAAAATAACAAAAAACACTTTTCATACCCTTACATGAACACTGTGACTAGAACAAACGTCCTAAATCCCTCAAAAGGTAAATGATTTCTTTTTGATAAATACTTTTTATTTCCAAAATCCCAAATGACATCCACACAGAGCAAACAGCAACCGCTTTCTCGTTTTGCTTCTATTTTTCTGTTTTTCACTGGTAACTTATGGACATGTTCCCAACTCCATTTCACTCCATTAAAGTCAAATCCTACATGACTTCATAAAGATCACAAAGGCATGATTTCACAGAAACAGTCCACTTGTAACAAGCCTTCTGGTTTCCAAATTCTGGGCAGTGTGCCCTCCTGTCATACTTTATCACACTAATATAAAAATGCCTCTAATGCTTTATCAGCAACTTATCTAACATAACCTTTCAAATTATGTCAGCCATAATTGATCCTTAGTCATTTAAAAAGTGCATTTATCACAGATTTAGTACAACTAATGGACTAACAAACTTACTACTTCCATAAAGGCTATCTCTAACTAATCATGACATGTTTCTGTCCTTAAGCATGCAGCTCTTTAGTTAGAATATACTCATGTTTAGTATTCAGCAATAGAGTTTTTTTTGTCAACATCCTGTGAGACACATTGACTCACATCCCGACTCTGGTTAATAACAGTAAATGAATAGAATGAAACTGGGGTCTGGGCAAAAGTAATGATTGGTTATTCTGATTGGGTTCTTGGCCCAAGGGAAATTTATAATTAAGCTGCCAGGAAGCATCTGCTGCTTTCATTCATGGATACATTGTGACTCCACAGAGAGTGGGATGCGTTGGGGGAATCCATCGTTTTGTCTGGTTGTTGTTAGCTTGTTTTTTTAAAAACTAATAAAATAAACAACACTGCATTCACAAGCAGATACTTCTTGTTTTCTGATTTAATGAAATTATTTAATCTTGTGAAGTACTGTTATATTCACATGACTGTAATTTCATAAAATGTTATGACAAGAAGACTCCAGTGCTAAAGTGGAAGGTGAGTGACTGATGCTAAAGCCAGAGAAAGTCAATATGTATAAGAAGAGGCCCAGAAAGACCTGATAAAAACTGACAGAGTGCGAGACAGATAGTTGCGAAAGTAAGATAATGACTCAACTTTTGCAAAATGAGACTTTTTTTTTTCTTTTTGTTTTCAACAGGAACAATGATTTTGATGCTGTAGCGCACAATAAGTAAATAGCTTGAAGCCATTTCCAGTTAGCAGAGGTACAATCTTGGATGATTTGGAGATGCTTTATCTATCCAGTGATTGGAAATTTAAACCTTTTCCCCACAACAGTCCCCACCTTATTAGCAATTAGTGATCCCTTTCAACCACCCTGCCTCTCACCACTTTTCCAGCAACGTTGGGGCCAAAGACATCTCCTACCAGAGTCTCATTAAAACCATCAGTTAGTGATCTACTTTATACAATTAATATTGCAATTTGTTGTACTGCCTTCTCAGGGACCTTCTGTTTCCACTGCTTCCCTTGAGCTAACACAAGTGTTTTTAAACACACTGACTCCTAAACACACACACACAGACACAACAGATCCCACAAATGGCTGCATCACCTAAAAAGCTCTAATCCTGGCTGCAGCACTATCTTATCGTTTTCCACCATGGATTCATCGGCCTCTTTTCACACCTCCTGTCCAAGGAACATTTACTTCCATCACAGACTTCTCCGGGATACAAACATCAATTGCCTCCTTTATGAAATCCCCAAACTGACTGCCAACTTTCAATATCAAACACGAGAGAGACTTTGTGTGGCTTAAGATGGCATCCATAGCTTGATGGGAACTCCTGAGCATTTAGGCAGGTGGAAAGATCAGGACAAAGTCAAGCTCAGATCTGGATCCCATGCCTCCTGCTTGTAATGCCAAAAAGAGAAACAGCTGTTCTTTTCTTGTTGCAGTGCCAAATCAAAGTTCTTAAAAGTTGATAAAAACGTGTCATATATGCTGACAGTTTCATTTATAACATTGACTCTTGGACTATTTTTTCTCAGAACCAATCATTTCAGTTCAACTTTTTCTGGCTGTACTTTCAGGACTGAAATAAAAAATAGCTGCTGTTGAATCAGTCTACACAGAAGTTAATGGTTAAGAACAGTTCACTTTAAACAATAGAGTAATATTAAAACTGAAATATAGCCTCTATTTGCATTTGCATTTTGCAATTTAATGTAATTTTTTGTTGTGTCAGAGCTCTTTCCATTAATTCTGCACATCACAATGATGCAACATTTTTACAGAGAGGGTTAATTCTGCCACCTTGTGGATAATATAATATAATATAATATAATATAATATAATATAATATAATATAATATAATATAATATAATATAATATAATATAATAGAATAGAATAGAATTTGACACATATCCTGACACAAGCTTTGCATCTCAGAGTGGAGAACTCTGCGCAGTTATTTTAAATTTTAAACACCAGTTTATACTTTATTTAATTACATCTTAAGCCATTTAAGAGTCCTGTGTACGCCAGCGCCTATCCCAGCAGTTACTGGGCAAGAGGCAGAGTACAGTCTATGTTAGGGCCAAGAGAGAAATATTCACATTACTGCTAATGAGAATTTATAACCTCAAATGCATGTATTTGAAGGAAGCAGGAGTACCAGGAAAGAAGATACAAACTCACAGATAAAACTCCAACCAGGAACCTTCTCACTGTGCAAACCACCACACAAGCATGCAGCCAAAACTGAAAACCTTCACCTGGCACACCATTTGCATCTCAGCCATAAACTCTGCATATTTAACATCTTTAAAACCAAATTTAATATATTTGGTGTCAGTTTCAATCCTTAATTTTGGTTTGTGTGTTCAATGAAACATTCCTTTGTCATGTGAGAAAAACCTAACGTATATTTATATCTGTCATACTCGAGTCCTCTACAACACGCTTTAATAGCAATGATTGCCCACGAACGATAGGAGAAAGTGGATAAGAGTTGAAAAAGGAAATATTGTTAGTGCAGCTTTTACGTATTTGTTAAAGGTCCTACTGCAAACAAAAGATGCTCCAAATTAATATTATAATGTCTCCTTTGCTGTTCTGCTCTTTCAGTTCAGTCTTAACTTTCAGAGAAAGCCTTGAGAAAGAGATAAATGTGTTTCTAAAAATGGACACATTTCTTTCCTTCTTTTTAATATTAAGGCATGACCGTATTTTTCTGATCTTTGTGAAATATGACTTGATGCCTAAACTAAAAAAGGACAGTGTGAAAACTAAAGTGAAGGGTGAACAATGTTTAAAAGAAAATAAAGTGTGAAAAGTATTGAGTCAGACAGGAGCCAAACACAAGTCTCTTGGATCCGTGTCAAGCGACTGACTCCTGCACTACACACTTAAACATCCAAATATGGACTTTTTAAATGTGCCTGCTAAATCTGATGAACACTCTTTTTTTTTTTATAGATTCATTAAATGAAGGAGTCTTTTTCTCCTTTATAGAATTATTTTCCTGTCCATATATGTGTAAAAAAGGGAGATCAAAACAGTCATGTGTGCTTGAGGATGAGTAAGCAGAGTGGATGTAACTGTGGGTTAAAGAGAAGCATTAGATGTAAAATGACATCTCCTTAATAGCAGCTCCCACAGTTGCTCACATGAAGCCCCGTGTGATCAGATGGACAGGGCATTATGGGTTTGACATACAGGTGATCTTCTCTGCAAATAGCTGCTGCAGGGCCAGTGTGAAAGCTCCAGCTGAGTGCACTGAAGCACTCTTCTTTCAAATGTCTACCTAACACAACATGGGTAGCTTCCTCAGTAAAAACTCCCAGCCTTCGTCATCTCTTTGATATTCCAATACAACACGTCATTACAACTACTACCCAAGAATTATGTGAAGCCAAAAGCGAAATGGGTGAGCAGTAACCCCAGTAACTTATACAATTAGATTCACAAAGAAAAAAGTCTGCCCTTTAAACAGCATATGAAATGCTCCTTTGTGTAGAAAAGATTTCCATGAGAAGTCACCTCCATCTTTGAATCTTTAGCACATGTGCATGCTTTTGGATTCACCCAGACAACGGCTAGATTATTTCCATATTAATGTGTGCATTAGGTCTCTATTTCTTGTTTGGGTTTTCATGTACGATCTTCCTTTCACTGTACATCACGACCGAACCCGTATTTAGCCCACCAGCGACATTTATAAATGTTTTAATGGCCTTGAGCCTTCTCATTTATCTAAATTTTGTTTTTATGAGCCCTTGCAGATGCTGTTTTCCGAAACCCACCTTTTATTCAGATTATAACTAAGCTTTATTCCTTTTAAAGAAATACATTTTTATCTTTACTTAGCTATTACATTTTTGTATTTATTTATTTACTGACTAATTTAGTTATTTAATGATTTATTCATCCTCTAACAGTTTTTGTAGCTTTTATAATTATTTTTTATTATGAACTTTTTATGGATATTTTCTTATTTGTTGTTTCATTTGTTGTAATATATTTTATTTATTTATTTATTAAATCCTGTGTTTTCCTCATTAGGGTCTTCAACATCAGAGTCTACCCTTGCTATGTCTGTGGGTTGTCACCAAGGTGACGTACCCTGTCTGGGTGGGTGGTCAGAGCTCTGCACTGCAGCTCTATGTGAGCATGGTCTGCCAGTGCCTGGGTGGTTCCAGCACTGATGACCTCTGTGGTTGTGGGTGGGGGTGGCTCATGGTGTGGAAGATAATGTTTCTTTACCTGGTTTTTACGGTTACATTTTAGAAACAACTTCTTTTAGAGGGGATACGTGAGAGAGCATGTTTAGGTACATGTGTGTGTTGATTTGTTTTTGAAATGAACTTCGGTCTGTGACTCTTTGTTTTCACAATGCAAAAACTGTTTTTATTACTAATTGCAGCACTTTGTACTACAGTCCTGCATGACATTGCTATGTCAATAAAGTTTGTTTGATACATTCATTCTTGTTGGTTGTAGTGAAATCAAAGCAAACATTATTGGGTTTTGTGGGGTTTTTTTATGTGTGATTTTGCTTTACTGCTCTTGCCTTCCTTGGGGGTAGTTTCCAGCTGCTGCATTGTTTGCTTATGCAGCTTACCTGGGACAGCTGATTACTGCCTCCTTTAAAGTCTGAATCTGCTCTGTAGCCAGTCCGTCTGCTTTCCAGTGGTAGCGTGAGCCCAAATCTGTCACATTTAAAAAGAAGTTTTTTGCCTTTAAACCCACCCTCTGCTTTCCAGCTTCTCAGTCAGGACTTAGCCTTTCAGATTTTCATACCTCATCAAGCTGCAGGAAATAATCTGTCAAACAGTGAGTATTTATCCAATTATCTGGTCAGTGAACCGCCACCAACAACTACCATCCCTGAAGGATCAGTTTCTCAGTAAAACTCTCACGGTCAGGAAATATTTAGTTGTTTTTTTTAAATAAGTTTTTCCAGCCCTTAGATGCGGCCCCCCCTTTTCCTGTGTAAGCATTCGTCCACCTCATCTACAACTGCAGTCTTATCAAGAACAATCTCTCTAATTGCAATCTCCATTTTTTTTTTTTTTCTGTTTTTGGGGTCCTGTCTCCAATTCCAAACCATAACAAACAAGTTCAGAAATCACACAAAATAAAATTATGTCAGACCAAATGCCCTCCTGAAATTAGTTGAAAATGTTTTAAAACAAAGAAACCAGAAATGTTATCACAACTAAGTATTTGGCTACAATAATCAATATGATAAAATCACTAGCTGGTCTGCTGAGTTCTGTTGGAAAGTTATAAGGGAAAGCAGTTATTACACTTCTAAAAGTCACGTTTTTAAACATTTGTCTTTGATTTGCTTTTAATATGGGGATATATACCAGTTTTACATCTAAATATTAGTCTTTTTTTTTTGTTAAATAGAGCAATACGATACAAAATGGTGGAAACTTTTGTTTCTACAGAATATCTTTACAAAAATTACTTTGAAATTTCAAGGTGTTAGCCATTTCACAAGTGTTCACAAGAGTCACTCAGGCATTGTAAAGTTTTCATATGAACAACTGCAGTCTCTCAGGCATTTTCTTTTTTTTTATCTCAACACAGATACACTGAACTTCACTGAACACTGCAGCATGATATGTGGCTGAATTGATCATAAAAGCAAAGCAAAAAAGTGAGCATAAAAGAATTCATTAATGTGGGTTCACTTTGAGGCTATACTCACTCAGACAGGTGGGAGCTGTTATAACTGGCAAAACTTTTCTCTTGGAAAATATTTAATCACTTCAGAGTACAAAAAATAGAACAATCACCAGTAAAGATGACATTAGTAAGACTGATGGAGTGGAAGAATACTGAAGACAAAGACGCTTGATGATTTGGGAATACTTTTCATTTTGTTTGTGGGAGATGATATTTTCAGCGTTCCAGGTTGGAACTCGCCATAGTAAAAATACTCTGAATAGTGAATGGGGAAGACGGGGGAAGGGGGAGAGTTTTAGTAACTTTAATTTTCATTTTATTTTTAACTTGTAACCAAAACACGGACAAAGCACTACGTGAGTACTTACCAGCAGTGCTGTGGTCACAAGATAAATCCTTCCCGTGAGTCTGTCTTTTAAGGCTCTGCCTGTAGCCATGATTCACTAGTTCAGTCGGCCCTCTGCACAGCTTCCTTCATCATGCAAATCGTAGGCACAGAGAAATGTTCATAAGACACACATGTGTCTGTTGTGACCTCGAGGTACAGCTCTGTTAAGACATCTCTTTCCCACACAATATAGATTCCTCATAAGGAGGAATAATGGGTGAAACAATCAATTTCTGGCACCGTCAGGGGTGTTGGTGATCTCTCAGCAATTAAACAATCTGCCTTCTGGCCTGTTTATGTTAGTCTTTCTTCCTCACATCTCAACGCTGGTAAATAAAGAAGTAAACAGGGATAAAGAAAAGCATCATCAGATCGACCAGAACTGCTTCTGTGGCTTGAAATCAAGCCCAAATTTGACAAATACAACCAGGCTTTAATCCTCACAGAGCATGGCCTCATTCCAGTGACTGATTCACATTCAAGCGAATATTGATTGTCCCCATTTGGAGATTTCAAGCAGCCATTTGTAACAGTACCAGTCTGATAACTCCCCCATCTGGCTCCTTTACGCTCTCATCTTGTCCACACAGCCATAGCAATCGTATTTCAGTGGGAAGCTGTGGTGTCACAGCTTTAACGCTGTGATAGTTGCTTTTGTGTCCCTTTTTTTCTCATTGAAACAGATGTTGAAAATAAATCACACTAATCACACTATAGAAGCCACAACCATTGGATAATCAAATGGGATGTGAGGAAACAAAGTCATTTGGTCCAACTGTTGTTTTAAACAAAAAAGCTAACCTAATAAGTTGTGACATTTTGTAAATATATTTAATAAAGATTTGGGTTCAATTTGAAAATTATATACAGAATATATATAAGTTATGGTATCTAAAAGCCACCGTGTGTTTGTATGTGTGTGTATGTTTGTTTGCGGACAACAAATTTTAATATTATTACCACTATGTGTTATGTAATGAAAGTGTCATGCATAAACATGTTTTTATTCCAGGAGTGTCACACAACAAACAAGATATATTTACTGTCAATTTAATGTAACATATTGAGTATTTTTTTAATTCTTAGTTTCTATAAAAAATAATTTCTTTGATTGTGTCTAATGTTTCTTCTCTGTGCGTGCCATACTGATGGAACAGGGACGGATACATGTTCAAACTAAACTGCATAGAGTAGAAGCAATCCAGAAACACATCAACATAACTAGACATAACTAGTAAGAGATGGTTGCTGTTTTGTGTGTGGCATAGCAAGATGATGTAAATATCACCCATGTTAGGGACAAATTAGTACCAACACACAGCTTTAAAATTACAAGCTGCAACTAATGTAATGAGAAAAAACAGCCTGTATACCGTGATCACTGCTTTGAATCCAAAATATTAGACCATTTAATTAAAAGGCTTGGTACATAATTGTGCCTAATTACAGATGGTTATAAGCACATTTTACATTGTGAAATTGCAAATTCTATGGTGTGAATGTGCATGGATGAGTTGGTTAGCTCCTCCAACACCCAGTTGTTCATATCTGGGTTTGATCCCCGAGGGCTCAAATCTATATCAATAAATATTGTTCCAGGAAATATGACCCTTTTTGGTGGACTTTATTTACCATTACATTGGTGGCTGTGCAATATTAAATCTAAAAAAAATATATGTACAAATTAAGTGACATTTGCAATACTGATAATCATATCAATTTCACACAGATATGATTTCATTTCAGTGGGACTGAAACAGAAAGACATGAAGCAAACCTCAGAATTGGGATGTGGAAGCTAAAATGAACCTAATTTCCCACCTGGCCACTATGAATATATAAGAAATAGCCCATCATCAATGCTGCTTCTTTCACGTTGTTGTGTTTTTAAAAACAACAAATGCAATATGTAAAAATTCTAAAAATATTTTGTTAAATCTCTCATCACATCAATTATATATATATCTGTTGACAAATAATATATATATATGTGTATATATATATATATATATATATATATATATACATACATATATATATATATATATGTACATATATATATATATATATATATATATGTACATATATATATATATATATATATATATATTATATACACATATATATATATATATATATATAAGTTTTGAAGATACAAAAGCAAGTGAAAGAAGAAGAACTGCTGTTGACAGGACCGAAGAATAACAGCAGCTCATTTTCTTGGACTGAGCCATCAGAGTGGGCAAGTCACACTGAGGGGAAGTAAGAAAGTAAGGAGAAAAACAAAATTACAGGAAAACCAACAAATACTAGCAGAATGATATAAAACACTGACAAGTATGACATTTATCTATTTTATAGTTTGATTGTTTTACTTCTTGCTTTTCTACACTTTTGGCATCTGGTGCAAGCAGCAATGTAAGAATTTCATTGCACAGGGAAACGTGTCTTTACTGTGCATATGCCGCCCATTCAAGCATGCGAGGACTCCGGTTCTTTGACTACAGATGGGTTTCTTTATTGATGCACTTAAAACTAGCACAGCTAGCACCACGTTGCATCATAGACCACCGTAGAACTACAAAACAGGCACAAAATAAAACAATGAATTTATGCAGTTCATAAAAATAAAGGAAATAAAGGTTCACATTCATTTCTACTGACCACTTTGCCCGCTTGCAGCTCCGAATGGGAGGGGGTTGGCTTTATAAAACAAAAAAACATTTTCTTGCTGATCAAAACATAACAACAATGTCCGCTATCTAATATCCTCTCGACTGCCGAAAAATGTCGCGTGTAACACGTGAAGAGGGTAAAACAGGAAGTAACAACGATCTACTGGAATGCACTATCAAAATAAAAGTGCGCCCTCTGCTGGACAAATCATGAACAGTAATGCCTCGCTTAGCTGTATTCACAGCACTTACACTCCCACCAATCACGCAAAGTGATTCTTAAAACAATACGAACACGTATTTTTAATAACAAAAAAACAAAAACAAAGAACCACCATGAGTTAACTCCTTTACTCAGCCTCTAGCAATAGCACTGTTTTGTGTATAGCTCTTTCTAAATAAAGTGGCTGAGATCTATGAGTGCCTTTACTATCTGCTGTTGTGTTACTGACCAACAGTTTGACTCTTCTGACCCTATTATCAGCAGCTGGGAAGACTTCTACTACCCTTGCCAACTTCCACTGATTTCTTGGCAAGTTCTCATCTAGCAGCAGGACAATGTCATTTACTTTAGCATTTCTCCTGTCCTTAGTCCATTTCCGTCTTTGCTGCAGATTAAGTAAGTAGTCCTTTTTCCACCTGGTCCAGAACTCATTTGACAGAAACTGAACTCTCTTCCACCTTTTCTGAAGATAGAGATCCTCCTTCACAAACTCTCCAGGTGGGGGCATAATAACTGAAGACTTCATTGTGAGTATGTGATTGGGAGTCAAGGGTTCTGGGCCTGATGGGTCATTGAGATGAACAGCAGTTAAGGGTCTGCTATTCACAATAGCCATCACTTCATATAAGTATGTTCTCAGGGATGAGCTATCTAATCGGCTTGCAGACTGGTCAAGGATAGAGGTGAGGACACTCCTTACAGTGCGGATCTGTCTCTCCCAGACACCACCCATGTGACTGGAAGCAGGAGGGTTCATGACAAAACTGCATCCCAGTTCTTTCGCACGTTCTTCTGTTAGTCCTCTCATCAGTTCTTGAAACTCATTCCGTGCACCAACAAAGTTGGTGCCTTGGTCGCTTTGGAGTTGTCTCACATTGCCTCTTATTGCAATAAAGCAGCGCAATGCGTTCAGGAAGGCGTCAGTAGTGAGGTCATCCAGTACCTCTATGTGAATGGCTCTTGAGCACAT
Source organism: Telmatherina bonti (assembly GCF_933228915.1). Classification (NCBI taxonomy): domain Eukaryota; kingdom Metazoa; phylum Chordata; class Actinopteri; order Atheriniformes; family Telmatherinidae; genus Telmatherina; species Telmatherina bonti. Next base: position 20,942,197 of record NC_136615.1, read on the forward strand.
ACATGTAAATATGAGCCCGTATTTCTTCATCTCCTTCCTTCCTTCTCTGACATAAAATGGTCCAAAACAGTCCACGCCACTGTACGTGAATGGAGGCGTGCTTTCTGTTCTCTCAAGTGGAAGATCAGCCATTTTTTGTTCTTGACTGGACCTTCTTAACTTTCTGCACTTGATGCACTTGAAGATGAGAGATGACACTGCACTGCTACATCCAAGGATCCAGAATCCATTGGCACGTACTTCATTGATTGTCATTCCACGACCCTGATGACACACCTTCTCGTGGTAATGCTTCACTAAGAGATGAGAGACGTGATGCCCTTTTGGGAGAATGGCTGGGTGTCTGACATGCGGATGGAGTGCAGCTTGAGTCAATCTTCCTCCCACCCTCAAGATACCAAGGCTGTCCACAAAGGGGCTCAACTTGTGCAGGTAAGTTGACTTGTTCTGATGGACCTCTTTCTTTTGTTAGAGAGCTTTGATCTCTTCACTGAATGCTTCTCCTTGAACTTCATGGATAATGAATTGTTCAGCTTCTTGTCTTTCTTCAAGTGTGGTAACTTCATTCGATCTTGTATTTAGACCTTTTGCTTCCTTTGCACGACGCTTAAGTCTTGCTATGGCCTTTACTACTCTTTTCCAATCTGAGAACTTCTTTAGGCGATCTGACACCGTTCTCTCCTCCTTTGCTTTGGTTGTAAGAACCTGTGCTCCTTTGAGTTCTGGATCATTGACGATCGCGTTGACCTTAGTCTCATCTTCTTTAGGTAGTTCCTTTTGCCATAAAAAACTGGGTCCAGTAAACCAATTTGAGTCCATGAGCTCTTTGGCAGAAAGCCCGCGAGACGCGTGGTCAGCTGGGTTGTCTTCAGAGGAAACATATCGCCACTGACTTGGTTCTGTACTTGACTTAATCTGCTGGATTCGATTGGCTACAAATACATGAAAACGCCTTGCGTCGTTATTGATATATCCAAGGACGACCTTTGAGTCCGTCCAAAAGTATTCCTTTAGACCTTCCAACTCCATCTCTTGTCTGAGTATTTCACTTGTTCTTGCAGCTACTACCGCAGCCGACAGTTCTAGTCTTGGGATTGTTGTAACTTTCGTAGGTGCAACTCTTGCCTTTCCCATAACAAGTGTGCAGTGTACTTCCTTGGATTTGAAGACAGTTCTGAGGTAAGAACATTCTCCGTAGCCAGATGAACTAGCATCAGAAAAATGGTGGAGTTCATACTGCTGAACTTCCCTAGCTGTTGATGGAGTGTAGCACCGTGGTACTTCCACCGAGGACAGATTATGGAGATCTTGCAGCCAGTCTGCCCAGTGTAGCTTGAGGTTGTCAGGAGGTGGTTCGTCCCAACCTATCTTGTCCTGGCACATCCTTTGTAGGATCCTTTTTCCTGTTAGGATAAAAGGTGCGAGAAATCCAAGAGGATCAAAGACCGAAGCTACAGTCGACAACACTCCTCTCCGAGTGAAAGGATTCTTCTTAATTGTAACTTGGAACTGGAACTTGTCAGAGCTGGTGCACCATTGGACCCCAAGCGCTCGTTCCATCTTGTATTTTCCAAGAGCCATGTCCAGGTCAGTTACTCCTTCGGCACGTTCTTCTCTTGGGATTGAGTCAAGCACTTTCTTGTTGTTACTGATAAATTTGTGTAAGCGGAGTCTTCCAGTCCCACAGAGCTCCCGCGCTTCTTGGACGAGCTGGATTGCTTCAGTTTCACTATCAATGCTTGTCAACCCATCATCGACATAAAAGTTACGTTGAATGAACCTCACTGTTGGCTCACTGAACTTGCCTTCTCCTTTGGCTGCCAGATGTTTGAGACCGAAATTGGCGCATCCTGGCGAAGACGCAGCACCAAATAAGTGGACCTTCATACGATACACTGATGGTGGATCCTCCATCTTGTCTGTGTCCCACCAAAGGAATCGAAGGCAATCCTGGTCTTGTGGTGTGACGTGAAACTGATGAAACATACGCTCCACGTCACACATGATTGCCACCTTTCCCTTTCTAAAACGACACAAGACCCCAACAAGTGTATTTGTGAGGTCTGGTCCAGTCAGCAGATGTTCGTTGAGTGATGTACTGCAAAACTTGGCCGAACAGTCAAACACAACTCTAATCTTTTCAGGTTTTTTGGGGTGATAAACCCCATGGTGAGGAATATACCAGGACCTTTGCCTATCTATTTCTGTCTCTGGCACTCTTTCAGCGTCACCTCGTGCTATTATGTCCTTCATGAAAGTCACATAATCCTTGCAGTATTTCTCATCCCCTTTCAGACGCTTCTTTAGGCATTTTAGTCGATGTTCTGCACATGACCTGTTGTTTGGCAGATTAGGCCTCTCTTTCTTGAAGGGCAATGGCATCTCATAGTGTCCGTCTGGCTTCTGCTTGATGCCCTCCTTCAGCTTGGTGAGGAACTGAAGGTCTTCTTGTGATACTGGAACTTCTTCCTTTGTCCTTTCAGCAAAGTCTGACTCAAACACCTTAATTATGTCTGAGGGAGAGATTATCTCTTTAACTTGGGTTCTGCAGGTGAAGTGGACCTCAGACTTGAGCTCAGCATGAGGCATGACAGTTGGTCTGACTTCCCTTGTGATTACACGGTGGCTCACACCTATTTCATCTTCATAGTCAGTGGCAACACTGCTGTAGCCAATGATGCTCCAACCCAGCGCAGACTTGAGCGCGAAAGGCTGCTCTTCGCCACCATGGATGACATCTCTGGGAGCCAGAGCTTGAGAACAGTTATAGCCGATTAGCAACCCTACTTCACAGTCAAGTTCTTGGGGCATCTCATCTGCCAGGTGTTCTAAGTGAGGCCAGGACCTTGCCGTTTCACTTGTGGGTATATGGGCTCTGTTTGCTGGTATGTACTCCCTGGTGTAGCTTACTGGAAGCTTGATCTTGGTCTCAGACTTCATACCTCTTACTTGAAGACCTGTCACCCTTTCGCTGGACACGACCTTCGTTCTTGAAGTTATTGTAGATACCTTGAGCTTTACTGGATCTCTCTTAGCATTCAGTGTGTCAGCTATATCCTTTAAGATGAAGGTGGTGTCACTCTGAGTGTCAAGCAAGGCATACACCAACACTTCCTTGTCTGGCTCGTTTGGTGTGGACACATAGACTGGAACAATTGATGAGGTATGAGTGCCACTTTTTTCTCTGACTATTCTGAGAGAGGTAGCCCCATCTGGCTCTTGTGTCCTTTTTGGCTTGAACCCTTTTCCTTTGTCACTATTACCTTCCCTAGGCTGGTTTTGTTTCAATTCATCTTTGTCATTATTTTCATTTGACTGATTTTCCTTAGGTTTCTTTCCTTGGTTTTGTTCCTTTGTCTCACGGTTTTGATGTAAGCATGTTGGATGATGTTTTTCACATGCATCACATTTGCTTCTTGTTTTGCAGGTCTTAGATTGATGGCCAGTTTCGAGGCAGCCAAAACAAAGTTTCTCTCGCTGCACAAACCTCACTCTCTCTTCAATCGGCTTTTCAATGAACTTGCGACACTTGTGAAGAGTGTGGTTTGGCTTTTGGCAGAACAGGCACTTGCTGTCTGTCCTTTCACTCGAGCTTGTAGTGAATGTGTTGGCACCAACGTTACGTCTTTGATGCCCCTTAGAGTTGTCTCGTTCGCTTGACTTTGATATCTCTTCCTTTGGATTCATAGCTTGCCAGGATGTGATGGGGTGGCAGGCAATACGAGCCTCCTTATTGAGGAATGATACAAAATCCTTGAAATTGGGGAATGCATTGGTTTCATCCTGAATTGCTACCACTGTTCTATTCCACCGTGAACTGAGCCAGTCTGGTAGTTTTTGCACTATCCTTTGATTTTCCACACAATCATTGAGAACTTGTAGACCTGGTACATAGGACATAGCTGATTCGACACTGCTCAGAAGATCGACAAACTCGCGAAGATTTTGAGTATCCTTTGGGCTGATTTTGCGCCATGAGTGTATCTGGTCACGGTATGATTTAGCAATCAGGAAGGGGTTGCCAAATCTGTCTTCAAGGACGTTCCAGGCAGCACTATATGCCGTTTCTGTTCCTGACAGAAAATGCCCTTCTATAGCTTTCTTGGCAGCACCACTGACATATTTGCGTAGGAAGAACAGTTTTTCTTGGACTGGGAGGTTCTTCCGCTCAATTAGAGCGTAAAAGGAAAGCCTCCAATCATTGTACTTGAGGGGATCTCCTGTGAAAACTGCAGGCTCTGGAATTGGAATGCGATCTGCAGTAATAGCTTCGGCTAATGTTCTCACCAGCTCATTAGACATATTGTGAGAGGCGTCTGATGTTGCTATTTGAGTGGGAGGGGCTTGAGTGAAGTTAGTTTGCTGCATGTAAAGAGGCTGAGTGGGTATGTGCTGATAACCCATGGTTGCCTTGGTAAATGTGACTGATTGTGGCATAGATACTGAGGTGTAGATAGGAGGATGTAAGGTTGGGTCTTTATTGACTGTAGCTTGGTATGGCTGTGGAACTTTAGCTTGTCGGGTTGAGGTGGGCTTGGCTTGATGTGCTTGAGGCACTTGAAGTGGCTGTTCTTGTGAGGGGAGAGCTTGTGAAAGTGCTGAATGTTGTGGAACAGGAAATGAGAGATGATCCTCTTCATCGTCACTAAGAACACCTTCAGAGTACACCTTTAGCCTTGCCTTGGCTGCATTGAGCCTTTTGAGTTCTTCTAACCGACCAATTTCCTTCCTTATCTCCTCCAGTTTCATTTTTCTAGTAGCACTTTCTGCTATAAACTGGGCTCTGTTCCTTGCATTTTCTGCTTCATTTTCAGCTGCTAGAATTTGATCTTCCTGCTCAAGTCTTCGGATTTCTTCTTCTTGCTCATTCTGTGTTTTCATTATTTTTAGTACCTCTTTGGTGGCAGCTGCTTCCGCTGCTGCTTGTTTAGCACTTAATGAAATGTATGAAGACTGTCCAGACTGTCTGGTCTTTATAGATAAAGAGACATTGGAGGTTGTAGTTTCAAACACAGATTCAGCATCAGGCCAAGCTGAAAGTTCTGAACCACCATCACTGAGGAACTGCTTAGCCTTTTTGTTCGCAACTATGGTTAGTGCTTGGCATCTGTCGTTGATTCTGCGGACTTCTGAGTCGGGATGATCTGAGTGTAAAATGTCTCTTATTTTGACATAAATGGCATCGATCTCAACTTGGTTTGTATTTATTTTACTCATGATGTCCATTAGCTCAGAATCATCATCATACTTCATGGCTTTTCTCAGTCCATTTATGTTGTGCTTCCACCTCTCATATGCCCTTTTGAAGTTTACCTTTAGATCCTTCAATTTATCGTCTACTAGAGCTTGTCCCCTTTCAGTGAGCTTTCGCGTGCGTTCACTCTTTCTAGTGGCCGCAGGCTGGGAATCTACTTTAGCGTGACGCAGTGATTCTACAGTCACTGATACATCTGTTTCCTTAATATCGGCCAGTGTGTGTGTCTCATGTTGATCTTGCGATTCCTTTGTGGTTGCTTCCACTTGTTCGTTAATATCAGCTGTCTCTGCTGATGAACGTGTAAGCTCCATAACACCCTTTTGCGACATGTTCTGTGCGATATCAGACCATTCAAAGTCATAAAAATGTACAGTAAATCAATATATTTTGCTTTCAATATGGTTGTGAAAATGGGATGTTTGTCACTAAATTGTGTTATGGAATGGATGTATGAAACATATTTCTGAAATGTAAATAGAGGGGTAGAATGGTATGAATTCTGTATATGACTTAATCTTAATGATGAAATATCAACATGACTCTCTTGAGTAGGTTACTTGTAAAATAAATTGCATATACATTCAGTTGCACCGTATATTACTCAATGCAACCTGCACGCAATCAAAGTCCAGTGCGCACACTTTCAATACAGAAATATGAGAACTGAATACCTTATACAACGTGATGACTGGCGTTTACTTCTGCAGTCTCTCGGCTCCTGTTATGCAGACAGGTGTATGTAGTATAGGGGAAAGTTCGCTGTTCCTTTAAGATGAATGAAGTGAAATCCAAGTGCGCTGGAAAGTTCAGTGGCAGTTCTGTACTCGTGCTTCTTCCGAGCCGTTTTCTTCACCGTACTCTTGTTCAGCCTTGTTTACGCTGTTCTTTAACCGTTCCCGCGCAGAGTTTCATCACACGAAGAGAAGAGACGAAACATCTTCAACTGCAGACTTTCCTCTACCCGACGTCTTCAAACGGCCACCGCGATTCCGTCTTAAGTTGGAGTCTTCACCCTTGGCACGGTGAAGTGTTCTACTATGCCGCCCATTCAAGCATGCGAGGACTCCGGTTCTTTGACTACAGATGGGTTTCTTTATTGATGCACTTAAAACTAGCACAGCTAGCACCACGTTGCATCATAGACCACCGTAGAACTACAAAACAGGCACAAAATAAAACAATGAATTTATGCAGTTCATAAAAATAAAGGAAATAAAGGTTCACATTCATTTCTACTGACCACTTTGCCCGCTTGCAGCTCCGAATGGGAGGGGGTTGGCTTTATAAAACAAAAAAACATTTTCTTGCTGATCAAAACATAACAACAATGTCCGCTATCTAATATCCTCTCGACTGCCGAAAAATGTCGCGTGTAACACGTGAAGAGGGTAAAACAGGAAGTAACAACGATCATGATTGGGTATATATATATAATATACGGTGCAACTGAATGCACTATCAAAATAAAAGTGCGCCCTCTGCTGGAAAAATCATGAACAGTAATGCCTCGCTTAGCTGTATTCACAGCACTTACAGTGCACATGACAGTAAAAGCTTTGAATCTTGAATCTTGAATCCTACATCAGGAGATAGTTGCCTCTCTTTTTCAAATCAGACAATAGAAGTAATTTCAAGTAGACATGAAGTTAATGTATATGGGAGTGTATGTGGCAGCGTTTATCATTTTAGGTACATTAGAGGGATCACCAGGGTTAAAGGACAGAGAGGATTTCACAACACTGCATGCCTCAACAACCATAAACAATAATGGTGAAATCAAACGGAAGAGAAATGTTTTATTTAAAACAAGATGTATTCCTGCCATTTTCTCAGACATGAGTTTCACTGTCCTGCAGAGACACCTACTGGTTGCTGATGGGAAACATTCCCTGACCAGGAAATGGAAATTTTCCATTACTTTTAAGACTTATATATCAGGAGAAAGATCAATAAACTGATAAAGATAAATCACTATCCATCCTGCTAAGTCTCTTTATTCTTTTATTTTTCCATGCAATTGTCTCTGGGATGTGTTAAATGAGGGATGTTCGTAAATGTTTAGAAGCAAAGTGGGTTCCACTTTCCTTTTCATTTTGGACCCTCCCCATCCATCAGCCCATATGTTAATTATTAACTCAAGATAAACAGCAGTTTATCTCTTTATGAAGGACATTTAATGTTCATTACAGATGAGATGAAGGTGAGGTTGACAGTTTTCTCATAAATGAGATCAAAAGTAGCAGTCGTCATGCATTGATTAAAATATTTGTCATGATTATGTGTATTGTGGAGTCAGTTTTCATGTGTTGTTTTATTCTGAACAGATGGAAATCTCTGATCTCTCAGTAAGATGTCCGAGGGATTGATCAATTAATGCTGTTAACTGATCAATCAGTTAACATTGGCAACGACTCATGTTAACTGACAGTCCAATGGGAGGAATATGACAAATAAATAGTATTTTAATCAATCCACTTTCCAAATACCTACACAATATACACCATTGGAAAGGTAGGGTTCTTAATATTTGAATGATTTATACAATTCAGGCTTCAAGTCAAAACTGTACATTCAGTAAGCACTTTTTCTGACCATGCAGTCCACCATGCATTTTATTTTTGAAGATATTCTGTTTTCCAGTAGCAGATCTTACGGCAACAAAAACAGTCCTGTTACATCAGCAGGGGTCCAATAAAAGTAACCCCCAAAATAACATTTAAGCCTTTCTGGTGCTGATTTTTTCCCCCGTATTTACCCTCTTTTTGTCCCCTATTTAATATGAAAAACCATGCAAAGACGTGTGGATGGGGACAAGTGGAAAAACTATATATATATATATATATATATATATATATATATATATATATATATATATATATATATATATATATATATATATATAGATATAGATATAGATATAGATATATATAGATATAGATATAGATATAGATATATAGTATATAGTATACATATCTATATATATATATATATATATATAGATAGATATAGATATATAGTATATAGTATACATATCTATATATATATATATATATATATATATATATATATATATATAGATATATATATATATATATATATATATAGATATAGATATATATATATATATATATATATATATATATATATATATATATATATATATAAATATATATATATATATATATATATATATATATATATATATATATATATATATATATATATATATATATATATATATATATATATATATATATATATATATACATATACATATATATATCACACATATACATAAACACATTTCCATTTCAGATATGTATATGTGTTGGCTGTGACCATTACTTAAAGTCATGGCAAACATTTAAACCCACAATTGTGTGAAAGGAAGAACAGTGGCTTTTCTTTTGGAATCCTGTTGTAAGTTGATAATTAACAACATAATGTGCCAAAAGGTTTCACTATTTGACATGATCATTTTTGCATTAATGCACCAGGAAGCTTTGTTGTGAATCCATTTATAACAAAACACTATTTAATGTTTAAACCTGCAGACTTACTTAATATCTTCTCCCCCTCCCTTTCTCTGTCTTTATAGTTTAGTCTTATTCACACATAAACACACACACACCCACACTCACACACACACACACACACACACACACACACACACACACACATACTGAGGATATAAAGGTGCTGGGTGAACACTTCAGTCAAAGGGGACTGACTCCAGGATTTCTTCTGATCTGCAATCTCCTCTTCGGCAAAATGTCTCGTGATTATTTTGGATTCTCTTTTATACAACGAAGTATAAGAAATGGCACAGGATCAAACACGGTGGTCCTTAACAATCCAGCAGACATCTCTGTTATTGTGATTTACTTTCTTGTGGTCTTGGCTGTGGGAGTATGGGTGAGTTGTTCAGACTGTTCTGTAAATGTTTCCTTGTACTTCATCAACAGTTGCAGAGCTTACGATGTTTTACCTTGATTATTTGAAATGTAAGAAAATTTTCTTTAAGCAGACACAAATGAAATGTAAAGATAAATTTACAAGATGAGTTACACATGACGACAGCAATTTTTGGGATAATATTAGGACTACTTTAAGTAACATAACTGCTATTTTTAGCTTTCCCACAGCAGCACTGTTGTGTAATTGAGACATAAAAGGAGTGAACTAGTATTGTTTCATTACCTCTTAACCAGCAGCTATTTATTCTCAGGCATATTGTGGGATACATAAAGTACATTATCTAAAAATAGATACATTTATGAGCTGTATAGATATTGTAATGATTTCTTATTTGTTTGCATTGATTGACAATTGAGTGCAAATTAAATGGATTATAATACACATGGGGTCACTAATTCATTGTTGAAATAGGAGTGTGTTGTGTAGATTTATGGATGTTCTAAAATATGCCCTTGTCCTGCTGCAGGCTATGGTACGCACCAATCGGTCCACTGTGGGTGGCTTCTTCCTCGCGGGAAGGAGTATGGTGTGGTGGCCGGTGGGTATTTGACCCTCAACTTTAATGTTTAAAGAGATTAAATTCTATCTTACTATCCTACTGACCTTCCTCCAATTGTCACCATGGTTACTGTTTTGCACCAATGGATGCTAGGATGCTGTGTGTCATGATCAAACTGTCATATTTTACTGAGTGGATGAATCATTTAGTAATTCCTTCTATATATCAGCCTGAAACATTTTATTTTAATTATAACATTTTGAATAAGCCAAACAAAAGAGTTAGACTTCTGATTTAAATATGCCTTTTAAAGATTGGTGCATCGCTCTTTGCCAGCAACATTGGCAGTGGACACTTTGTGGGAATCGCTGGCACTGCTGCAGCCTCAGGAATAGCCACTGGTGGATTTGAATGGAATGTGAGTAAAAGCATTTATGCTATTATTACATATTTTTGAGTTATATTTGTCAGGTGATTTGATTGTCTATTGATTACTATGAGAGTTTCTGTGCAGATTTTTTTAAATTGGTTTCTCTACCTTTGTGTGTTTCAGGCACTTGTTCTCGTCATCATTCTGGGATGGCTTTTTGTGCCAATCTACATCAAAGCTGGGGTAAACGAGACAAAAAATCTATTCAAAATGCGCATTCACAACTATATTTTGAGTGATGAAAAAGTCAAATCTGATGATGGATGTGTGCAGGTAGTCACTATGCCTGAGTACCTGAAGAAGAGGTTTGGAGGACAGCGCATCCGCATCTATCTCTCTGTGCTCTCCCTGATCCTCTATGTCTTCACTAAAATCTCTGTAAGTTACTGTGACAGTTGCATGAAACTTTTCAATTTCATCATCACATTAAGTGACTGAACTATAATGTAACTTTTTGATTTTTTTTTCCACCCAGGCAGACATGTTCTCTGGTGCCATTTTTATCCAGCAGGCACTCGGACTTAACATATATGTTGCTGTTATCGCACTGCTAGCAATTACTGCACTATACACTGTAACAGGTTTGTCCACACTTCCTTCTCCACACACTGACATTTTCCTTGTAGATTGACGCTAGAAAGAAGTCTTATCGATGGTAATGGTTCCGTAACTGGGGTTAAAGTCTTCTCAAGGCATAAAGACACACACACACACAATCTCTGTCTTTCCTGGGTAGATTATCTGTGGTGTGTTATTGTGGTTAATAACCCATGGGCTATGATAAGCATGAAATGGACCTCTGTTGCTGTTCTGTAATAATGCACACAAACCTGAGTGTAGGTTTTATAAGATGTGCATGGAAAGTGCAGTTATATAAATGTATGATAACACCATTTTTTCTCTCTAGTAAACAATGCTACTGATGTTTTTCTTACTGAAACTGAAGACTTTGTGGTTATATCACCTGTTGTATCTTAGGTGGACTTGCTGCAGTGATTTACACAGACACCCTACAGACCATCATCATGATTGTGGGATCCTTCATTCTCATGGGCTTTGGTAACATCAATATGTATTCTTTTTTAAGTTGTGACTGCTTGTGATGTCCAATTCTTGAGGGGTAAACATCTAAGATGTTGCAACTTGCAAATATCCTCAGCTTTCAATGAAGTGGGGGGATATGAAAACTTCCAGAAGCGTTACATGGAGGCAGTCCCCACAATCACAGGTGGCATTGACCCAAGTTGCTATGAGCCTCGGCCAGACTCCTTCCATATTTTTCGGGATCCGATCACAGGAGACTTGCCATGGCCTGGCCTGGTGTTTGGGCTCACCATTCAGGCTCTCTGGTACTGGTGCACTGATCAGGTCAGTACAGCAAATGACATCTGTGAAGATGCATCACTTCTACTGTCTCAGTGCCAGCTTACACAACCAACGACAAGTCATGGTCATAAAGAGAGAGTCACACAATGGATTTCTGCACATTGGTACACACATTTATACTCATTTATCTTCCTGTTTTGGCCAGAGTTAGTGAAGCGGTCACACTGAGATTAGATTTATAGGTAGGGCGTATCAGTAGGCTGAACCTCATATGGCTATCTTTTGGATTTGGATCCTAATTCTCCCTGCACTTTTGGCTAAACTCAAAAGATTACATGTTCATGTTACTGCATGGACACAGTCTGTCTTTTCTAAATCTCCTCTCCTTAGATATTTATTTTTGGATATTTGCTTGCTTAATGTCAGCAAATGCTCTTCACATAAATCAGTAAAGTTTAAAGTTAAGGCATTTTAATCATGTGATGAAATCACAAGTCAAGGTTAATTTTGGCATTATGTAAGAGTAGTGTGAGGTTTAAAAAGGGTTATACAAGAAACTGATAAGTGCCAGAAGACGTTTATTGCTGCATGTTCTGCTAGTAGAACATCAACCCATCTTCGGTGCTGTTTTCTGTCTACAAAAGAAAAGCCACTTATTAATGAGCATCCTCCTACTTTCATCTCTAATCGTGTTTTGGATGATGGCTTTGTTCTATTAAACAAGGTATTTTGGTTCTGCACACTCTGCAGGAATATGCTCAAAGGTATACAGTGCACCAATACAATAAGACAAAGTTTTATGATCATCACTATGAAATCTATATGAAAGGCAAAGCACATTTAGAGTTGAATTATAAGACGAAAGATGATTTAGAAACACATGCAACCATCATTTTCTCCCATTTATTCCTTCAGTGTCTGTGGCCATCCATTCATTTAAGACAATATCTCTTTATTTTACCCTTTTTATTGTTATTTTATTTTCTTCTGCTGTTTTTATTCACTTTCTTTTACTTTACAGCACTTTGGTCAGCTGTTGTTTTTAAAGTGCTTTAGAAATAAAAGTGTTTTTATAATGGTATGATAAAATACAATAATTGTTAAATCATTAAATACACTAAAAAACCAACAGCTACTATTATAAAAGTGAAAAAAATTCATTATTTGATCAGCATTATAGTTTAAGTAACATAGATCAAAATTGTTGACATGAGTAAATATGTTTAGCAGCAGTAGTATTTAGTATGAAAACGATCTTTTCTGCACTTGCAGGTGATTGTACAGCGCTGCCTCTCAGCCAAAAATCTCTCTCACGTTAAAGGAGGTTGCATTTTATGTGGCTACTTAAAGCTTTTGCCTATGTTTCTCATGGTGTTCCCCGGAATGATCAGCAGGATCCTCTACCCTGGTGAGTGCATTTTGGTGTTTGATGTCTGCTCCGTTTGACTTGGCAACACTTCTGCCTTACAGAACCCCTTTAGCTAATGCACATCTTAGACATAATAGTGAATCTTTCCTCTAGATGTGGTGGCATGTGTGGAACCAGATGAATGTCAAAAATACTGTGGTGCAAGTGTGGGATGTACCAACATTGCTTATCCCAAGCTGGTGGTGGATCTCATGCCCAATGGTAGGCAGATTAAGGGCTTTGTCTTAAGAATTGAAAACAAATTACGGGATCTTATTTGATGTTTCCTTTGAATCTATTACTTTTTTTCTCTTAGGTTTGCGAGGCCTGATGTTGTCTGTGATGCTGGCTTCTCTGATGAGTTCCCTTACCTCCATCTTTAACAGTGCCAGTACGCTCTTCACCATGGACATCTGGACGAAGATCCGTCCTTCTGCTAAAGAGAGGGAACTCATGATTGCTGGCAGGTAAAAGAAGGAAAAAATCTCAGCTAATGTTTAGTGTGATAATATTCAAATTGTTGACTACAACTGATACTGTGTGTCTTCACTGTGTTTACCTTTGTAGAGTTTTTATGTTGGCCCTGATTGGTGTGAGCATAGCATGGATCCCTGTGGTGCAGAATGCCCAGAGTGGTCAGCTCTTTGACTACATTCAGTCCATTACCAGCTACCTCGCTCCTCCCGTTGCAGCGGTCTTCATGCTTGCAGTCTTTTGCAAACGTGTCAATGAGTCCGTGAGTTGCTTCTCTAATTAAGAATTTCTTTGGTTTTTTGTTTGTGTGTCTGTGTTTGTGCTTATTATTATTCATATTTTCAAGACAGTAAAAATATATGCAGGGATTTAGTGGTTTAGTAACATTAACACTGGCTCTCTTCATGTGTCCATGGAAGGACTGATCTTTTTATTTTTTTCATTTAATGACTTACAAGTCAGGAAGACAGTAGGCAGCAATGTGGGATTCAGCATCTGGCCTAAAGACAATCTGTTAACTGAAACGGGGAATCCAAGAGTTACCCGAACTCTTCACTTTTAACCACCTCAAGAATTTTTTAGAAAAATTGCAGTCACACTTTCTTGCTGCACTTCATCTCTAAACGGTTTCTTCTGCAGAATGTGTTGCAACAGTCTGCAGCTGATGTAGTACATAAAGAAGTAGACACTGCCTTGTGTAAAAAAATTTAAAAAAAATCTCAGACAGGTGAGATGTTTTCCAGGCTTTTGTTGTTTGAGCTGTGCACACGACAAAGCTTTTCTGTTTAGATCCTAAAACTGCTTTCTACTCGAGGTGGGGCAATAATAATTTTTCAAAGACAGAATTCCCCTTTAAACCAGATGTCATGATTGTAGCTTGTCCGTTCTCAAACTGACAGAATAACTGAAGCATGTATCCACTGCACTGATACAGTTGTTGTGGTTCAGTCTGATGTCTCCTTTTCTTTCCTCAGGGCGCCTTCTATGGACTCACACTTGGATTGTTAATAGGCCTGTCCAGGATGATTGCCGAGTTTATTTATGGGACAGGAAGCTGTGCTAACCCAAGTAACTGCCCGACTATTATATGTGGAGTCCACTACCTGTACTTCGCCATCCTCCTGTTCGTCATCTCCTGCATCACCATAGTTGGAGTCTCCCTCATTACCAAGCCCATCGATGACAAGCATGTACGTGACTGCTTTGAGATAAGGCTAAATAAATCAATCACTTTATCATTTATGAGAAACACACACATATATTAACTTCATACTCTTGGAAATTAAAGTTTGGGCACCCCTGAGCACGTTCAATGTGGGTGATTTTTAAAGTGAAATGAATTGAACAACCATTGAAACAAACTGAATATTACATGATGGATTTTTAGTTTTTCTAAGTGAAAATCTGTGCATCAAAGTTCCATATTTACTTCAAGCTGATGCTTTGCTTTGTTTTTCTGGCCTGCATGCATACCTTTCATTACTTTACATTATGTCTTAACTTTCACAAGTGATTCTAAACCATTACAATAACATATGTTACATGGAGAGGAGATGGTTAGAAGGCATCATTAGCAGTTAGATGACGAAAGGTGAAATATGGTATCTGTGCCATTTCATCAAATAAAAAAAATGAATAAGGACATTTTTGACTTTGCAAAGGCTGATAATATACTTGTTTTTAAAGATGCACAAATGTGATTATTATGGTTGCTTTGCATAATTCCCTTTTTGCAGCCTCATATGGGCATGTTAGCAAGTTGAATATCTAAGTAACTTAAGTGTCTGAACTCCTTTGATTTAATTTGATGTCAGGCTACATGATTAATAGCGTTGAAAATCCCAGAAAGTTTAGAAGACATGGGGTCATATACCCTGTCTGTGATACTACTGCTGTTGGGTTTTTTTTTGCCGTAACATCAAGTGCCAACCACCTCTATTGTTGCCACGTTTATCATTTTGTTTACACTCTACGTATTTGGGAACTCAATCTGACTTCTGCATTGTGTCCCTGAGTGAAGTCTTCCAGCAATAAGTAAAGTACTCACAGAAGTATGTGAACATTTACGCTCACAACAGTGCTTGTTGCATATGTGCCGTCAGCCTGTATCCTCAGGCATTCTGAGGCAAACGAATGAGCATTCCTCCCTCTCTTTCTCGGCTGCATTGTGGCAAAATGGAAAAAACAGCAGCCTCCCAGCAAGAAGGTCACTGGTAGCCTCGGCTGGGGAAAGTTTGAACAACGGCCTTCTGCGTGGAGTTTGCATGTTCTCCTTGTGTGTGTGGTGTGGTTCTTTCTGGGTACGCAGGCTTTCTCCCCCTGTCCAAACACATTCATGTTAGAGTAATGGATCGCTTCTCAGATGTAAGTTGCTTTGGATAAAAGCGTCTGTCAAATGACTATAGAATAGTGTCTGTCTTCATATTCCACTGATACAAAAACTGTAAATAATTTTTTGATCAGTTTTTAGACAGAATTTTGCACCATTTAGTTTACTGCACCATTACGCTCTTTTACACAAAGAATATAGGCCTTGAACATTTAACTGTGTGGCTGTCTGATAACACAAGAAACTTCATCACTGTCGTTTTTGTGTGCCAATATTACATGATATGTAGCTACTCCTCATATTAGAGTTGGCACTCTTTGCACATCTGATTACTTTTATGATGATATTATGATGCTTTGATGTAATCTTGATGCATTTTTATGAGAATGGCAATAAAGTTTTGAATTGAACTGAACATGAGGTTAAAAAAAAAAAACAGGTATATTATCAGCCTAACAAGTCAAGAAAATGTGCCATTTTTGTTGCAGTGCTAAAACATTTTGTTTTACTCTATGTGTTGGTGTGTGACTAGCTCTATCGATTGTGTTGGAGCCTGAGGAACCGTACTGAGGAGAGGGTGGACCTCGAACAAGATGACTGGGTTGAAAATGATGACAGCATGAGTAAAGAAGGTAATGAGCAGACATTGAGAGTTTACATTTTAATCAAACATGCATCCATGCAGATACACAGACACGATAAGATGCTTTTCTTTGCCTGCATAACAGAACCTGAGGAGGAACCAGGCTTCTGTAAGAAAGCAGTGATGTGCTTCTGTGGACTCGAGCAGAAGAAAGCACCAATACTGAGTCCAGAAGAAGAAGCAGAAATGAAGAAGCAGCTGACAGACACAACGGAGGATCCTCTATGGAGGAACATTGTCAACGCTAACGCCCTCATCCTCCTGTGCGTGGCTGTGTTCTGTCACGGCTTCTTCGGTTAGAAAGACTCAATCAATTCAGTCACTCCTGGATACTATAATTTATTTAATTTATAACTAAAACAAAGCACCCAGGTGCCTTTAACCTTCTTTAATATGATAAGAAACTTTCGTACCTCTCTTCTTGGCATTGTCATTGTTTTCCATAAAACCTACTGCTCTCATCCAGGATGTACAATGTATTTTTCTACAAGGTGATGGACTATCCTGTCAACATTTCCTGGTATTTGTCACCTGAGGTAAACCAGTAAACCATGCAGTAACTTATTAACATATCAATCTTGTTAAAATGCTCCATGAATTTTCACACATTCTCTCTGATATTTAGAGATATTCCTCGGTCAACTCTGTTTTTTCTTCCAATCTGTCTTATGTATCTTTCTCCCATCAATGGAAACATGACAGAGTAGCAATGTACATCAATGCACATATTTTTGTATTTAATTCTAAATTAAGATTGCTCTTTGTTAAATGACAGATTCATATTTAATGCTGATTCATGCCCACTACTGACATTACTCTTTTCCAATACTGTAAATATAAATAATTCTTCACTTCACGGTGCAAACGTTAATTCAATCCAGAAGGCTACATCAAGTCATGAATAAAGAGGGACCACAAGGCATAGATTCTCTGCAAGATACCTGTAATATGTAACCCATGAAGGACAACAGAGAAGGTTGTAAATTTCTTCATTATGTATGTGTGTGCTACCTCATTCTACTTCAGCTGTGGTCTCAAAGTCCATGAGTGCTGTCACTTCTTATATCCACTGTGTCTGTGCACTTTTCTGAATGTTATCTTAAGTGTTAATGAGTAAGAACATCTCAGAAAGGGGGGCTTGACCATTGATTCCAGCTCTTGGATTCTCTGTGTCTCCCTCTAGTGGTTGGCTGTTGTTTAGCATATAAAATACATCTGCTAACTTTTTATCATGTCAAGGTAAATTGTACCTTTATCTAGCTAATAAATAGATACTGAATAAGAATTGTTTGTGATGACTGCTAAATTTCCCATAAGACTCGTGTCACTCATTTATATTAACTTACGGTACTAGCTTGGTTTATCACCAAGTCCTTGGTTAATGTACACTGATTGAAGGACAGCTATATATGTCCTGCTGTTAAATGTTTCATAATTATTGAGCTGCTTGTGTTTTATTTGTTTTCTGCTGTTTTATCTCTTAAATCCCTCCCGATTCATAGCTGTTAATGACTTTGTATCTGTTTGGATCATGTGTTTTGCAATGGTTCTGCTGACAGATGTCATTACAGAATGGCTATTAGTCAAAGTTCAACGTGGATCAGAAATGAGACACTGTGTTTACATAAGGTTTGCACATAACACTGAACCATAATAACCAGTTTAATTCCTGCAGGTACTTTCTTGTTTTAAAAAAAGCTGCGTAGAAGAGTGTGTCTGCTTTAAGTAGATTAGTTAAATTCAAAAGTACGGACAAAACAAAAATTGTTCTAAAAGACATCATCTATAAGTTAACTTGCCTAGATTGCTCAGTAGTTGTGTTTGGCTCAACATTTGATGGATATTCAGGTGATTGTGACTTAATTACACAGATGTACTGTGTACAAGTATCACAGTAGTAAGAAAGAGAGTCATTTTAAAGAGATTGAGACTTGATTGTGAGAGGTACGTGAGTCAAACTCATCAGCCAATCCATAATTTTGCAATCGTAAAGTGGGCAGCACAGCAGACTTTCTATCAGTTGGAGCTGCACAGGTTTATCATGGCTTCATCCCACCTGGACCCCATCATCACACCCATGCTTCTCACACTGTGATGAGTTCAAATAAGCTATCTGAAAGTACAATGACATGTCTTTATTATTGTCTTTATCATTATTACACTTCACTACCTTGCTGTTAATCTTAAAGCAATAAAATGACCTGAAACTCTAGATAAAATTAGATAGACAGATTAAAATGAAGGTTTATCAGCCATGACTCTAACCCAGGGGTCGGCAACCCTAGAGTCGCATGCGGCTCTTTAGCGCTGCCCTAGTGGCGTGCCCTGGAGCTTTTTAAAAAATGTTTAAAAAAAAAAAAATAAAAAAAAAAATGGAAAAAGATGGGGGAGGGATATATATTTTTGTTTTGATATAGTTCTGTAGGAGGACAAACATGACACAAACATTCTTAACGTTTTCCAATGTTGTAAAAATGTGTAGGATAAATATGAAATTTTAACATTTCTGTCAAGGAAGACTTGCGTCATAGCCTGCGACACGCGCAGCCTATCTATCAGCAAGGCGGGATGCCAGTCAGGTGTTTGTTGTAAACAAAACCGGCGGCTGTGTGATGGGCCATGGATCCCAAAGGGAAAAAGAGAAAAATAACCGAGGAGAACAGAGGATTCAACGTTTCTTGGACCGAATAATTTGCATTCATTGCCAATCCCGAATGATTGCCTGAATGTTTGAGCGCAAAAATAGATTTAAGAAGTGGATTGCATCTCCAAACTCCACTACTGCTGCAAGTTTAGTTGCAACACGGAAGATTATAAAGTGTGGAAAACCGTTCACAGATAGTGACTACATGAAGGAGTCATTCATCAACATATCAGAACACCTATTTGCAGACTTCAAAAACAAAACCGAGATCATACAGAAATCAAAGACATGCCCCTCTCCGCTAAGACTGAAGGAAAGGGCCATTAAAATGATGGCAACATCACCCATCAGCAAATCAAGGACATTAATTCAGCACAAGTTACATCTTACATGTTGAGAAGCTGACCAGTGATGTCCGACAACAGAACGGGTAAGAACATAATCCTTCATAGACACATATTGAGTAACAAAGTGGCTGTTTTTATAAAATGATTTCTGATTTTTGTCAGTATATATTTGGAATGACACTTGGTAATGGTGCTCAGGTCCGAGGATAGCTGCGTTGGTTTATTATCTTTATTGCATTTCTTTTAATTTCACCAAAGCAATGAAACATAATTCATTAATATTGTAATGAAGTTAAATATGAGGCGGCATCGTACAACAGAGTAGTCACGTGATGGGTCATTCTCTACAGGATATACTACAGGGAAAATAAACATTTAATCATTAAGTATTTGTAGCCAACTTAGTCATTTTGATAGTAGGCAAATATAGCTAATATAGATACATAAAGCATGTGTTGCCTTCATGATAAGGCTTATATAAGGCTTTTAATTTTTTGCAGCTCCAGACATATTTGTTTTTTGTTTTTTTTGGTCCAATATGGCTCTTTCAACATTTTGGGTTGCCGACCCCTGCTCTAGCCTGAAACTAATTGTGGTGAGAGCCAAAGGGCAGCTTGTTGTCCGACAACGGCAGACTGGGGAGACTCTCACCCAAGTCACCTCAAACAAAATGTAGGTTCAAATAAATACTCTGTGGCAGACGGATTCAGTACAAAAGAATGATCATATATTTAATTATTATTTAGTATAAAATATGTATTAACATGTATTTACAAACCCCTTATATATTCATATATATATGTATGTATATATATATATATATATATATATATATATATATATATATATATATATATATATACACAAATTCTTTGGATGGTGGGAGTAAGTCAGAGTACATACGGTGTATGTATATATATATATATATATATATATATATATATATATATATATATATATATATATATATATATATATATATATATATATATATATATCCCTCCCCCGTCTTTTTCCTTTTTTTTTTTTTTTTTTTTTTTTTTTTAACATTTTTTAAAAAGCTCCAGGGCACGCCACTAGGGCAGCGCTAAAGAGCCGCATGCGACTCTAGAGCCATGGGTTGCCGACCCCTGGGCTAGAGTCATGGCTGATAAACCTTCATTTTAATCTGTCTATCTAATTTTATCTAGAGTTTCAGGTCATTTTATTGCTTTAAGATTAACAGCAAGGTAGTGAAGTGTAATAATGATAAAGACAATAATAAAGACATGTCATTGTACTTTCAGATAGCTTATTTGAACTCATCACAGTGTGAGAAGCATGGGTGTGATGATGGGGTCCAGGTGGGATGAAGCCATGATAAACCTGTGCAGCTCCAACTGATAGAAAGTCTGCTGTGCTGCCCACTTTACGATTGCAAAATTATGGATTGGCTGATGAGTTTGACTCACGTACCTCTCACAATCAAGTCTCAATCTCTTTAAAATGACTCTCTTTCTTACTACTGTGATACTTGTACACAGTACATCTGTGTAATTAAGTCACAATCACCTGAATATCCATCAAATGTTGAGCCAAACACAACTACTGAGCAATCTAGGCAAGTTAACTTATAGATGATGTCTTTTAGAACAATTTTTGTTTTGTCCGTACTTTTGAATTTAACTAATCTACTTAAAGCAGACACACTCTTCTACGCAGCTTTTTTTAAAACAAGGAAGTACCTGCAGGAATTAAACTGGTTATTATGGTTCAGTGTTATGTGCAAACCTTATGTAAACACAGTGTCTCATTTCTGATCCACGTTGAACTTTGACTAATAGCCATTCTGTAATGACATCTGTCAGCAGAACCATTGCATATACATATATATATATATATGTATATATATATATCTATGTATATATATATATATGTATATACTCTGTATATACTCTGACTTACTCCCACCATCCAAAGAATTTGTGTGTGTGTATATATATATATATATATATAATATGTAGCCTTTGCTCACAGCGTAGAAACACTTTTATGGCCTGTGGTAATAATTTAAATGCTACAGCTTCTTTACAAACATCTTTTCATTCTGAATATCTTCAAATGATAACTTATCCTATGAAGGCTTACTTTCGGTGATCCTAAATTGTGGCCCTCCAAGGTCGATGTCATGCAGGTTTTACAAGTTTTACCTGCTGCAACACACCTGACTTAATCATTAGTTCGCTAGCAGACTTGTGCAGATCCAGACATCAGTCTCTGATCAAGTCTGAGCCTGAGATGTTTGTGTTACAGCAGGAAAACTTCTCAAACCTGCATGATACTGGTCCTTGGGAACGGGGATTAAGGATACCTACTTCATTTTGAGTGATTTGTTGTGATTTATTACCATAAACGTTCACTTGCCACTTCTTTAGCGTAATTAAGTCTTGTTAATACAGCTTTAGACCCTTTATTACTTCAGAACTGCTTTAATTCTTTGTACCATAGATTCAGATCTGGGATGTGGGGACTGGAGGTCTCACTGTCAGTTTCAAGAAACCAGTTGGAGATGATGTAAACTTTGTGACATGGTGTATTATTTTTCTGGAAATAGCGGGCAGCAGATGGGTACACAGCGATTATAAAGGGATGGACATGATCATGAACCATACTCAGGTAGGCTGAGTTGTGACAACAATGCTCACTTGGTACTGATGGGCCCAAAGTGTGCCAAGGAAATATCATCCATACACCATTGCACTACCAGCAGCCTGAATGGTTGATAAGTAGGACAGATCCATGCTCCTTATAAAAACTCTTGCTGTAACCATACTGATGAACATAGCAGTAAGATATTCCAATGCAGATCAGCCACTGCTGAAGAAGAAAAATAAATAATAAATAAACATTAGCTACACAACAAAAGCGGATAAAAACAATGAGCGACCCTGCTAGAGAAAACTGTTCAACAAATAGTGTGAGGAAGCTTCGCTATGTCACAGCCATACTAAGTTTAAAGTTTTAGTTCTACCTTCTGCAGCGTTGCTCTCTACATTACGCATTTGATGCTGTTGTTATATAAACATTTTGTCCTTGCATTAATTGAGGATTCAGGACATGTTTTTTTGGCCGCTTTGATCTCAGGATTATAATATTGGTCAACATGAGAGCTTAGCAGATACAAAACTTATCAAAATCCTAGTTATGCAACACTGGATGTACAGAACTGTGACAGGAGATTAGGATGCCGCTGCCTTTACATTTCCGAGTGATTTTGTTGAAACTCTATTTCTCTTTTTTGTTATGTTTCTTTTTAGGAAGAACTAATCTCATCTGAACTGGTCACAGTGTGGCTTGGAGGTCAGAGGAATCCACCTCTGCAAATATGCCTGGGAAGCGTGAGGAGATTGGACGTGTTTTTCCAAAGCATCACATTTCAGACAAAGTTCATTTATAGGTAGATTTATGTTTCCCATCTCAGATGTGCTGTGCTCTGCAGATGAGATCCATTTTCATTAGTTTCCTGTGTTTCCTGTGCTCCTGGCTGGTGTGCTAAACCGTGTGTGCATATGAAGTATGATTCATAGCTTTTTGTTTGTGTGTTTAGATGGGAGTGGGGAATACCGTCCTGATTGGTCGAAATATTTTCTCTGGCGACGAGCAAACGTGATCCCGCCTGCAGAGGCACTGCAGTGTGTGCTGCAGTGAGGGAGAGCATTAGAGAGAGAGGGCAGAGAGAGGTGGTGTGTATATTGGAGAGAGAGAGAGAGAGAGAAGAGGGGGTAGGCAGGCAAAATAAGCCACATGCATAAGGAGGGAGTCAGAAGCGCAGCAGAGACAGATCGTGTGCGTGTGTGTGTGTTTGTGTGTGTTTGTGCGCATGTATGTGTGAAAACACTGCGCATGTGTGACAGTGAGCCGCACTGACTGGAGCAGACGGTGGAGGAGAAGGAACAGTAATGAATGGCAGCTGAGAGGTAACAGCAGAGGAGAGGGGACGAAGGAGAAGCGAGAGAGGTTCACCTGAAGACCCAGAAGAAGAGGCGGGCAGACAGAAAGGAGGAAAGAAAAGAGAAGATCTGCCGGTGAGAGACCTGAAGCTGCTGCATACACTAAGCTGAATCATTTGTGAGAAGAAGCGTAGAGAAGAGGGGGAGGGATGGAGAAAGAGGTACCAGAGGGCGACGCTCAGCCACAGCTTGAAGAAGAAAAAGCAAGGTTGGAAGAGTGAAGGACGAGGGTAGCAGAGAGGAGGCGTGAAGAGAAAAGAAGGATGGAGATGGCAATGAAAGCAGCCTGATGCATCCACCTTGCAACAGCCTCCTCCATCTTACGTCTCCTCCATGTTGTCGATGCCTCTAGAATAAAACAGGCATGAAAGAGCATCCCACCCCCTGATGAGACGTCGCCTGGACAAAGAGGCGAGAGCTTTATCATCGCAGGACTGCTTTGGAGAACATGAGCGAGAAGAAAGCAAGAAAAGGCCGGAACAAGACAAGTGCGTAGATGCGCAGGTGAGGACGAAGTGAGGCGTTGCAACCTTTCTCATGGTGAAGACGCTATGGCTTTTCTGGGTGATGGTCCTGTGTTTGCATGTTCTGTGAAGTGCAGCTCATGCATTCTGCTCTGAGACAGACGATTCTGTCCTTCTTTTCTTTGTGCAAGCACGACAAAGGTAGAGGTCGCTTCTCGCTTTGTTGCTTTTAAAGCTGGGATTTGCATGGCTGTTGCATCATGTCACATACACACATGGATGCATGAATGGAGACACAAATGTAAGCGCACACAGACGCACACCTACGTGCCTTCACTGACCATGAGCAGCGGGTGGAAACTGTGAGTAGGGCTTAAACATGTGTGTGAGTTTGGGTGTAAATGGTGTCTTGAGGGTTTCCTGTCTCCATGACATTTGACAGACCTCTGCACAGACAGCAGGGGCAGGAGGACAGAGGGAGGGGTTAAGAAGGGGTGGGGGGGGTGCTAACAGAGACGGGGTTTAGAACTGCCTGTTCTGTGGTTGTCAGCAACACTGAAACATCTCCATATTGGCCATCCATTGGCGCAGCAGTTAGAGCGCTCGGTACGCCATGCTGCGATTGCATAACTGCTGCTTCCAAACACACCCCTCCCACATGTGCAGCGCAGTGGGCTGAAGCCGCTCCGTCTCACACAGCCCAAATATTTTGACCACCTTACCTCTGCCTTACATACGATCCCCTTTTTGAGCTGAAAGCATCATGGCTGGGATCCACCTTAAACCTGGCCTGAGACAGCTATAATCAATTTCTAATCAATCAAGCCTCTTACTGCTCGCACTGGGCGCTTGCTGAGCTTTTCTCTCATCAATTTTCAATAAGGCATCCATCAGGGAGAGCGATGGTAGTTATTGTTGCTTTTATATTTCTGCACGCGTGCACCTCTGCCTTGTTGCCGTGAGAGCCGAGACGAGAACAAAGAGCACTTGGCTGTAATGAATTGCGAGGCAAAATGGCCGATGTCTGCCGTGAATGACAGCGGGCTGAATTATTAAAATCAACACCTCGCCACACACCCACGAAGCACTCCATACCCATGGAATAAAACACACACATGAAGCTGACGTTATAAGTTAAAATGACAGATGGGCAGATGAACGCATCATACGCAGATCTACATGCAGAGGAAGATTTCCAGATGTGTTTAGATACTAGCATGAGCTTCACATCTGCTCGCCATTGTTATTATGGTATATGTGCAGCAAGCAGACATACACTAAACAAGGGGACTTGTCTTCAGATTTTTAGCAAAAGTTGTGATGTGCTACGTAATCGGAGAACGACGTTTTTCCACACAGACATGACAAGAGACGTGTCAACATTTTTTACGAGCCGGAGTGTGAATGTGAATTCAGATGTGGACATAGCTGGCATACTTTGACATACTGCTGGCGTGTTGCATGGGGGCACAAAGGCCAGCACCCTCTGTTTTTGTCCAGATCAACATGCAGATAGAGAGAGAGAGAAACCACTGGACAGCGAGAGGGAGAGACGGACAGAGAGACAGATTTTCAGTGAGAAAACAAGATGGACAGACGACGAGAGCAGCTCGTGCGCAGTGTTTCTGTAAGTCATTCAGAACATGGTGCCCTTCTCCTGCTCTCCTGACTGCACAGGTGGCCTCTATCCAGCCATGTTGGCCAGGCCAAAGCTGTGTGTGATTGTGCAGGTATGTGTGTGGAATACACAAAGGAACATGGTAGGTGTGATTTCAGATGAAAGTTTTTAGGTGTGTGTGTGTGTGTTTTCTGCTTTCCATCACACATTTAGAAAAATATATTTTAGTGGTTCATATCAGCCTGTTATCAGTTTGTTTGTGTGTCTGCAGGAATGTGAAGGGTGGAGCCCTGTGTGTGATGGGGAGTTGTCTGAGGGTGAGAATGTTCTAGGTGTGTGTGGCTCTATGATCTTGAATGGAGCTCTGTGTGTGTTTAATGGTATGAGGAATTTGCTGCTGAGGCAGACTCCTCCGACATCTCTGTGGTCAGCTCTCTCTTCCACCTCTTCTCGCTTGTGACGATGAGGTCAAACGCCTGCCATGATTTCATCAGTGTAATAATTCCTCTGCTGGATGATGATCCAGAATAATGTTCACACACACAGTGTTGGGACTGGGGAGTGCTGCTGCAGTTCACACAGCTTTAATATGATGGCTTGCTTGAAGATGAGCCCCTTACATAACAGAAGCGGGCTCAGTCTATTAGGAGAAGGCTGCGCCAAACCCGGCCCATCAGCAAGCAGCCCGCATCACTTATCAGCCCTTTTCATAATGCTGTCACCAAATTAGTGGGTAATTTTAGCTGCTTCGTCTCCTTTAGGTGCAGCGTCTCTTCATTCTGCGTAGCTGCTTCATCATCCCGATCCTTACCATTTTTGAACAGATCGTTTTTTTACAAGCTGTTCCTGTCCTTTAAATGATTCTGAACAAGCTTTTAATTTTTATCTTTATGATGATTCAAGCTTAACCAGAGAGTTTACAGAGTTTCTCTGAGTTTCTCTCTCCTTGTTCTCACAACAATATTTCTAAATTATCTTTACTATACAATGTCAAAGTATCAAAAGCACCTGGCAATTATGGTGTAGATCCCCCTTAAATAGCTTGTCAGTGCATGGACATGAGGCCTCTGGAGGTGTCCTTTGGTCTCTTTCAAAGGCTTGTTGGATCCTCTGGGTTGTGGGTTGAAGCCTCTAATTGGTATTCTGCAGACTGTGGAAACCTAGATTAGTACTTTTGGCTCTTACACATGTTTTTCAGGATGACCCCCAACAGTTATTGTGGTATGGAAGGTGCATCTGGCATGTTGGGGGTGGGTATGTTTGGTCGGCAGCAATATAAGGAGGTGAGACGAGTCAAGAAAAAACCCACAATGGGTATTACACAAACCCAGTTTCCATGACTCAGGTTTTTCCACCTTTGCATTTTAATGCACTTGTCAACATCAGACTTTGTTTTCACTTAAGATACACAATCTTATTCAGAATTGCATATATTTATGTGGATTTTAGTTGGAATAAAACCTACTCAGACCCCCATTTGCTTTATTTATTAAGCAAATTTCATTTCAATTAAACATTTTGACCTAAAGCAAAGGAAAACTTTATACCACAATAAAAAAAAAAGGGCAAAATACAATTTAAATATGTAACTATATAATCAATAAGTATATAAACATCATAAGAAAAAAGAAAAATGTACGTAAATAGAACTGTACATATCGCATTAAAGGAAAACAGAGTTAAAATCTCATCCTATCATTTAAATTTGACCATACTAGCAGATGTGTCCAAAATGTTCTACTGTTAATTTTATATGAGTATCACAAAATTTTTCTTTATTTTTATTTTTCTAAAAACTCCATACACACTCGACAAGTTGTCTTAAAAAATGTCATTTAAAAAAAGATGCAATCACACATATATCTGTATTGGTAATTTGAACATGAATACATTCATAATGACTCTACCGCAGAGATCTCATGCTATTTGCTACATCATATTTGTTTTGCTAACACCCATCCTTCTGAAATGTGTATGAAAGCCTGCTGTGTGTACCCACAGACTGCCAGAGGATGAAAAGAAACAAGCTATTTTGGGGAAAGTGTTGCAGTGCTGCAGTGCTGGTTGGACACATTTGGTGAGATAGTGAGTGATTGGTGATATTTTCAGTGATGCTTGCTACCATGCTGGTGTGCCTGGGCGTGCAGATATGTCAACAGATTGATAGAGAAGAGATGAATAAGAGAAACTACCCAATATGGCTCTCTGCATCACATACACCAAAGCACTTCCGCCCGTTGAGAAAGGTGCATCTTCCTCATTCAATGTGACTCTTCAGCAACGGTTGGGGGCAGGAAACCACTAAGAAGTGCACAGATAAACAAGCCATAAATAGAAGCCAGGACCTGTGCACCGCTCCCTCTACTCTCTCGTTTTTCCTTTCTCTGTCTCTCCTCTTCGCCATGTAGGTCACCTCCTCTGCTCAGTTTTTTTTCCCTCTAATGAATCATCACTGCCGACAGCCGAACAGAGAATGAATGACGTGCCATCCTCCCTCTTCTGCCATTTGGCAGCTATTGTTTTGGTGGAGTTAAAAATGTTCATTTGTACATTCGTTCTTTCTCACAAACCCACTCACGGTATGACACAAACCATCCGTCCAGATTGTAACCTGTTCCTACGCATGTTAGAGTCGAACCAACACAAGAAGCCTGTCGACGAGAAGCAGGAAGGACCAAACCACTGCTGTGTCACAATCAGCTGTTCTAACCACATCTTCTTACTGTCAGTTTAGAGTTCAGTTTTCTCTTTATGAGATATATGCAGTATTCTATGTGTAAAAAAGGGAACAAATAAGAATTTAAATGTACTACAGCTAAAGGTAAACATGGCCCTTTCCTCACTTTGCTGCTGAGAAATGCTGCATTGAAGTACCGTACAAATGGAAAATTCAAAATCTAGCTCAACATTTTTGACATCACATCAAGAGAAACTAAAACATCTTATTCTTTTTGGCAAAAAGAAATTGAGTTATTAGCAAGACAGTCCATCTTTTTGTACAGTTATCTTTAATGTGCTCGAAGATTTGATATTCTGGCAATTGTGAAACAAATGATGTTTGTGTAAGTAAATCAGAGAAATGAAACATAAAATACTGTTTGTTACTGGTCTCAGCAGTTACTTAGTGGTGCAGCAATAATTTTGTAAGAAAATAAAGTTGTGCTAAAGAAGCTATGCATGTGTGTGTGAGTGAGAGTGTTTGGGAGGGACAGCTAAGTTTTTTAACATTGCATGACATCATTGCATGGTGTCTGTACACCTTTTGTTTAATAACCGCTTCCCCTTAATGTTATACACACAGCAAAATTGGGAGAAACGACAGAAGTATGAGCTGACGGTTGTATTACTACTGAAAAACACACCATTGCACCAATTTCTTTGGGTCATAGGATAAAATTTAAAAAAAGAATAAAATGAGAATTGGTGTAAGTTTTGTTCCAGTTTTTAGGGATATTCTGCTTTTTGGTCAAGTGAAAGTTGTCAAAGTAAAACTACCCATGCTTCTGGGAGAGGGACTACACATGAACCCTTTAACTGCATCCAGATCAAACTGGATTCTTTAGGATTTAATAATCCTGTGAACATATTTAACAAATTTCTTTATTTTACTATATCAAACTGAAATGCATTGCCATGTTTTTTTTTCTATTTATGCACATGGTCTCAAAAAATATAAGATCCAGGTTCTACCATCATTGTACAGATTCACACCAAATACATTGTGGTAAATCAAGTGATTCAGTCAAGCACTCAATGAAATCATTCAAAAAAAAAAACCTCAGATTTACTGCAACATCACAGTTTCTAACTCAATGCAATGGAGTACACAAAATAGGTGTACACAATTATAAGTTACTAGAACAGACACTTAGTCAAGTGGCACATTACACATTTTGCTAGTCACCCAATGTATTAAGAAAATTAACTATTCAGTGTCAAACATCTGTATTAGAGTCAGCTGATCCTGCAATTTGCATTTCAGTTATTTCTTACATGAAATAACTTCAGAAGGAGGTCTGAAGAGAGGAATCCTTCCCATGTTGCACCTCACAGCGAGTCACAACACAGACTATGTCAGTCTTTCAAGACACAGCATATTACAGATGCAACAGGAAATGGGGATCTTTTTTCCGCCATCTAGACTACCCTGGCATCTTTTACCGTCAGATAAGAATACAAAGAAACTGATTTCCAAACAGATAAAGCTGAATGAATTCCAATCAGTCTTTCTGAGATTCTAATAACATAAAACATCTCAGTAGCTTTTTCATGTCAAAGACATGGGTTGCAACTTTGTGTATTTCTTCATAAAAAGAAAAATAAAGCCTAATTTTTTTCTTTTTCTTTTGTTTTTATAGGTAAATGGACCAAAGGTATCCTGAGGAAAGTCATGGATTTGAGATGCTGATAAAGGAAGACGAGCACATCTAACTGCTATTACTCCCTCTGCCTAGTTGTGAGAACCGTCTGAAAGTCTAAATAAAAAAATATATAAAAAAACACACTTCACTCCCACATCTTGAGGAATTCAAGGAGTCTTTGGAGGAGACTTCGCACCACCCCTCTTGACCATTATAAGTCGGCTCCCAAAAAAGATCTCCTCCCTCCTTCTTATCAACAAGCCAAGGAAAGAGGTGACACAAGCCCTCCTACATAAGCTGGACCAAGAGGAGAGAGAAATACTGAAGAGTATTCTTTCTTTCTCACACTTTAAAGTCAATATATAACACAGCCACAGCCAAAAACAGGAAGTTAAGTGGTTGTGTGGGTGAGTAACACCCAGGCAGGGCACCGGTTATAGTCTCAGACAATACCTCTTGGACCTTTCTTAACTGCCTGTAATCAGTTCCATCACCCTCTGTGAATCCAAAATTACAACAACTTGTACTGTATGTATAAATGTGAACATTTGTGTGCACACAAGACAATATATCAATTTATATTTTAGTGTTACATTGATAAAAACCAAGTGAGAACATATCTTAGTGTGTTAAGTATTCCAGACCCCAGTGTGCTCTGTGGATTGCTATCAGAAAGAGCACAAGAACATCAACACAAGCAAGTTAAAACAACAAAAGTCTACCTTCAAATAGTCAACACTTGACAGATATTTCAAACCGGACGGCTAAAATCATCAGTATAGATTAGCTGTAACATAATAAGACCGAAAGACTGCATTGCTCTGGCTAAGATCTACTATCAGTTTCCCCCTCATAAAGACTCAGGCTGACTGGGTTTCCCACCGGGGGGATCTCTAAAGGAAAACATGGAGGCAACCATCCGTCCTCACGTCCCCTCTAATGGCTGATTTCAAAGACGGAGTCTAATCTTCTCGTACAGAACCAGGCAGGGGTGTACAGCGCTGATTAAAGCTACAACCCTCTAACACTTCCAAAAGAGTGCGAATGTCCTGCCTAAGGCGTCAGCCCATCACCATCCCCATGGATACCGTCAAGATTATCCAGTCGGAGAAGTTTCCCAGAGAGTGCCCTGTTCCCGTCACCCAGCCCCGCTATGCCCCGCCACCCAGAGTGGCATGGGATGGTGGCGGTGAAGGTGAAATTATTGTTAATCAGGCCTGCAGTGACCTGACACTGGACATAGCGGGGTCTCCCAGGCCTATGGTGTCTCCTCCGGCCCCCATGACACGCAGGGAGCAGAACTTCCTAGCGCAGCGCAAAACCAGTGCCAATGAAATCTGCTACCACCAGTTCCATTACAAGATGGAAGACGTTATAGTCAACCAATACGTGCTGCGCTCCTCCTCCACCTCCTCCTCCACGTCTTCGTCCTCCTCCTCGGGGCCTGTCATGCCCTGCGAGCCCTTGGACTGCCCCACCTGTGGTCACACTTATAACTTTGCTGGAAAGCGTCCGCGCATCCTCTCCTGCCTGCACTCGGTGTGTGAGGAGTGCCTGCAGATCCTCTACGAATCCTGTCCCAAATACAAGTTCATCTCTTGCCCCACGTGCCGGCGCGAGACGGTGCTGTTCACTGACTATGGCCTGGCTGCTCTGGCCATCAACACCAGCATTCTGAGCCGCTTGCCCTCTGACCCCAACGGGCCTGTGCAGTGGGGCGGGGACGCCGATCGCAGCTGCTACCAGACTGTGCGTCAATACTGCCAGTCAGCCTGCACCTGCCAGATCGCCAACCCCTTGTCCTCCTGTGGCATCATGTAGACAAGGGGGGGCCACTGCAGGCATGACTCGACGCTACTCCCCACCACCACCACTCTTCTTGTCTATAAGCTAAACCCTCTCTGCCAACTCCCTCCTCTCACACGTTCAGTAAATAAATCCTTCTATAGATGTTATCTCTCTATATTTAATAGCACAGATGGATGCTGTGTGGGACTAATGGATGCTGGTGGTTCAGTATATAGTAAATAATGTATTTTATGTATGGACTGAAAAGCTATTCACCCTCTCTTGTTTGGTTGGAAGTGTTTGTCATGACATCTCTTTACATGGGAATGCCAGGGGAGGTCTGCTCCCCCCCCTACCCCCAACCTAGGTGAATAAAGACTAAATGAATTAAACAAATACATTTTTGTGGCTGATTTTGTTCTCTTATACAAACCAGATCCAGTTAAAATGTGTGAAAATGACAAGCTGTGTCAGATTTTAATGACATTTTTAATGACATTTAATTGACATAATTGACATTTCCCATTTTTTTTTAGTAGTCATCAAACTAAGAGAAATACTTACTGTTAAACAACAAATAAAAGAATGCTTGATTTTTGACACTTGTAGATCATTACAGTGCAACCCCCCCCTACACTCCCCACAAGTAGTGACAGAATTACACTTGTGCAAGAGGAAAGTTGTCATCCAGTGAATTGTCTGATTCTTAAAGGACATCTGAACTTATAAGACAAGGACATAGAAACACAATACATTTGGACATTAAGAACTAAAACATATATCAGATGGGCCAGACCAACCTTTATGGGGACCTAAGCCGAATTTGATCCATGTTACTCATTAGCTTGCATCACACCTATGTCATTCTGGTGCTTTTCAATGTTTCTAGGATAACAAAAACAGTCAAGTATCAATTTTTTTAGAGTTATGTATGAGTGTGGCACTCTGAACTTGTACATGTAAATGAATCATAAAGTGAAATTTCAGCAGGAATTGATTAAACCGATAGTTTCATGGCTGGAACGCAGTCTTAAAAATAGTATGTAAATACTGTTGAATCTGAGGCAGAAGACAGAACAGCTACTAATGAAAATGACATCCCTGTTACTTTAGACCTTGCCACAACAACCAGCCTTGGTCAACACCCATGGGTGACAAATAACTGAACAACCCAGACAATGGTCAGGTGACACGTGTGACCTCAACAACCCTCATATGAATGTTTCTTTTACACCCCTAGGCGTTCCATGACTCATCAGAACTGAAAAAGTTTTACAGCTGAGAGGAAATGAGACAAGAAAAATCCAGGGCCTTTATTCAAGCTCACGTCTTGGAGGTCTGAGAATCTATACCAATATACCTGGGTCAATATACAGAATTGTTTCTGAACAAGAGCATGAATTTTTTATTAATTGCATACCATTTTGCATTATAGCAACCCAACTGGGATCTTATTATTGCTTTACCTCAATATCAATCAAGCTTACAATGCTAACCATCAAGCTAATGCATACAGTTGTTCTACACCATTATTACCATTCATCAGGCTCCTAAATATTTATTCTATAGGTGTCTGGACCACAGATAACACTGCTAACCTGCTAAATTAAATTACCTTTGTTACGCCAACTACAGAACCTGTGAAGAATCACTTGATCTAGCGGGCATTAAGAAACATAACATTAACAAACATTACGGCTACTTTGTTCCAAACAAGCAAAAAATGCTTCATTTACGGTATCTTGGAGGTGGATGTTGGATAAACAGTGCAGCCATTGTTGGACGCTGATGTGAGAAATTTTAGACAACAAGATAGAAATCTTGTCTAAATTTCTATCTTCTTTAAAAATAGTTCATACCTGGCTGGACTGTTTACATCTACTTGAAGACTAATTTCAGCTATCATTGCAAGGATTAGAAGCAGAAATGGTTTAATTTGCATTACATGAACGTTTACAGAGCAATCTTCAGTTGTATTGAAATGTAAGATACTTCTGCCTTGGTTTTTATGTGTCACAATCAGATTTATGTCCATCTTTCAACAACAGTCTATGCTTCAGATAGGTTTTCAGTGCTGACGGTGGTGAAGCTAAATTTTCCAATGCTACTTAATGGCATTCATCAGAAAACGTTACATTTTAATGTTTTGAATGATTTTAAAGAACTACGAACACTATAAACTGCTCAGGTTCATTCAAATTCAAGAGTAATTAAAACCGCAAGCGGTGATATAGGCCCTCGCACCATGGCGCCGCTCGGCATAATGCCACCGCCTCCCCTGGCAACATCCTTCCCATGCCTCTCTCAACCTAAAGTTCAGCCAGACTGCACTTCAGGCCATTTAGGCCTTATGAAGGGTCACTTCCTGTCACCAAGGGGCGGGGCTAATTTATATTCTAATTATTGACATACAGAAATGTGAAGGATATGACTGGCATCATCTGTAGCAAATTTGGTGCAGGTTGGTTGTTTTTTGTGGGAGTTATGTCAGTTTTCCTTTTCATTGCATCACATCTGCTTTGCTGCCCCGCCTCTCCTAAACGATATCCCCTATTAAAAGAAATAGCACAACTTTTAATCACACATGCCTCTTGAGCATCCTGACTCATTTGGGTTAAAGTTAGACAAAATTCTTTGGAGAAGTTCCTCAAAATGCATGGCAAAGAAAATGACAGAAATGACCCCAAAAATGGCACCTTTTTCAAAATGGCCGACTTCCTCTTTGATTTAGCCCATATGTCCAAGAGACTTTTTTGAAGGTACTGGAAGCATCTACAAGTGTGCTGAATTTTATCCATGTCAGTCAATGTAGTGGGCGGGGCTGATTAATTAAAATATTGTAGGGGGCGCTATGGAGCCATTTACTATCTTCTCCACTATATTTTAATTTTACTCTATTAAGGGCATAACTTTCATGACTCATGGCAAGTATGGTGAAGATCAAAGGTTTCATGGCTTTGTTACAGGTACTTCCTGGTTCATGATATCAGACACTTCTTGTTGCCAAGGGGTGGGGCTAATTCATAGTCCCATTATTGCATTGCAGATTTTGTTCATCATGGGACTGGCATCAAATGTGTCGATTCCTGTGCTGATATGTTGTTTTATGTGGGAGTTTTAGCAATAAGTCATTGTTAATGAGACATAAAACTTTGAGGGCCCGCCCCTCCTAAACTAAATCTTCTATTAGAAGAAATAACAC
This sequence comes from Telmatherina bonti, assembly GCF_933228915.1. Lineage (NCBI taxonomy): Eukaryota > Metazoa > Chordata > Actinopteri > Atheriniformes > Telmatherinidae > Telmatherina > Telmatherina bonti. Next base: position 20,976,954 of record NC_136615.1, read on the forward strand.
AACTTTACATCACATATGCCTCCTGAGCATCCTGTGCAACTCCTAGGAGGAGTTGTTTAAAATGCATGGCAAAGAAATGACCCCAAAAATGGCACCTTTTTCAAAATGGCCGACTTCCTGTTGAATTTAGCCCATATGTCCAAGAGACTTTTTTGAAGGTACTGGCAGGTTCTCCAACTGTGCTGAATTTTATCCATGTCGATCAATGTAGTGGGCGGGGCTGATTGATTGAAATATTGTAGGGGGCGCTATGGAGACATGCTCCATTTATTCCATAATGTTTCAATGGGGCTTAGTTCAGGGCCTTACTGTCATCAGTCATGGCAAGTTTGATGGCGGTCCAAGGTTCCATGGCTTGGTCACAGGTACTTCCTGTTTCATGGCGTTGGACCGCCATTCGCCATGTCCCGTTTAGCGTAGCGACTTGAGGTTTTTATTGTGGCATCATGAATGGGTTTGACATGTTTTGGAGGAGGCTCAAGTGTTTGGGACCATTTGCTTAGAAGCATGACCCTCAAACGTGGAAAAAACCACTTCCTGTTGTAAGTGGACGGGGCTTAGGTCTACACCAGCAATGGTCACATTAATCTGTTCAGGGCTGATCCCTTATTAATCCCTATAAGTTTTAGGGTGATCAGATCAAAATTGAGAATTTTATAGTGATTTATGATGTCACGCCGCCGCATGGAACTTCGCCATGGCGTCACGGGCATGCCGTGCAGCGTAGAGCAACGTCCTTTATCAGATCTCTTCACCAACATGTTTTGTGATGCCTGAGTGAATTTGGGCCATGTGGTGTCCACCAAGCCAGAGTTATGGGTGTGTGAGCAAAAAACAACACTTTTGACCTCCAGGGGGCGTGGCTATTTCATAATCAAAATATTGACATATAGAACTATGTAGGAGGGGACTGCCATCATATCTAGCAAATGTGGTGCAGAAATCTTGCTTTATGTGGGAGTTATATCCGTTTAATTTTTCATGGCGAGACATCAAACTTTGAGGCCCCGCCCCTCGTAAACTAAGTCTCCTATTAGAAGAAATAACACAACATTGAATCACACATGCCTCCTGAACATCCTGAGCAATTTGTGGCTCAGTGGGATAAAAGCCCTAGGACGAGTTCGTTAAAATGCGAGGTGCTAAAACACCAAAATATTGACTTTGACCTAAAATGGCCGCCTTCCTGTCGACATTTCACCATGACATTAATAGGATTTTTTGTTTGTCCTGTCATGTAGATCATGTGTATGAATTTTCATAAAGATTAACGACATGCAGTGGCGGGGCACCTAAAATAGGTGGCGCTCTCGTTCAGTTTCGCCCAAACATTCTGGAGCACCTCAAAGTATCAAATTTTTCGTATTCCCTTGGGGGGGTACGCAAAATTTGGTGAGTTTTCGAGCACGTTCAGGCCTCCAAAAAAGCACGCGAAGTGTCCGAATAAAAATAATAAACACTGCAAATACAATAGGCCTTCGCACCGCCAAGGTGCTCGGGCCTAATAAAAAATGTATAGACAGTTGCACTTTTCTTTTGTTTTTTACAGAAAACAAAAAAAAAAAAGCCAAATAATTAATTGTTCTGGCTTCTCTACATAATATGTCTGTTGTATGTAGCCCTGATATGCAGCACGACAAAGCATCAAGAGAACAATCTAAATTTCATACAAATGAAACTAAACTAAAATGAAAGAACACAAATCCTTATGCCTGATAAGGGTGCTGTATAAAATTTAAATATTCATATTGAGGAGAAATGCATCAGGAAAAACACACAGAATATAGAAGTCGTGCTCTTGTTTTTATTGCAAAATTCCATCAAAACAATTGATGTAAACACTATGATAACTTATATTTACAATATACTTAGTAATATTTACAGATCTGCAGATTTGTAATAAAATACCTGCAAATAAAGATCTAATGGAGCTTTTAACTGCCTCTAATTTCACTCAGATGAACTTTTTCAAGAATCAGCTACAGTTTTGTATTAAAAAAAAAAGAAAAAACTGAAATAGGTCCAAGTTATGGGGTTTGGATGTTTGTCTTGTTTTGGCCCAGTGATGGTCTGAAGATCCTGTTCGGGATATACTCCACATCTAGCCTGAAGGCAACTGGGACAGGCTCCAGGTCCCTCATCACCATAAACTGGAATAAGCAGATATTAAGATGGGTAGACAGAAGGTGCTGCATCATGAGACTGCAGGTAGACATTTTGAAAGCAATTCGCTTCTCTTCTTCACAAACGAAAATGTCCAGACATAAAGACACTGCAGAGCATTTATACAGGCTGAGTTTTCCTCCTTCCTCTGAACAGCTGGCTTAACCGTCGGCGGGCTGGCTGTCTCTCGGATGACTGCATCTGTTGGCTTTAGAGATAAAAAATTCATCAGGCAAAGGAGTTGTGGCACAAAACTGGAGGCACTGTGTGAGCTAGATTTCATGAAAAAATAAGGACCAAGTGTTCAAGAGTGCAGATGTACAGTCTGAAAATGAACTCTTAACCAAAGCCCTGACATTTACTGTGCCTCAGCTCTGAGCCACTGCTGCCAGTGTGGCTGGCTGCCATGATGGAGAAGCACACTTCCTCACAGCATCATATGAGATTAATAAGATTGCTCCTTTAGAGGTGATGTACACTAAATCTCACCCATTTGTGTCTGACGCTGTAGACGCCTCCCTTCTCAAAGACCCCAATTTTAACTTCCAGGACTTCCTTTGTTTTTTCAGATCACCTTTTGTCAAGTTCTGAAAAAAACAAATATAAAATATGAAAGAAATAAAGAAAATATATATCCACTGTGTATGTACACTGTACATTTATGAAAAACCATGGACTAATACTGGGTATGTCAAATTATTTTGCTATGATTATATTATTTGTTTCATGTTAACTGCACACATGTTAAATTATTATTATAAATGTAGCTCACCTGCTTTTTGCAGTCTTCCTCTATCGTCTCTAGTAGGTCATGTGTGCTCAAGTGCTGCCCTCTGCAGGTCACATTTTTCTGTCCTGGACCAAGCACACACATAGTCAAACAGGACATCTTCATACAGGTACATCCATCCATTTTCTTCACCACTTAGTCTAATTCAGGGTCACAGGCATACAGGAACAGCAAAGCCAAGAAGAAGAAAAATGCCGCAAAAGTTATTCAGGACAAAAAGCAGTGACTCAGTGGATGACTCACTTAAATGGATTGCTGCAATAGTTGTGTCTGAGATAGATCTCTGTCGAAAATGTCCGTACTTCCGCTGCTGGGGTTCAATAGAAATGCTTTCTGCATTCTCTGCATTTTGAAGCCTTTGACAGGTAGTTTCTTCCTTCTCAGCAGCTGGGGATGCAGTCCGACAAGCCTCAGAAGTCTGAAAGAAAAATCATTAGGTGTTGCTACTGTAAAAAGGAAGCTCATCATCAGTAAACTGGTCTGACGTGACCTGGAGTGACGCACATGCCACATTCATAAACCCTAGGCACCTCGTCAAATGATCAAATCTCTTCTGAAGTTTACACACAAGTGTTATCGAAAGGCTCACCTGCATGTCCTGATGTTCTTGGAGGGAATTTGTCTCCATCTGCAAAGCTCGGATGTGCATCTGCTGTCTCGCTATCTCCTCCAGCGTCTGACATACCTGCTCCAAGTAATGGAGCCCGGGACTCAGTTGTTTCCTCTCCTCCACACAAAGGTCCTGCTCATATCAGTGAGCAAGAAAATGGTTATAGTATAAACCTTCTTAAAAACTGAAAAAAAAGGGCTAATGAATACTTCAACTGCAAAATAAACAATACTGAATGAATCAGTGAGGTTCCACCTCAGGTCCCAAAAATTCCTATGAATAATGAGTCTATCTCAAATTTATGGATATATATAAAAAAGAGAAAACAAAATAATGCAGAAAAAGTTGGAAATTCTGTAAAATAAGCTCAACGGAAATATGCAAATCCATATTATAAAATGTAATTTTATGACTTGGATGCAAGATTAATTTTAGAACTTGTCCTTTGTCATAAATTAGCTGTTTTTTTGTTTTTTTTGTTTTTTTTTTAAAGCATCTGGTACTGTTTATTGAGAGTTAGTAGATTTGTTTGACAGTCTCAAGCTCTATCATGTGGGCTTATAACTGTGATGAAAGAATAATTGAGCATAATTGCAAAAAAGCTCATAATTGCTGTTTTGACAAGCTGGCATCGCATGACTTATTCATGCTGCGTTCCTCTCAGCCATTGATCCTTGACAACAACAATGTAAAGGATACCTGTCACAAACACACACAAACACACGCACACACACACACACACACACACACACACATACAGACTGGACCTTTAAGAGCTACTTACACAAAGCCTGTTGTTTAGACACCATGTGCCATCAGGATGAACTGAGTTTGAAGCTGCTCATTAAGTCACAGGTTATAATCAAATTTTTTAATCAATATGAATTTTCTCAGCGTTCTGATTCACCTATCTTTCATAACTATCAACACCCCACAGACTGCTTAACTTCCTCTTCATGTTTCCATCAATTCTTCTCATACTTGTCACCTTGCCAGACTGGTTTACGATCTCTTTTTACCAAAGATGGATTCTAAACAAGCTGTAAGCATGAAAGAGATTCTGCATCGGTGATGACAAGCCTGTCTTTATATTTGAAAGCAGCTTTGTGTGTGTGGGTGTTGCAAACCTTTCACTGAGAACTTTCTACCATACTTTCCTCAACATTCACAAACTGGAGCTGTGCAAGACCATACATGTGATAGTGAGTCACAAACAAGTATGCAATGTTGAAACTAGAAACAGAAACTAATCCATGAGAAACACAAGGTTTAAAATTCCCATTTAAGTGCGCCGCAATGTCTAAAGCAAAGATCTCAAAGTTTTAGAAAATTGGTTCATGATTTTAAAAGTTTCTCACCTCTGATCCCTGCTTGTAACATCCTATGGAAAATGGACGCTCTTCTGACATCTGCTTGGCGACCCTTCTCCTGGGGCCCAAACTCGCTGACCTTTGACACCCCTCTGCCATTGGTGTGTGCTGCTTTGATGGTAGAGATGCTCGAAGCCTTTGGCGGTGCAGCTCATCTTCCCGGTTTAAATGTCTAAAATTTGCCCTTTGTAGAGCTTTTTCTAGTTTCACATGCAAGTCTTCGGAGAGCTCTTCGGCTCTGCTGGCGCACAGTCGAGGGGAAGAAGAAGAGGAGGAGGACGTCACAGAGAAGGATGGCAAGAGAGACTGCGATGGAGTGAGGCCTTCATTTTGTTCTGTAAATAAATCCACTTCTACATTATTTGTTGAGGCAGAGCAGGGTGTAGCGGTACATGGTGTGTCACAGCTGGCTGTCTCCACTCCAGAGTCCACAGAATCGGAACGAGGGTTTGTTTCCATGTCAGGAGAAGATGGTAAACAGTCTTCGGTATTACTTCCAGTCAACTTGGACTCAGTACAAGTTCTATTTTCGTTTACCCAAGCCTCCATGAGGTTTCCAAAGCTCCTGTACAGATTCATCTTCAAAGCGCCACACCCCTTCTCCTCACACCTCTGTGTGCGAACTGCTGAGGAAAAAGAGAAAAACACCAGTTTATGCACCCTGTACAGGTGAGCTGATGATGCAGACTTGAAAAAATCCCCTTTGAACCGCCTCCATTCCTTCTACATGCCTCTCTACATCACAGCATGGAGATGCATGTTTATACCTGCTCCTTCCTGTCAGTAAATACTGGGGGAAACGGTGACTCCTTGCAACATTATTTGAAGACTGATTCATCGCAGCACTTACAAGAAATCCAAAACATAACATCAACAAGCCTTTACACGGTTGCATGGATTATACCTCATATTTTGCTTATCTTTGTTCTGTTTATTTGTTAAAAAAAAAAAAACAAGTTTTAATCTGATTTAATAAATGACTTTGTGTTTACAGAAAAGTTGTTGTCAACAAAGGAGTCCTAACATTCAAAATGAAAGGAAAACTGACAGTTGCCACCTGGCTGTTTCCCAGGAACTGAGATGGAGAGAAGAGACACCGCTGTGACCTACAAGCCTCAACATGACAGACATTTTCATATAGGAGAAGTTTGGGCACACAGTGTTTAGGTGTGTGTGTGTGTGTGTGTGTTTGAAAACCGGAGCTGCAGGAAAATTTAAACAGTGCAAGCTGCTTCATCGCATCAACAAACCCAATAAACCAGGATTTATCTGAGGCTGTAAGACTGTGTTGAACGAACACTCCTGTCTGCTGACAGGAGCTTTTTTCCCGCTCAGCTCGGGTCATCCAAGCTGACAAACAGGCTCATTCATGACCTCGCAGGAAGACACAAAGAGGCCTGTGAGGTCATCTCTCTGGCAGCTGATGAACACAGGAATTTATTACTAGATGTGAATAGTCTGGTGGATTTTTTTCCCTTTATTATTTCTTTCTTTTTTTTTGTTTTAAGTCAGATTTGTTTTAAGTGTTTTATCTTTTTGTAAGGATTAATGCAATGTTTGTCTTTCATTTTTCAGCTGGATGTCCCGGTGTTTTCTTTTATGTTGATGTTTTCTTTTACATAATGTTCTGTCAGCTGATGCATTCTGATCATGAAAAAAACTCTCCACAAGGAAAATATAGTATATTTGATCTGATTATGTCCAAGTATGTTTAGTACATCAAAGCATTTTTTTTTAAAAACTCATTTTGGTATCCTTCTCTGAAGCCTTGTTTAGTGTGTGCATTCCTTAAAGTCTGCAGTTTCAGGCTGCATTTCAGAAGCTCTTAGACCTGAAAATCACTAGGGGTAGCTGTTGTCTTTGTCTTTTTTTTTTTGTTTGTTTGGCAAATACAATTTGTTTGGGTCATTCTGTCAAATCTCAGGCATTTCTGTCCCCAGGACATTATATTTACAAGGTCTGTGTGGATATTACAATTCACAGAGGAAAACTTGTGGATCATTTAAGCTAAAACTGAAACTGAACAAAAACTGAACAACTATTATGATCGTAAACGTGATCAACTTTATGCAATCTAAAAGGATCCAAGTCTTGTATTAACATACTGCGGTCAGTTGTCTAATAGCTTTTTTTTTTTTAAAAAAAAGATCCTTGAGGAAACATCATTTAAGCACCCCATGACGCCTACAGAACCACTGTAAGTGTAATGATGTTGCTACATAAGTCTGATTCCAGAGCTTATCGGTAAGCCTCATGAACTCATTACAAACATTATGAGGTTGGTTGCATAGATATTCAGCAAGACAGAAGAAAGAAGACGGGTACATTTGTTGGGTTTTTATTGACAGAGGGTGATTGTCACTGGGCATTAGAGGAAGCATCCAGAAAAGAAAGAAAATAGAACAAAGTGGAGCAGTTTCACAAATTTCACACATCAAATATTCACTGTTCAGAAAAAGAAAAGAAAACACGTTTTTAACTTTTATCTGCCCCGCCAGCCATAAATATACTCCTGAAACACAGATCAATACCTGAAACAGACACAAGGTGGCTTGTAACTGTGCAACAGAGAATCAACTCTTGGAGACACATTATTATAGTAAAAATAAATACAGAAATGGCAGAAAATGTTTTGTGAACCTGTAAGAAAGTCAATGGAAGGTGTAAAGGCAGGATTACTCACTATATGTTTGTAAACTCATGCACTTACAGTAAATTCATGCTGGGAATAAGCTGAAAAAGATCAAGTTGGTAAAATAAAAAAACTTTACTAACAGTCTACTACAAGAGGATGGTGTCTGTCTGTCTGGGTGTTTGGAACTGCTGAAGTGTTGGTTTCCTTCTACATCTAAATGAGAGAAAAGATGGGACTATGTAGAGGTTGATACTGACACTCAGTATTAGAAATATATAGTTTTGATCCACAAGAATGCTCGACAGTCTACAGCTGATAAATATTCACATTTCATGACTCATGTCCACCAACAGGAAATACAGAGGAAGAAACCCAAGTCCCTAATCTTTATCATTCCATAGAGTGGAGGCAATTAGGGTCATTGGCCTGTATTAATCCAAGTATTGCTGGGAAACCTTTAAGGTTCTGATGCATCATTACATCTTATCTCATAGCTAACATGAGCACAAACAACTGTATTAAAGAAATATTTTAAGGTCAGACCTGTTTAAAAGTTCAGTCTGAGTCAAGATGTGATGTAGGTGAGTCGCTACAAAGTGGACGTTAGTGCATTATTAGAACATGAGTAAGATCAGTTTCCACTCTGAACATGTACAAATATCAACATATTCATGCATATAAGCATGTAACAGTTTAGCACCTCTGCAGATCAGGATTGTTTCACATGTTTAGTCTAGAATGAGCACCGTCCAGGATATTCACCTACCCTGTCAGCGGCTTTCAAGCAACTAAAGAAGAGTAAACACTTTAGCATACGGAAGAAAGAGACCAAAGACAATGCTAGCATGGAAATGAGAAAGTGAAAGTGAGAAAGAAAAGAAGAGTAAACATCAGGCGGGTTTTTAATCTCTGAAAAGCTCAGAGAAAAAGAAAAACAGGTTGTAAGACATGTCATGTCACAGAGTCGTCACTGTTAACCAGTTAACTAGCTTACTTTGTGTTGGGATTGGTTCTGTCTGTAAAGTTGATGCCAATAATTTATAATCAGGAAAAGATTGTGCTCACTTCAACAGTATTTTAGCTGCTTTTTAGAGGCCATGTTTGTAAAGTTGTTACCCATGTTTAGCATATCTTCCTGGGCTAGCATCCCACACTAGCTTGACTTTTTGCCTTTGTTAGGAGAGTTTTATCAACTTTGGGTTAGCATGTCACCAGTAAGAGTGTGCTGAGAAAATACAGTGGTTCATATTGTAGTTCAAAGAACAACTTAAAGAAACTTGTGCAAGTCAAACTCCCTTATGCAATGTTCATGTATATTTCTTAGCAATTACATATTTGATTAATATTACAATATTATGTAATATTATATTACAACCAATAGATATTACACATTACAACAGCAGTGAGTTGATCCTTGTTATGTTATTTAATAGATTTAACTGTAAGTTGTGACATGAATATCATCTCTGTCTCTTGTTTTTGCTTTTTTTTTTTTTTTAGTGCCTAATGATGATGTTGGCTTCTTTAGCATGACAACAAATTATGTGCATGTCTGTCCACATGCAGATGAAAAATGTGATTTTATGGTTGTGAGCCATAAAATGAGATGAGGTGTCACATCACGCAACTGTAAGAAGAGCCAGAGAGCAAAAACCAGCTAGACAAACTGGTGCAACCAACATTTCCTCCCTTTTCTTTTTGCTTTTTAGCTGTCACGCTACAGTTTGTGAAGTTAAATGGATTTTTGTTCAGGCAGGTCATTTCTTTTGAATGTACAAAGTGCAAAAGATGTTTTCTTGAACATCCAAATATAAAAAGTTTTAATATTTTTGTCTGTAAGTACAGGAGCTAACAACTGAGCTGGTGTGGTGTAAAGCTTACTGAATACAGGCCAGGGGCTGTTGATCTTGTGCTTTTACATTTTTTTTCTATCAGCTCAGAAGTGCAGTTGAGCTCTGTGTATTTCTTTTCATGCACTCAAGAGTTTTCTTTGTTAGAAGTGTAAATATCCCCCACTGTGTCATTCCCCCACAGAGGGTTTAGATTTCAGCACTCCTTCTGTGGCTGAGCTCCACCTGGCTTCAATGATCTGATGGATTGAGCCAAGATCCCAAGCTGTGATCTGTCCAAATGTAGCCACTGCGATGGTAGCCTGTGAACATGGAAAAAACAACAACAAAAAAAACCAATCATGAATAGATATTGTTGGTGTGGTGAGATAAAGATGGTATTTTCATTAAGCTAAAGCTGATTCACAGAAAAAAACGAAACAAATGAAAATATACAATATCTCAGGATTACGAAGAAACAGATGATTGTACAAGGTTTAACACACGAGTGAAATCTGCTTTTGTTTTAAAGCTTGCCGCTTCTTACCTTCTGCTTTGGACTCCATTGTGATGCTGAGAAGAGTTTACTGCTTTTTTAGGATTATCAGCTGCTCCAAACAGTTTAGCCCAGCGCAGGTTGCCCTGATGAGGACTCTCTGCCTGGACCAAGGTCGACAGCTTTTGTGTCCCACAGTCTTGCCCCACTCTCCTCTCCTCTTGCCAGCTGTACATACTCATCTGATTCCAAGTGTCTGTCTGATTTTGACTAAAATCTACAGCTTCGGCATCCTCAAGATCAGGCTCCTTCAGCAAGAACTCTGCAATAGGAGCCAGTGGACTCCTGCTGACTTGCATACTTCCAAGTCGTTGCTTGTAGCAGCCGGAATTCTGCGGACCGTGAATCTCTTGGTCTCTGTTGGGTGAGATCTTAGCTTTTTGGGGGCTACAGCTGTTCTCTACCTTTCTGTCGACTTGTAGCTTTGGCCAACGGGTCACCAGTAGTGCTGAGCATGGCTGAGGCGGAGAACCCGTCGGCACCTCTGAACGCACTCCGTGACGTAACAGTCTTGGCTCCAAGAGCAAGTTGAGGTCAAAGGGCAACACAGAGAGCGGCTGCAGCAGAAGCAGCAGCTCTTGAAACAAGGGCTGGCAACGACCCAGTGACATGAACAGGAACCCCCAAGAGTGGTAGTACGTTTCCACCACATCTGTAAAGCACACAAAGATGAAAACAACAGTGACTTTAAAAGACTGTTATTGCATGAGACTTGTTAATAGTTCTAATGCACAAACCAGATTTCTCTCATGTAGTTATATGTTTTAATGACTTTTGCTTCCAAACCCAACAGAGTAATATAGAAACCTGCAGCCAACTAGCGTTTTAGGGGGTCTGATTGCAGATTAACTCAGATAACTCATTAGTGCATGATTGATAATGGGTCAAAAGGGTTGATAGGCTGAGCTACATCACCTTACTGTGGGAAATGACCTGTGCACTCACCTTTTTGACTCTGTAAATGGCTGAGCCAAAACTCCAAAGCCCTCAAACTGCAAGAGAAGATAAGCAACAGCATTACTGGTTTTATGCACCGTTTTCCTCATTAGTTTTATTCGATATGGTTCTTACTTAAGAAGGCCCATGATGAAGGCTCTCAGTCTCATGCAGTGGCTGGTAAGCTGGGGGCATTGCCTGATTTTGGAGACCAGACTTTGAAGGACCTTGGTGGATGGACCTGCAGCAGAGTTGGACAGAAACCAGAACAAACAGTGACAAGACCGCATCCCCCACAACACTATGCTAACAGCATTTAGCACTGCTGAGCAAACGGACCTTTTCCGTGATATTTAAACATACCGATTGTAGTGGAAATCTCCACCACACTCCAGGAGTGATTGCGCCGCTGCCCGAATATGAAATCCAGCTTGTGATCCTTCAAGCCATCGTCTAAAATCTTCTGGATTGCGGGACACAAGTGCTCCAGGACAAGGCCGGCGATTGTTGAGCTGTAAAAGCTGTTGCCCAGACGCATCTGTGCCACCAGGAGAGAAATCTCACACCAGGGATACATAATCCTGGTCCTCAAGAGCCAGGGTCCTGCAGGTTTTCAAAGTGCCCCTGCTGCAACACACCTGATTCAAATGAATGTGTATTCAGCAGACTTGTGCAGAGCTTGTCTGAGTCAGGTGTGTTCCTGCAGGGACACTGGCCTTCGAGGACCGGGATTGAGGATCCCTGTCTCATACAGTGTCCTGTACTCTATGTTCTGCTGACAGAAGTTATTTGACTCCTCTCCTATCATACCAGTTTGGCACTTTTCCATTGGAAGTACATCATTGACGGTGCTTAGCTCTGCATATTCATACCTTCTCTTCAGGGTCTCTGCTGCTGCCAAAATGGGCCACGATCAGATCAACTGCTCCGCTTACATTTCTCAGCAAACCTGGAAACATCAGACGTGTTGAGTTTAACTTGTTTCTCATACTTATAATCTTTTTCAGTATTTTTCAAGATTTCAAGATGTTTCAGGTTTTGAGGTTAAAAACTATGACACAGCATCTGTAGATCTTTAAAAGGGTACCTAAACAGAAATGGCAGACTGCTTTTAAGTGTCATTATCATACTGCTGGTATGCAATGGGAACTAAAATTGAAGATGCAAGAGTGACTTTTCCATTTCAGTAGTGATTCCCCGCCTTACTTTTTACATCTCATAAAGGCCAGCCTCTGCAAATGTCACGGTAAATTCTTTATGCATGTTGATGCTGCCTGGAGCGCCGCCCCACACTGACTCTTCAATGCTGCTGCAGTGCCTCCATCGATGATTATATTCCATAAATAATTAACATCGGTATAATTAACTTTACAAGTAGCCCGTATATTAGCATTGACCCTAAATGACTAGGTGAAATATTGCTTACTCGTACTACTGCATCACTCCTTTTCTCATCCTCTCTTGGAGCTTGCAGCTTCAAACACATAGGCTACAGAGCAGAAGGCTCAGCCAATCCCGTGCACGGAGAGTTAAAAATAGGTCATGTCTGAGAGGAAGCCCCTTCAGGGTATTGAAGTGACTGCTGCAGCACAGCGAGTTTTTATTGCTGCTCTAAACCACTCATCACTGGTGTGACGATCCAAGCAAAAGGGTCTAGTTATTACTGATACTAGTTTACTTTTTCTGCTTTCAGATTGAAAATTCAAATGTGTTTTCCATTATTTGAACACGTATTCATGTATCGGTGAGAAATGGGCCGTTACCTCTTCTTTGAAGATGGCTGATTGACATGGATTCGTATGATGTATCGGGCGAAAGAAAGAACTCTGTGGGCGGTCTGTCACTCAGGATCAGAGATTCGCTGTGTTGACTCGGCTTTGAAATGAGCCTGGCAGACTCCTGGATTTGCTGGGGATGCAGGCCAGAAGTAGCCAAGGAGAGCAGAGAGCTCAAAGAGGAAAGAGGAGCTACTGTGGAAAGGGCAGCGGTGAAACTACAGTGGAAAAGGCTACAATCAGCAGGGTTCTTCTGCTGCGGCTGTGAGGTTGTGGGAGGCGATAGGGTGACTTGCAGGTTAGGGAGTTGGGTGTCAGCTGTTCGGGGTAATGTGGGTGGTGCGTGGGAAGATCCTGCATGGTAGGAAGTTTTGGTGAGGGACTTACTGGGGCTTCTGGGTTCAGGGCTGGCAGGAGTCTGCTCCAAGTTGACGGTGATCAGATCCTGATAGGTGGGAATATTAACAAGGTTGGATTGATTTGGGGCAGTAATACAATGTACAGAACTACTAGTTTGGGTTTCACTACAGTTTGGATTTGAGTTATCTTGAACCTGAACCACTCCGGGCTTTAAACTAGTGTGATATGCATCCAAGCTGCCTTTTGATGTATTTGGGCATCTTTCTCTTTTGAAGGATTGGTTCCACGTGTGTTTGTGACCAAAGCACTCTGGACTTGGGGTGCAAGTAGAGCAGCTATCAGAGGTTGAAGGAGCCTCCAGGAGGATGGGGCAGTGGCTCTCCATTAGTGATGAATGAAGATTAGATAAGCCCTGGCTTCTCTTAACCTTAAACTCCAGGCCTGGCTGTGGGTTCCCAGGCTTGTTGCTCTTTTGATTTATGTACTGCTCAAGAAGACAGCCCAGATGCTGGGTCTGGGACGGCGGGTTTCCTGCAGGTAGCAGAACAAAGGGCTGGATTGGCAGTGATGTTGGTCTTTGGGGCTTAGTGGTGTGCTCCATTTCTTTTTCCAGTGAACAAGCTCCTGAAAAAGAGAGAGAGAGGTTATAAGCAACACTAGATTCACTTTGCAAAACTAAATGTCATTGCTTATTTTGCTCTCACACCCACAAACCAAAGCAACAAAGAAAATATCCCAGAAATGGTTCTTTTACCCATCTCAGAAGGATCAGTTTTATTGTGCTCTTGGTCCGTAACTGCAGATGGTAGTTTGGATGCAGCTCTTGCATCTTGGCATTTGCTGCTATGTGGGCTACATCGGCTGGGGCAAGATGAACATGGTGTGTGGGAGATGTTCTGGATGCGGTCTGCATGTTGCTTCCTGCAGAGGGCTTTGTCAGTAGAGGTGGTGGCAATCTGGTAATCAGTGGTCTGAACGTGGGAAGAGTCAAACCTAGAGCTGCATCGGGAAGATGTCAGCCTGTTTTCTTGATGCTGTTCCTCTTTGTTCTGACGAGGATACACAAGACAAAACAGTAGCAATTAGATTTTATTAACCAATAATACATGGTTAAACCAATAATAATAATAATATTAACCAGTTTTCAATTTCACAGTAATTCAGCAAGTCTTTGGTTAATATGAAATATTTTTTATAAATAAAAACACATTTTTTTATGGCTTTTCCCTGAGATATTGTATCAGCGGCGAGCTAAATATGCAGAAAACAGATTGTGATTCTATAAAAGGTTTAGAGATCATCCGTAAATGTGCATAGGAAGAGCAAGGCTCAGACTTTACATTTCAGTTTCATTGTTTAAATTTCAGCTGTTTATGAAATTATATTAGTTTCAAATGCTGACTCTCAGATAAACAGAAAAAGTCCTGAATGTACACAGAAGACAGCAGCAGAGAATATTTTAGGATTGTTTTTCAAGCAATAAAAGCACACCTAGACAAGATTAAGGCAGGAACACGCTCCAGGACGCGACATGTAATTATCCAAGTCTACCGTAAGAAGAGTTTCTGAGACTAAATTAAGCAGGTTAACCACAAACTGAAAGCAATAAAAAAAAAAAAATTAAAAAAAAAAAACAACTTTGATTTGAGTTAAGCTAAAGCAGCTCTGATACACAATTCTTTGGACAAATAACACTAATTCCAATTTATAACAAGGCTGGAAATGCTTAATCATCTGAATCTAATGTGTGGTTACACAGTGATGGTGGGCTTCCAGTGGGTCACTACTGTTTGCACCTAACAAATGTAACAAATGTAGTTTCAGAAGACAAGCTAAAGGTTTAACCATAAACATATTAATTTTTTTCTAACATACCTTCTTAATTTCATTTAGTTGCCCTTCACTCTTGTGATTGGCAGGGGGAGGGAATGGGCTGCTTCTGCCCTGCCCCTCCGGACAGCTTGTCAGGCTAGACCAGGCTGGGCTTGGTGACTGGGAGGAGAGGTCACAAGACACAAGCTTGTAGTATTTCTGGTTAGTTCCCATGGCCAACATTGACTGGCTTTGAAGACAGGCAGCCAGGTCTGATACCTCCAGTGAGGAGAGACTAGGAGTTAGCACCTCCACAGAGTACAGGTTGCAGTTAGAGTCGAGACCCTGAGGAGACCAGCCAGAACCAGAAAGAGCTTTGTCAGCCTCTTCTTTTGGAGGAGAGTAAACAGTCCCATCATAATGAAGTGCATGCTCAGATGGACTTTGAGGAACAGGTTGGAGATTGAGGAACACAGATCCCTCAGAAGAGTGACAGGGATGAACTGCAGGACTGCTGAGATCATGAGGGGTGGCGGGGTTATTGCTCCTGTTATAGATTGTGCAGAAGTTAACTAAGATGCCATCAGAACTGTTACAGGAAGAATCACTGACATAGTCTGTGTGAATGTTGGATTGCAGCTCTGGGGAACATTTGTGCTGGCTGTGGATGCAGCAGGACATGTTATCCTGCAGTCTGTCAGAGTCCTGTTCCAAACAAGGGGTTCCAGATCTGCCAGATCTGTCCACATGAAAGCACTGACATTCAGGCTGCAGTGGGTCCATCTGGTTAGAAAGCCACTCTCGGTCGCTCCTTGTACCCAGCATTGTCCCTTCACTGCCCCATTCACTGTCCAGGTCCCCGAGAGGTAACGTATCAGTTATGACATCATTATTAATCGGCCAGTTTGAATTTCCATGCAAAACAAAAGACGAGTCCTCGTGATATCTGTGGAGATTATCTCCATCACTGTTTTCATCTTCCTCCTCATCATCAAGATCTGTGTTGGGGAGGAATGAGTTGTGCGAGCGCTGGCTGCCTTGAGCTTCTGGACTTTCCTTCTTCAGGTGGGAACTCGTCTCCTCTGGCGATGAGGTGGAGTCGTACCTCCCACTGCTGTCACTGGTCCCCTCCTCCTCTGTTCGCTCCTCATTAAGACTACAGTAGCTGCTGGAAAAATGTCTTTGGCTGTCTTTGAAGGCATGTTCTCGGTTGAGAGTGTATTGCTCTGGGAGGGACACAGCGCGGGTCAGGCCGACTGAGCACAGCCGGCTGGGCCTTTTGGCTGAGCTGCACACGGCCTGGACTGGAAGCTGCCATGTGGGAAGTTGGACCACAGGGAAGTGGCAAGCTACCAAAGTGTGCCCTGAGAGACTGGATGCTCCAATCATGTTGCTAGAGAGGGCTGGACCATAGACGCTTGCTCCATGTTTCTGAAAAGAAACCCTGAAAGAGGGAAAGAGGACAGTGTGTCAGACAATGATGAAATGGTGCAGCAACAAACTCAAAGCTATGGATCACGCAGCAAAGTGGATACCAAGACATTAAAATTACTCTGTGCAATTAGCAGCACTCGCAAGTTAAATTGAGAACTATGTAAAATGGCGCCTCTATCTGCATATCAGGTGTGTAGGCCGATCCCTCTGATCTGCTTCTTAGATCTTTTGCCTTCAGAGATCTTTGTGATTCAGGCTTTATTACAAAAACAGACTGAGGCGTAAATATGTAAACACTGCAGGAGTTGGTGTAAAGAATGTTATTTTCCAGCCATAGATCTGAAACAAAACCTCTGGGACCCAATTTTAGTGCTTAGTAAAGAACATAAAATACAGATTTACATGTGGAGTCGAAGCATCCCAGCAGGACAGAATAAAACACCAACAAAAAGCAGAACTCCAGGCTACTGCTGTCTCCCTCTGCACTACCAGTCCTCAAAGTCAGACTGTGTTGTGAGTGTGTGCCTCTGGCCCTCAGCACAGAATACACTCCATGATTCACTCAACCATTAATAAACCCCTCCTCTTGGCTCTGGCCAACCACGATCCTCTCACAGTTACTCAGCTGTGCTGTAACTAGGGCAGCTGCACTGCAGAGATGCTCCGCTGGCAAGGCTAAAAGTAAATACTTTCACATCAGTTTAGTTCATTCAAAGTGTTCAGTCATATCAATATGCGGAGCACTTGGCATGAAATGCACGTACATAATCATACCGGTCCTGAAAAATAATTACAAACCATGTAAATGTGCTTGTAAGCTTGTAAAGTTGTAGACAGGAGACGTATGAGTCTACTCTGAAATAAAATCTTGCTTGGAGAACAACAGATTTCTAAAGACGCTGTAACGGCCTCAGTCACATCTGCTGCTAAAGACAATGCGGTAAAATTTTAAATCATGATGTAACCATTAAATAAGCCCCCTGCAACATTAAACATAAGGAACATGTTGCATTAGAACCTCTATAGCACCATCTCATCTCAAATCCCATCATTGGACTCAGTCATTTATGGTACAGTGTTAATTTAAAACGGTGCAACCAAAAGGCAAATATAGCATGCATATCATTCCGATCTGACACTATGCAGGTTATCCTGTGGATGCTACTGTGACACACACTGCCCGAGAAAACATTGTTGCCCACCTAGCACTTCCAGCATATGTTATATTGTATCAGAGAGGGACAAACCAATGTGTAGCTTTGCAAAATATGACTTAAAAATAACAATAAAAACCCAAAGACATTGACCAGCAGTATCCAAACAATCTGACAACGTTATGTGTCATACAATATGATGTGCATTGACATTTATACCTTGAACAGACAAATTCTATGCTGGTTTGTTAACATTTCGTCCTCTACATGGAGTCTTACTGCCCTGTTTGGTACACAGTTGTGAAGCCACTTTAAATAGTTTTCATGCGATTATTCAGATTACTGTATCTGGCAGGAACCTGTGTGAGAGACTGGTCTGCTCTCCCTGCTGGACCTCAGCTGTAAGGAAAAAAGTCTTATTGGAGCAACTCTAGCGTCAATCCGCTGGAGCATGCAGAGATGCTTGTGATTAACTCACCAATTTCTCTGGAGATGTCTGTCCGTTCATGTCAGTCCATCGAACATGAACTCCGAAGCAGAGTCCAAGGCCACATTCAAATCATGATACCGCTTGTTATTTCTGATGTGGATCTGTAACAAGACATCATTACAGCTCATATGAATCTGCATTTGCATTATTTATAGAAAAACATCTGAGGTTTAACTCGACACGATCAGAGATGTTTGATCTACATTTTACCTTAACAGACAGCCGTGTGCATATGTGTGTATGTCTGTTAGAATGAAGAGATATTCAAAGAGACTTAATGAGAACAGCTTGCCAAATAACTAGAGACAGAGCAGGATATTCATGCTCCCAAAAAACACAGATAGGGAAAAAAAAATCCATTGCAGAATCTAGAAATGGCACATTTAGGGACAGCAGTTTTACAGCATAAATATTTAGATGACCTCAATACAAAGTAACTGAAGACAGGCTTAATATCCTGGAAAACCTACCAGAAAGCAATCAAAAAAATCAACATAGAACAGAGATGATAACCTTCCCTCTTCTTCTATGTTCCTCATTAAGTCCAAAACCTCGCAAACATCCTTTTTTTTTTTCAAAGGCATTCAGGTTATCAGATAACTGATATTTAATGTTACCGGATTAAATCCCCTGGAATAGATAACTCTGGTGGCTGCATGAACCCGGTCCAACGCGGGGGTCCGGACAGAAAAGAGCATCAGTCCTCGCGCCTCGGATTCAGCACCGCTCAGGCTGGCTGACATATTGCGTCACGACGGCTTAAGCCAATGAGAGGAGAGAGAAGTCTCCGCAACTCAACGTATCCAAGACACCAGGCGGAAAACTCAGACAAAGCCTAAAAAATGTTTGGCTTTTTTTTTTTTTTTTTTTTTAGTCTAAATAATTATACAGTAAGGAGCATGTTTACAACTTACAGTATAGTACATCCACTTATCGTAAAAGCTGCTTTAATAACAAATATAGCCCATCTCGTTTTTATTGTTATCATATCGCTGCTCAAAACTGTTTGAATTTCAAAGTTCAGTAAAAAAAAAAAAAAAGAAAGAGACAAATAAGGACTGAGTAACCTCAGTAATCGTTTCTGCATCTACAATTTGATCACATTTAGATAATTGTCCTGAGTAGCTCGTCAGACATGTTGGTGCTACAGTTACCTCACTAACCTGGGCAGGGGCGCCATCTAGTGGTGAACATGAGTGCTAACGTTTGATGCATCAAAGTGGCACATTCAGGTGTGTTGGAGCAGGGAGACATTAAATACCAGCAGCACTGCATCCCTCATGGGACCAAACTGAGTATCTGTGGTATATAGGATTCTGTTGCTACCCGGTGTGGGTAAAGATAAGGGCATTCTGGATTGTTAGATTACATTAGTTACCTCTTATATAATCCAGTAATTCTGTTTCCCTCTTCTTGAATATGAATCAATTGGATGTTAAAAGGACTTTTTAATATCCAAGTAATTGCACAACCTGCAGTATAATTCAGAGCTTCACATTTACTGCCCGGAAGTATAACCTTTTATTCCAAAAGGTGAGAGAAGAGATTTCTTTTTGTGTGTCACTGCCTGAGTGGTAGATTCCTGCACTGCTGTATACACATAATTGAAATCAGATTATGTGATTACAGCACATAATCCCCCCCCCCCCCCCCCCCCCCCATTAATGACAGCAGAATGCAGCTAAACCTGGCATATTTTCATTTGTTTAAGAGTAGAAAGGCAAGAAAAAAATGTGAGCAATACAACTTCTTTAAAAAATATATATTGTATATTTGAATATTCACAGTTTATAATGTTTACAAATAAGTATATAACAATAACATGAACCAAAAAAGTCAGAGCACCTCACAAACTTTGCATGAATATTTATATTTTCTTATCAAAAACACATTCAGATTACACAGCCTTGCTGATGTTGTAGCAAACAAGATCACTCCAGATGCCATTCGACTTATGTGTACACAGTTTTTACAACTCTGTTGTTCTGCAGGAATTATCATTTCAGTTGAATGCACAGGGTGTGATAAGCTTCCAACAGGTCTGCAAATCAAGCCCGAGTGACGGACAAGCAATGATAGACAGGTGGGCTTGGTCCATGAAGCCTATGCGTGTTTTGCAGCCACCCTGATAGAGTTTGTGTTCTTCACATGGAATATCAGAAGGAACAGATATTTTTCCTGTAAAGATAAGAAGCAACTTTATGACAGTGTCCTGACTTTGATAAAACACGCAAAATGCATGTGCAAACAACGGCAATGAAACAGTAGAGAAATATAAGTTTTTACAGGATATAACTATGTCAAGGAATATAATCTATTTAATGTCCTGAATGTTGTTTTTGGTTTATTATCCATTAAAAAAGACACAACAAAATGTTCAGTAATATCAAGTGTCCTAAAGTGGAAAATAAATTGCATTAGGAAGAAAGCTACTGAGTTTCTTAAATGTTAAGGCTTTAACATGAGAGAAAATCTCTTCCCTACCTGCAGTATTTTGTGCCACATTCTAAGTGATCTCTACAGCTGGCACCAACAGGCTTCAGGCTGTTCCAACGCCAGAGCAGGGATCGCTTTGTCCGCTGGATCAAACCGTTCCAGTCCTCAGGAACAGGCAGCGCATTGACCTGTATAGTCAAATATTAAACCCACTGAGTGCAAAAAGCTTCAATCTGTTCCTTCAATAAATGTCAGAAAAAGATAAAGCAAATTTCATAAACCACAATATAAAGTTATTGGCTCACCTGAGTGATGCATATCAGGGATAGAAAAACCGAGACAATGATGATCTTTTGCTGAAGTGTCGTCATTGTTGCCAGATGGAGTTTGTGCAAGAAGTTGGTCTGGTGCAGGGTTGGTGTGGCCTGCGGTGCCATTATATTAAAGGCCTTAATTAGACTGGGGAGGAGTCAAACTTGGACAAATTCACTGTATTTGTAAGTGTAATGACTGAGACTGAGCTGCCCAAGGCAATGCCAGTAATGCAGTTTTCCTGCACAGCATTCCTTATCAGTTTTATAGTCAACCAAAGTCAGAGTTTATCTCTGTGGACCAAAGTACATTTTAACCTGGAAATTGAGGACAATTCCACGTCAGAATAACTGGAAATTTTAAAGAGAAAGTGAGGTTTCTTACAAGAAAGGTTAAATAGGGTTACACGAGGTAGGATCACTGCAAACAATCAAGCAAAGCTACAAAACTGGAAAGATAAACAAGGAGCAGAAAATTCATGAATTAGGAGGATTAATAAAGTATTTTCCATTTAATTTAATTTCATTAGGGTTTGGGTCCCTTAAGACCTCCTTTGAACTTCATGGCATAAGTAGGCAGTTATTTTGTGAATTAAATGATTTGAACCTAGTTATTATAAAATGAACTAATATGAATCATATTATGGATTTGTTTTAATCAATTATAATCTAACTATAATTTCTTGTATTGAATTTGACAGTCAAAGTGCTTTGGAATGACTCTTGTGAACTAGTGCTATGCAAATAAAGTTTATGCGTTACTGATTTGATAAACTATAACTAAAAGACAAAGGTCTCAAATATGGAGTCAAATCAGGGTCACAATGTATGTCCATTTGAAAGAAATATTTAAAATTGAAAACATGTAAGCTGAAAATAGAAGTTTGAAAAAAAAATTTTGTCTGTGAACTTTGAAAAACAAATAATTAGATTACAAACAAAACAAAATGCGTCAAATGTTGATATGGATTTAAATTGGATTTTTTTTTGTCTTTTTAATAAACTTTAAAAGTTTCCTGTTCTGCAATGGACTGGTGAGCAGTACAGGGTGTACCCTGCCTTTCGCCCAAAGACTGCTGGGATAGGCTCCAGCTTCTCCACGAGCCTTCATCAGACCAAGTGGTTTGGAGAACGAATAAATGAATGAATGAATGAATGAATGAATTCATTAATGAAAGCTTTCAGTATATTTTTTTCTCAGGATGTCTTTTTTTTTTTGATTCAGCTCTACAATTGAGGGTTTTTGTTTTTTTTTTGCAGTTTCAGTTTTCTTTCATCTTCAAACTTTGATTTTACAATTTCTAATTTCTGATTCACACTTTTTGTCCTGATCTGGTATGGTATCACGATTGCCAGTAAGCACTGCCTTCCCTCCATCACATTATCTTCAGGAGGCCTGGTTCCTAATTCTTCCAGCACCGGATTCTTAGGTTAGTATCTCAAAGCAACATTAGCTTCTATTTAGTTATTCAAATAATTGTATTATGTGCAATGAACGTCCACACATTAAGAGACAAACACAGAAGGTTTATTGGTGAGTCATGACAAATGACAAGACAAGGTTCAAATTGTTAGATATTTATGAGATGACCTATTATAAATGTGCAAGCAGAGATTACACTGCATTTTCAATACTGATTATTCCATGAAGTAGTAGTGTAAACAATGTTATCATATATGAGGACAACACAAGACCACGAGACAGTGGCAGAGGTGGAGGTATCAGTCACAGCTGTTTCATCTTAGTTATAATAGCACTGTTCATAAATGGATAATTCAAATCAACAAAATAAAATGTGTAAAAGTTATGTCACGAGCATAAATCTGATCATGCAATGATTCTGTGCACGAATCAGTAAGAATTACAGTCACAAATTAATGAAAAAATACTGAATCCAAAAGAGAAAAAAACATTTCAGTTTGGTTCACCGCCCCACGACATTCAAAAGATTAAAAACCTTCCCTTTATCCTTTTTAAGTACTACCTGTTAGCCTTTATCTCACATACGCTGGATTACCAGGATTTGATACAAAAAAGTTATGTTTTTCTAAATAAAAGTGATCAATATTTTCACATCTTTTGCAATCGAGACTGATCCTATTTACATATTTGAGACTTGTAAAGTGTTTTCCCCTCATGGACGCCACATTTAAGGCTATGCAAATAATAATCATTGCATTAAGAATAAAACATCCTCCCAGCAGTCAGTGTGCACAACTTGTCTTATTTGAATAGGCTTTTAGTCCAAACATACATGTGAAATATAAATTTCGTTCTCTTTAAAACAATCTGAGTCTCTCACACACTTTGGTCGCTGTAGCCAACCATCTTAGAAACACACAGGTACAAACACACCAATAGGAAATGTAGCTCATTCGACCAAAAATATCTCTAGGCTGAATTTTCTACTCTCCAAATCATTTGGATTAAGTAAGAGGTTTTATCACATTCAGGTTCCACTCAGCTCAATCCAATGTCCAACATTTAGTGGTAAAAGAAAAGCATGACCAGTATAAGGGTGAGATAAAAAAACAAACAAACCAGGGATTCATCATTACATCTTGTCAGTAAGTCAATGAAGTCAGTAACTAGGTTCCTGCTGCAAATACAAAGACAGTCATCCTCAAGTAGTTTCCTAAAACCATTAAGCCAAAAAAGGATTAAAAAGTGGCATTGTGATAATCAGTGTTTATGAGATCGATTGGTTAAAATGGCAGATAAACTGAACCACTGTATTTATGGCAATCCTCCTTCTCAGGCGTCCTATTAAGTGCTATGATGAAAGCAGGGGCTGTCGCTCAGCAGCAGTGCTCTGAAAAACAAAACAGAAACTCAACATCTGCAAGTTTTACACTTAATTTATCAACAGATTCACCGACACTGAAAAGAAAATGATGCTGAATGACCTCACCGGTGAGGTCAAGGTCACGTACTCACCTCAGGGATTTTCTGTCGACACATCAAGAGCATGAAGATGCCTCCAAGGATTATGCCGAGGCCGATCAGCATGAAAGGGATGTTCTCCACAACATCCTTTGTCACAACGATCTCTTTCAACTTCTTGGCTGATGTTTCGTCAATGACAATGCTCTGATGGTTAAGGGAAACAACAGAAACAGATTAATACACTTTACAGAATTAGAAAATATGCGAGGCAAGTCAGACGGTTAAAAGGTGCTAAATTTAATATATTGTTAAAAACTATTTCTATTGGGATCTAATCAGTTTACTGTAAAGTATTATTCTGTTTTTTATACAAGCAATCAGTTTTGCTTGCATTGGATCCACATACATGGCAGCTGTCATATTTGAGCCACCATTTTTACTACGGTGTCTTTGAACTGACAAACATTTTGTTTGATAGGTCCTAAAGCTCTTTTTGCTCTAAGAAGCACCTTAAAAAGGACCATAAACAGTACACATGCACGATTTTTCACTTATTTACCTGTTGTGCAGTCATTACTTCACCTAAAGCCACTGGATCAACTCACAGCTGAAAACATATACAGTGGGGCTCCAAAGTTTGGGCCCCCCTGGTAAAAATTTATTTTAATGTGCCAAAAAGAAGCAAACAAAAGAGGGAACATCTCCAAAAGGCGTCAAATTACAGATTAGACATTCTTATAACATGTCAAAAAAAGTTTGATCTTATTTCCATCATTTTAACTTTTAAAATAACAGAAAACAAAAAATGGCCTCTGCAAAAGTTTGGGCACCCTGCATAGTTAGTACCTTATATTCCCCCGTTTGGCAAGTATGACAGCTTGTAAACACTTTTTATAGCCAGCCAATCGTCTTTCAAAGCTTGTTTGAGGTATGTTCACCCATAGTTTCTTGCAAAAGTCTTCCAGATCTTTGAGATTTCTGGGCCATCTGTGACACACTGCTCTTTTAAGGTCTATCCATAGACTTTCAATTATGTTGAGGTCAGGAGATTGTGAAGGCCATGAACCTTCAGTTCATGCCTCTTGATGTAATCCAACCTGGATTTTGAGGTGTTTTTAGGATCACTATCCATTTGTAGAAGCCATCCTCTCTTTAACTGCAGCTTTTTCACAGATGGCATTAGGTTAGCATCCAAAATTTGCTCAAATCCCATTGAATCCATTTTTTGTTCTACTCGCGACATGTTCCCTGTGCCACTGGCTGCAATACAACCCCAAAGCATGATTGATCCACCCCCATGCTTAACAGTAGGATAGAGGTTCTTTTCATTAAATTGTGTGCCCTTTTTTCTCCAAATGTACCTGTGCTCATTCCGACCAAAAGGTTCAATTTTAACCTGATCAGTCCACAGAACTTGTTTCCAAAATGCATCCGGCTTGTCTATATGTTCCTTTGCAAACTTCAAAAGCAGATTTTTGTGGTAAGGACGTAAAAGAAGTTTCCTTCTGATGACTCTTCCATGAAGGCCATATTTGTACACGTACCTCTTTATAGTGGAAAAGTGCACCACAACTCCAGTATCAGCCAGATCTTCCTGGAGGGATCGTGCAGTCAAACTTGGGTTTTGACTTGCTTTTCTTACAATCTTGCGAGATGTTCTGTCTGATATTTTTCTTGGTCTTCCAGATCTTGCTTTAACTTCCTCTGTTCCCAATGACCACCATTTCTTGATTACATTCGGAACAGAGGATATTAGCATCTGAAAACACTTTGCTATTTTCTTACATCCTTCTCCTGCTTTGTGAGCATCAACTATTTTCAGTTTCAGTGTTCTTGACAGCTGCTTAGAGGAACCCATGGTGCCGATTGTTGAGGTAAGGTCAGATGAGTCTGAGCATTTAAAACCTTTGAGATTGACATCACCTGGTCTTTCCAGACACTAACTGTAAACAATCCAGGACACTGTCAGGTCTCTGTTGTCAATTTGGGTTTGCCCAAACTTTTACAGACACCATATTTTGTTTTCTGTTATTTTGAAGGTTTAAATGATGGAAATAAGATGTAACTTTTTTTTTTTTTTTTTACATGTTATAAGAATGTCTAAACTGTACTTTGATGCCTTTTCGAGATTTTCCATCTTTTTAAAGCTCCTTATTTGCACATTAAAATAAATGTTTACCAGGGGTGCCCAAACTTTGGAGCCCCACTGTATTTGTCTGGAAATGTGGAGTAATTTCTATGCCCATATTTACCACTAGATGTCAGTAATTCGTTCATACTGTACCTTTAAGCTACTAAACTTTAAATATTAGGTTTAAAGCTGGGGTGGGTAATGTTACTCTGAGACATTTTTTTTTTTTACTCTGGGTAAAGTGGTTCCTCACCCTGATAGTAGTCTGAACATTCTTAAATCATGAAAAATAAGAAATATAGTTAGACCCCTAACTTTACTGTAAATCTGTAAAAACTCTGACCAATCAAAACGTTCGGGCCAAACTGAAGTTGTTCATTTCTTATATTTCGTAAGCTTCTTCACGGCTAAGAAAATGCAGGAAGGGTTTCTCTAACCCGGTTTGGTTTATTTGCTTTCTCCCGCTAAACAGCCGTAAAAAAGAGAAAATCATTGGTGGAAAAAGCTGCAGACTGGAAAAGCACTCAGCGAGTGCAAACCTCTGCCACGGCCTTTAAAAAATTCCTGGATCCAAACGGTGATCCGGATCACCACCAAAATTAAACCTGTTCTTCCTTTTAACATTTCCAACAATTCCTGAAAATCTTATTAAAATCCGTCAATAACTTATTGAGTCATCTTGAACACAAACAGATAAACGCCGGTAAAAATACAACCTTGGTGGAGGTAATAAAAAAAAAAAAAAGCCTTGGATCACGCAAGGAGCAAAACCAGAGGAGGAGGAGCCAAGACAGGGCGCCACTTTCACATCTTGCCAGCTCCCCAACATTACCTATCCCACTTTAAAGTACCGTAGTTAAAAGTTTAACTCTTGGATTTATGTAATAGCTGTGTCAAAATAGGAACACAATGTAGTAGGGTAAATAATAAGTGATAAGTAGAAGATAAATTTAACCTCAAGTTAAATTTTTACAGACAAACCCAAAAGGTTTGTCAAGGTCAAGAGAAAATCAACTTTTTAGATGACTTTGGGTTCAGTTTAAAATACTGATAAGGATTTCTGTACATGTAAACAAGCACTAAGTACCATGCAGATTGTGTGTGTGTGTGTGTGTGTGTGTGTGTATTTGTACCTCATTGAGATAAACCACAGGCAAGACCACCGTCCTCACATTTCCAGTTTGACTGAAATAAAAATAAAAACAATCACGTTTCTTTTTCTTGTTTGAAGCTTTTCAAAATTGATGTCTGAGGTAATAATTAAAACAAAAACAAAAAAAATACTTTAAAAAAAAAAAAAATCTAGCTCTGATTCAACATGTTTAATTCAGTAATTCTTCTTTCATGACATGGTTTTTGCATTATCGAGCAGGTCCATGGCTGACTGAGTGGACAAGGGTTTCCAGGGGCAGAGTTCTCCATTAATATGACTCAAAGTAGTGAGCAAGCAGAGTAGATGAATAAAAATGTTTAACTCTTTTCAAAAGACATGAAAGCAGATAGTTTGACAAAATCAACAGCAGTCTGGAGCCGCATCGTCTGTATCAGTCAGGAAAATGGCCCTCTGAAGAGTTAAGGGGTCCTTATTTTATACGCCACATTCTGTATGTAAAGACTTATTACAGTCTGCATTCTGGTCTTTATCCTGTTTATACCTCATAAACATCAATAGCAATTGATTTTTATTTGTTAACATTGAATCTGCAAAAGTATTCACCTCCATCAAAGTCTTTTTTTTATTATTATTATTTTTTTTATTCAAACAATAACTCCTAGCTGCAGGTTTCTTGGGGTCTGTCTTGATGAGTTTGACATTAGTCGTCACTGGGACTTTTTCTCAAGATACAACTTTCTCAGTTATTTTAAGCTGATGGATGTAATATTATATAGCAATTTAACACTTAAGTCGTTTTTAAGATTCCCTATCTGGGCTTTAACTCAGAACAGGGAAAAAGCGCGTTGACATGTTGCGTGTTTTCGATGTAATCCGCTCTGCACGGCTGACTGCGAAGGGCTTCCTCATCGGCTTCATTTGGTGTCTTTCAAACTCACTTTCCTCATGAACTCTGACTAAAACTAAATTACATCTTGTTCTGTGAAAAAATAGAAATGATCACACACCAATTATTCTTTGAGATGATAGGTAGACGTACAAACAAGTGAGTCAAGACTGTCCAAAAGTCCATTCCTAATGATGATGGTGGCACATTTACCTTTTATCGTTCAGACAGCTCAGAAACGCCCTGTCATACAGTTATTACAGCTCCAGTTGAAGCCAACATAGTGACATCGAATTATGTTGTACTCCAACGACGAGTAATAAATAGACGAACAGAGAAAATCAACTTATTACCTGAAGGTTGAAATTTTTTCCACATAGACGTTAACTTGGAGGCGTTTAGCTGCTCGGAGGATGCTTCCTGTCACCTGCAAAACAGATTTAAAAATCATCAGGAACACGTACATGAGAAATGTAACATAGCTTTGTGCGTGTGTGTTTACCCATCACTCCCGATGCAAGTTTTAAACATTAATGCAGTATTATTTTCTTAGACGCGATTTACCAAGAACATTTAAAGACATGCAGATTCTTATTTATTACATAACATCTGGTCTGAAAAAGCAACTTGCAGCATGATTAATGTGATCTTATATCGCCTGTGATGCATAAAAATCTTTCAGTTTTCATGAAACGGGGACGTGACTTCATAAAACGTTTTACTGTAAAAGAAAGAAGCATCAAAGTTGTGCTGCCGACTGGAGAGGTGGTCAAGTGGTGAAAACTTTGCATCGTAATGACAGTTAAGTAAGATGAAAAGACTTTGAGCAGCCTCCGTGACTTCATGCAGTTGTACATAGATGAATGCAACATAGGAAGGGGGACACAAGAAAGAAGCAGCAGCTTGTTTACAAAGTTCAAAGACGTCTTCTGAGTCAATAATGTCCCCGTAATGAAAGTATGTCTCCCTACATGTAATGCTCATGCGTTACTATGCATTTTTAAACCTGATAATCTGAGGGGAAAGCCTCTACTTGTGGTGGTACATTCTGACATTTACTACAAACCTTTGAAAGAGCAGAAAAAAGCATTTTGATAACAAAACAAGAAGCAAAAGGATGGCTTAAAAAAAAAAAAAAAAAGTGAGCAAAATGTAAGGGTACAAATAGGCCTCAAATTGATGTACTGTAACGGTTTTAGTGTCACTAGACAAAAGTACACATTTTGCAACCTGGTGTCAACAAAAGCTGCTATTTTTAGAAGCGTTGAATGTCTTTTTATAGGCAGGCTTTTAAAAAAAAACAAAACATTGACACAACTTTTTGCTTTAAAAAAACATTGACACAACTTTTTACTTGCCTTGCAGTGCACTTGTTAGGAATTAGAAGCAACTTCCTGTTTATTATGTAAACTGGTGATACAACATATCCTTAAATAACACAAAAAAACAAATCTTACTCTATAATAAAGAATATGTAGCTCTCCATTTCATTGTGACAGGTTCTTCATATGTGCAGGACCCTTCTCCCTTACTTTAAAGGACTCAAACAATGACAGGTCCCTTAATTATATGCAATTCTTAATATATATATGTGCACATGTACCTTGTGCTCCTTAAGAGTGTTTTTCTGTCTTTCCTCCCTTATCTAGGATTTACTTCAAGCTCAACCCAGTTATTACAGCATTGCTTATGATAAGAAGCAGCAGAGTTTATCTGTGGTGATAGCGCCGTACCAGGCACTTCTGCTTTAATCTTTAACGACCATTTATAATCCAGACGGTTTCCTTGCTCACCACAAAGCTGAGACAGTTCACCATCTAGTGGTGCAGATTTATAGCACAGTTTTTGCTTTTTTTTCCAAACAGCTGATGATTAATTCAATCTGAAAATAATTCTGTAATATTATGTAACACGGAAGCAGAAAAAATGAACAACACACAACGCAAAGTGTTAAACAGATGTTAAGTGAGGAAAGTTGGCGTTCTTACTGGGTCGATATCGATGGCAGTCTGGTGCTGCTCCTTTCTAGGCCTCATGCCAAAAACGTTGTGGACAAATTTCTCATCAGCCTGGTAGAAGTGTGGCGAGGACATTATGATGGGCGCTCCTAAACACAAGATTCAAAACTAATCACACAGAGCGCATGAACCTGAATAGATTCAGATAAACTGGCTTTAGCAAGGATCCAGGATTGTATTTTACTCATTTTGCAGCGGCTCTCTAAAGAGAACTTGCCTGTGTGACACAAAGAAGCATTGTGTTGTGTTTGATACGGACTGGCTGCTAGAGGATTGCCCACCTTGTTTACAAGTGCTGACGTTGAGCAGGCCAGAGCCGAGGCAGTTACCGGCAGGCACACAAAAGCCTGCGTTGGCCGGATTCACAGACAGATTGGCAAAAACCTCGCTGGGGGGAACGAAACGATACCCAGGGATCCCCCTCACTGCCACATCATCCTCATACAGAGCGTACAAAGACCTTGGAAACAGAACCACATGCTGGTTAATCTTTGGAAACAGAGATAATTATGCACTGGAGAAAAGTCTTACAAGCAGGAGAGATTTGCATTTATTTTGCATCTAGGCTTCGCCGTAAGCTGATTTACTGGAAACTTGCAAAGCACAAGCAGGTTTTACCAAAGGAGAACAAAGGTTGTGTTAACATGTTACTGCCTCATTAAGCTTGGTGGACGGTCTTGAAAACAAAACACTCAGCAGTTAGTTGACATGAACATGTTGCACTTCTTGTTTGTGATGTATAAAAATAAAAACAAACAAAAGGGGTAGTTAGGTTGCACGCTAAGAGTGGCCTACTTTAAAAAGCTAATGCTAACCTGAAATGCAACCAGCCAGGCTAAATAGGTATCCTTAATCCAATCTCCAGAACTGGATAATGCCGAAGGGAAAGGCTTAGGAAGACTAAGGGGCTAGCCTTTTCAATAGCAAGCTCAAGCTAATGGCAGTTGGGTGGAGGAGGAGAGGAGGGGCTTATACCACAAACGCTGTGTCAGCAAAAGGGAGCACAAAACTGGGCTGAAATTATTTTTCCACACAAGCGTCAGCACAAGATGGTTCCATGTTTGTCTGGGGACAGCAGCTCCCCAGCCAAACATGCCAATTCAAGAGTCCTGCTGTGGAAATGATGTAATGTTTTACAGAATTATAAACGTATTGATCGCCCACTATTTACAGATAAATAAAGTTTAGCCAACCACAATAAACTCTGTGCTGCAGTTACCTTCATCTCCACATTACTGCACCTCATTTAACGTAAAAGTACAAATATAGCTCAAGACGGGGCATCAACCAGGACAAAAAAATAAAAATGAAGCGAGGACCTGAAGCTCACCTGCAAAGGTCAGAGGAGAACATGTACAGCATCTCATTCTTGTTGATAACTGGATGGAAAGACGCTCCATTGGTTCCATTAATCATATTGCACTCATCAGACGTCCACCAGTTCAAAGAGCTGCGAGTATAAACCAAAGATTTTATATTATTATAAATAGGCATAGTATTTTGTGATTTTGTTGCCAACATGTGTCTTCAAATGTAAAAAACAAGTAAGAAAATACAATAAGGAAAAATGTAAATTTAGTAATGACAGTTCTTTTCCAAAAAATGAGCACTCGGCATCTGAAAATTGATCATTTAGCTTTCTTTAAAAAAAAAAAAAGAAACAACAAAAAAAAACAACTATAAGCACATTTAATGTTCTTTTAACATGAGAAGAAGCGACTGACATTAGACAGAATTTAAATAACCTTTTAAATCACTTCTGACTTCGCAAAGATTAAAATGACTCGACTGGCTAACTGGTAGTTTCTGGTCTAAACCAGCAAACAACCTCGCATGATTAACTGATGTTTTTTGTTTTCAGACTTACAAGGAAGCAAGTAAAGAACTCTTTATTTTCCTACCAAGGACTTCTATTGCAGAACTTGTTGTATTTCTCTCCCAGAGATAAAAGGTTTTAGTCAGGACATCCTCTCTCACACATTGTAGCATGTACTCCTGCATCACCTAATCTAATTCCTTCAAAGCAGTCATTTAAATGTGTCATATTACACTCCTGGTTTCTTTCTTTTTGTTCCTTCAGATTTGCTTAAACACGCAGCGGACAGCATGAAAAACAACAAGGATCATTATAATCTAATGACATCAGAGCTGATGCAATCACACATTATTCTTTTCAGACTATCTAATCAATGACTCATTGATTTGCTTTAGAAAATAAGAGATAATGCTACCATTTAGAGGTAGAGATGAAAGAAGGAAACTACCTTTTGCTATTCCAGGTGTCTACTCTAGCAAAGTCCTTGTAGTTCTGCTGGCCAGTGAAGAACACATATTCTCCATCGTTTGAAGCATTAGTCTGTAGAAAACACGGCAAGTTAATACGAGCTAAAAATGCAGAATAAACTAAAAATAGTGTAAAATAAATTATGTGTATCTCAATCAATCTCATACTTTTGATTATGTGTTCTTTGAGCCAGTACACTGCCTTCCTTATGAATATGAGTGAATTTAGTTTTTTTTACAAAGTGTAGATTAACATTTAATGTCTACATGAGACCTTATAGAAGAGTCCAAAAACATCATCCAGCTCAGGTCTGATAACTTTAAGGGCTTTGAGGAGAGCATCTTCATATCCCCACAGGAGTTCTCCCACTGTGTGGGTGCTGAACAGGCCTTCACCAGAGGACCTCATAAAGGCAGAGATCAGATTGGCCTCAATAGGAAAATTCTTGAACTTTTCCATCACCGTCTACCAGAGGAAAAAAAAGGCATTGATGTTAATAAGAATATTTAACTGTGATGGTGGTAAATCAGTCATGGAATTTATCAGCATATGAAAATGACAGGATATTTATGTTTCAGCAGAACATTTCGGGGATAACAAATTAAATAAATAAATAAACTTTTTTTTTTTTTTTTTTTTTTTTTAAATGTGGGCTTCTTTGGCTCACCATGGCAGGAATGTTAGCTGTTCTGATGAGATCGCTCTCCGGACCTCGGGACATGTTACGCTGGAAGATGTAGGTTTTAGTGTTGACTGCTGCTACTTTAGTCTCATTGTCCTGGAAAGACACTTGCTCCATGGGCCGATACTCTCTGTGTGGAAAGATCCGTCAATTTAAGACAACAAGTGGACAATAAAACACATATTCCTTCTTAACATAATTTTACACATCAGTCAAAATCTTAGACCGAGCCTACAAGACTGGTTCAGAGTGACTACAGTTAGAAGTGCTTATTAAAAACCCGACTCCAAAAATCTCCTTAAGAAGTTTGTTATTAAGAGTTATTGACAACTTAAGAAGTTATTAAAAACTCTACTTGAGGGTCCTAAAATGCTTAAGTGTGACTGAGTCAGTAATAAGTTTCATGTAATACTGTAAATAAGTTTTAACAGAGCTGGGATTATAGGGTCATGGGAAAAGTGGTATGGACTGAATAATTAAATGGATCAGGGTGTCTTGCAAGCACATTAATGCTGAAATACGCCAAGCTGGGGTAATAAGGGGTAATATTGACAAATATTTTGGTTTAACTAACTGTATTAAACTGTGATGCTTAAGGAAACATGATCAAATTAATATACTAATATCTGTTTTATCTGTAGCCTCTGAAAACTGCAAGTCATTTCTGAAAGGACCAGACTGGATGTGGTCTAAAAGTGTTTCACTTTTAGACCACTTTATTTCACTTCAATTGTAGCCTCTCTGTGAAATCCTGAACAAATAAGTAGAATTGAAGCACAGCTAGCTTGCACTGATGTAATCAGTGGATTTTCCATTTTACCCCTGATTTAATGGAATATTTTTTATCTCTAATAAAAAACAGTTAGTTCTTTAAACATACTCCACATAATTAGAGAACGGACTTTGAAATATTGAAAGAACTGAACAGTGTTCAGTAAGCTCAAAAGAGCTGAAATGTTTGCAGCTAAGGACAACTTCTACCAGCTGAGTCTCCACAATACTCTGATTCACAATATTTATCATCCGTACCATAGGCCTCCATCCAAAGACTGACAACATGTGGTTTAACAACAGGTCTACCCGGTTTGATGGCACTTCTTTTGCTTCCCTGTGGCATTTTTGAGAAGATTGCGCTCTTATTTCCTCCATTCTGCTTTAATCTAATAATCAGCCGCTATGCACCTTTCAGGTTTGACTGTTTAAAATTGTTCATATGCAGCTGCAATGTTTTCATAAGATTGTTTCACAGCAAAACCCGTGTTAGAAATATATGTTGACTGTGTCTCACTTTTTAGCATTCTAACCGTAGCGTGTTAATTTAACAAAGGCAGGATAAAAGTGAAGCTTCCTGGATGTATTCTCTCACCGATATGTATAGGGTCCAATCTCCACCACAGCCGGTCTGTCACCTTCCAGCACCTCTTGGGGATTTGTCAGATTGAAGAAGTAAAACTGCATGTAGATAGGTGCCGGTGGATCTGTCCAGGCCTCAAAAGCCTCTGTTCCATTTTTCAAAACTACTTCCTATAGGGAACAAAGGGCAGTGGGTTAAAAATGTTTGACAGCAGTGAATCATCTCTTCTTGATGATGTTTCACGTCACATGATAAGCCAGCAGTGAAATGAACAGTTCTTTTTTATGGGAACATTAAACAATGAAAGCATAATTTCCAAAGAAAAAAAATAAACAAGTTGTGAAATATTTTTAACTACACATGAATTTTACTCAGCTGGTTTCAAACATATGTCATTAAAAGCTTCATAAAATGTTCGTGGTATTCGGTGGCTCATAGGAAAGTCCCAAACAACTACAGTCATAGCTGTTTGAAACAGGCTAAATACAAACATCAAGAGCAGCATTGCCACAATTACTTTACCAATAATGAGGTTCTTGTGAAATATTCAGCTTCAAAGATAAGGGTAACTGCCGCATAATGATCCACCTACATTTCCAAGAATAAATTCACAAGCTAACCCTGCCCAGATTGCATTAGCGTCTTTGACAGTTCAAGCTACGTAAGCTATCGTTAGCTTATCTAATGTTAACGCTAAATATAAACATTTTAGCCTGAATTAGATGCTTACCTTTTTAACTACCGACTGAATAAAATGCGGGAACACGTCAGATAAAACCAAAGAAATTCCGAGAATGAGCATTAATATAGAAAACACTCCGATGCTGTAAATGCAACATGATTTCAAAACCATGATGACAAAGAAGCAGGAGAGCTGTATGGACTGACACCGAGCTGTTTATGTTTTGGAAAGAGCCCTTGTCCCAGGAACTTGCTCGATGAAGCAAAGACCCACATCCGGTGCGAAATATCATCCGACACCACTTCCGGTTTCTACTCAGCCTGGAGAACTCAACTGTGACAACGTTTAAAAAAACTTTTAATGCATACTTTTCAGTAACATGTACAGCAATGGTAACATAATACAGAAAGTGTAATTATATTTTGTTATATTTTCCAAAGTTGGCTGATGTTATTATAAAACCAAACTGAGGGGTAGATATCTATCTTGGAAATGAACACTCTTTGTTTTTAATCTCTCAAATGAAACTTGCACAGCAGGAAACATATATGTTTTATGATACTTATATCTAAACACGTGATTTGCAGACTGTAAAAAGGTATAAATAAAATAGACACACAATGTAAATAAATATATTGGTACAAAACTGAACAATTAAAAATTTTGGATAAAATATCTGTTACAATTGTGCTACTTGTCTTCTCTAGTTGTATCTTATGAGGGGTTTTGTATGCCCCCTCCCTTTTCTTTATTTCTTTCTCTTACTTTGGAGGGTGCAGTCTGGAATTTTTGCACCAAGGTATGTGGGAAGATGGCATTACAGAAAACAGAAGCAAAATCAATCAAGAGGAGTCGTACATCTGAGTCCTTTTGCTCCAAATGGCAAAGGGCTGTGTCGACCTCTGACCAGATGGCTTCATCAGTGGAACAGTTCTGTTGTTAAGCATACTTGTGGAGATCCACAATGACACTGATGGAATCTTTAAAATGGGCCATGACTAGCCTCTCGAGGCACTTCGTGACTAGCAAGGTGAGAGCCTTGGGCCAATAGTCTTTCAGGCTTCAGGTTGAGTTTTTGGTGATGGCATGATCGCGGATACTTTCATGCACAAAGGGGCAGCTGCTTGTGACAGGAAGATGTTGTAGATGTCTGTTAACATTTCTGATAGCTGAGAAGCACAGCCTCTCAATACTCAGCCTGGGACATAGTCAGGACAAGCAGGTTTGCATGGGTTGAACCTTCACAGGAACATTAAAACATCAGCAGGTATCATCTTCAGGGGGTGATACCTGCTGATGTTTTAATGTTCATTATATTTTAACTCTCAAAAGAGTTAAAATATAATGACGTTAAAAATATAAAGTCTTTAAATCTTTTTCTCTAAGGAGAAAAAATGTGAAACCGTCCTAAAAAAAAGTTTATTAAACAAGAGTAAAGTCAAACAAACTTTTTTCTAAGAAGGTTTTACATTTTTTCACCTTAGACTGAGACTTAGATTGTGTTTACTGTGTAGAGATTTCTGTGTAGATATATGTGGTGGGTGCAGGCAAAAACTCAGCAGTAAATGTGTCATAATTTCAACCACATATTCAACAGCTTCCTCTCAAACGCAAAAGTGAGTAAGCAGCTAAAACCTACATGGC
This sequence comes from Telmatherina bonti, assembly GCF_933228915.1. Classification (NCBI taxonomy): domain Eukaryota; kingdom Metazoa; phylum Chordata; class Actinopteri; order Atheriniformes; family Telmatherinidae; genus Telmatherina; species Telmatherina bonti. Next base: position 21,013,297 of record NC_136615.1, read on the forward strand.
AATACATTTAAAAGCCTTTCCACTAGATGTCACTGTCTTGGCATTAGCTGAAAAGCCACTGCCTAACTCTTTTGTTGCCAAGAGACTGGAATTGTTGAGGTTGTTGAGTCAAAATAACATAAAAATGGCTAAGCAGACTCACCTATGAGCAGGCATCTGTGTCACTCTGATTCCATCTTTCAGACATTTTGCTGATTGTTTGGAATGTAAATTACAAATGTTAGTTATCTGATAGATATGAGCTGCTGCTCATATTAGTCAACTGTCTGGTCACAGTTCAAAACGTGGGACATCTAATGTTAGCCTTGAATTAATGGCTTTGGTATGACACACAGACACTAAGTTATGTCATGATACATTATTTCATCTTCCTAAAAGGGATACACATTTACAGCCTCACAGCACAGGCTTGTTACTACTTGCATTATTACGATTCATTGAGATGCTGTTGCGACATGGAACCATAACATCAGCTTGATTTGTTTGACTTGTGGTTTTAGAACTGATGAACTGAGACAGTCTGTACTTCACAAGATCAGATAGGGTATGGGGAGTACGACACAGGTTTAGGAATCAATGTCTCCCGTAGATCTGGAAAATCTTGGCCAAGTCTGAGATGCACTGTTGGAAATGAAAGAATCTGATTGTAGATCTTGACTAATGTTAGTGATTAATAGGTATGTTGGGTGAATTGAGGTTAGCTGTGTTCTGGGTTTGGCTTACCTTTGGTGAGCCTGTTCTTGTCCTGTAATGGTTAACCATTTTGCCCAGGTTTTAGGTGTGTTGATTTTTGCTGCTTTGAGTTTAGAATCAGCACATTAAAATGGATTTCAACAAACAATGGATAATATGAAGCAGCCTGACTTTTAAATGCTTTTTACTGCCTCAGTTTTTAGCAGCTGCATTTGGTCCTGCAGTGGCATTTATGCTGTAGCTACTTGAGCATATGTTCTCCCTAGTTTTCTGGATTTATGCCAGTTCACTACTTTGTAAATTATGTGCCACATATTTCAAGCCCAAGTAGACTGTTTTTGGTCTTATAACATCATATTTACACTAAATGACCCCACAATCATAAAAAAACCCAAAACATATGCACAAGAAAAATTTGATATTAACAAAAAACGGTCAAATAGAATATTTGTATACATATATTACATATTACAATTCTGACTTAAAGTTTGTGGGAGATGTGGGAGTTTCAGCAGCTTTGTAACTATAGGTAAGCTAAATATAAATAAATAAAAATAAGCCCTTTCATTGTAAAACCTTAACCATAAACCTGTGATTAAAATAAGGTTTTTTAAATGTTACAAAAAAGTACCCTCTTCTGTTGTCGTTATGCTTGGTTTTAAAGGAAATACCTATTTGGCCACTACAGGAATGGGGTACAAGTTTCAGCAGCTTCCAGTGTTTGTAACTAGGTAAGCTAAATATAAATAAATAAAAAAATAAGCCCTTTAATTGTAAAACTTTAACTAACCATAAACCTATGATTAAAATAATGGTTTTTTTTTTTTTTTTTTTTTTTTTTTTTAAATGTTACAGAAAAGTACCCTCTTCTGTTGTCGTTATGCTTGGTTTTACCCCTTTAGCCACAACAGTAATGGGGCACAAGTTTCAGCAGCTTCAGTGTTTGTAACTATGTAAGCTAAATATAAATAGATAAAAAAATAAGCCCTTTCATTGTAAAACCTTAACCATAAACCTATGATTAAAATAATGTTTTTTAAATGTTACAGAAAAGTACCCTTTAATGTTGTCGTTTTACTTGGTTTTAAGGGAAATACCCCTTTAGCCACAACAGGAATGGGGCACAAGGGAGAACTGAAGGGGGCTCGCTCACCGCGGTCACGAGAGCACAGGGACGTGACGTCACCTTCCTAAACCGGGCAGCAGGCAGCCGTTGAGTCCCGAGCGAGAGACGAGCAGGAGTCCCAGAACAGCTCAACTTTTAATGTAAGCGGGCCGAGTCGGGTCGCCGTTAAACGCCGTGCCGAACCGTGCTCCTCCTCTTTATGCATCTGCCCGGCTGACTTTGCGGCTCAACAGCTCGCTGTTTTCTCCTCTGTTCAGTCTGGTTTTGTCTTAAAAAACAAAACAAAACAAAAGGTTGCCTCTTGTATACGTCCAGCCGTCCAGCGACTCCAACACACAGCAGGGTAAGTGTCCGGCCACTTCATATCATTTAGGTTTATCTGGGTTCAAATGAGAGTTATTTTGAAATGAAAATCCTCGCAAGTGACAGCTTGAGAGTCCCAGTGGTACATTAAACCAGCACAGCTCCTGTTCAGTCCCACGGCGCAGATTCAAAGCGCTTAATCTGATATGGTTTGCTCTGAAGTGATGTGTGTCGTATGCATTTGGATAGTCTTTGAGCCAAAACGAGTTGCAGCTTCATACACATTGGTTCAAATATTTATGGTATTCATGCAAAGCCGTCGTTGTTTGATGAGCTGTTTGCACATATGCAAAGCGTGGTCAACAGTCGCCTGGGCTGCTTGTAGTCTTTGTGCAAAGATGTTTGACAGTGGGTTTACTTGTACTTTCCTCTCCTCTGGACAAAAGCTTATATTTTGTGGTCATTTGGCGAATGAGCATGTGTTATTTACAGCTAAATGTTCATCATGTTGAAGGGAATCCCTGATGTGAAGCTTTCTGCATTTTGCAGGCTGCAATTTGCTTCATTTTGGCAAATCGAATTTAAACCGGAATATATAATGTTGCCAGACACCATACAGGCATTAATCTAAACCCCCACTTTTACCCCACTTGATAGGCTTGATATGTGCAAAACTTTCTCCAATAGCCTTAAACACTTACTTCTTACCAGCAAACTGCTTGTATTTACTGCATCTCAATTTACTTTCATACAACTCTAAACCGAAATACAAGCTGCCACAGAGGATCCTGCAAATTATAATTAAATATACAAGCTTTAACTGGATTGCTCTAAATTATATTTTTGGGTTTAATCACTGACGAGGTCACATTGGGCTTAAAATCTGGAAACCACTCAATGTAGTTTGGGAGCAAAAAGTTATTCACCAGACGTCCCAAAGGGATCTCCGGTGATTTATAACATCCTTCGAGGAAACAATACAAAACCACATACCATTTTCTGCAACAGGCTTAATATGCCATTAAATGCATCGTCAATTCTCCAAATTGCTCATAAACCGAGGAGGAATAGCTGGATGTGAAATTACTACAGATTTGTTGGACTTTAAGTACTGATTTTCTATTCTCACATGCTGTTAATGAGGCTTAATATACAGATTGTCCATTTTTAAATAAGAACAATGTACTTTCTCAGTCTAAACACTAGTGGTTTAACTTTCTGTTGTTACACTCTATTGAACTTGTATTGAGCGTTACCTATCTAAAACATTTAATATGTCAGAAATCTACAGGATCTCATTGAAATGAGGCTGAACATTTGAGTCTGAGTTTAAACATGTGGTTTATTCTCTACAGCTTCAGCTGAGCGATTGAGTGGGTGACTGCATGGATCAGGCTGAACATGAAGAGCTTTAAAGCCAAGTTTCGGAAAACTGATGTAAGTATTCTAACATATGCTGATGGCTGTGTGAACTGTGCCCCTAGTGCCCCTATGTGTGTGTGTGTGTGTGTGTGTGTGTGTGTGTGTGTGTGTGTCTACATGGGTGAGTCACTGGCTGTGCATGTTATGTCTTGAGATTTGTAAATGATTTTGGTCAGACTCTTTCAGCTCATGGCTTGTTGATAACTGCTTAAGAAAAAATAAATAAGTTTGAAAAATGAAAGTGCTCCCTTCAGAGCTTTTGCAAACAGAAAAAGTACACCATAGATGATTTTTTAAAGAAACATATCAGCCTATCAGCTCTTGCTGTGTGTGTCTTATGACTCATGACAATCACAGCAAGACGGAACAAAATTGACATGCTGGCACTGTGAAACTATTATTCATGGTGTAAGTGATACGGCACAGACTTTTAAACAAACAATATAAAAACTTTAAACTTTTCATATTGAGAAAGTGATTGCACAACGTAATGTGAATTATTTTTGTCCCACAAAGACCACAAACCTCCTCAGATACTATGGCCTCCACACAACGAACTGATCCTCTGATTATGAATCTGTCTTAAGAGAGGAATTTTGTCCATGATGGCACGCTAATTCATTTGGTCTCAGTCTGGGATGCTCTACACTCACAGGAAGTGAGGCGTCTCCACAACGTCTGACTCATCTGTTGTCACGGTGACCCTAATGACACAGAGCAAAACGGCAGACAGGAAAAGTCTGGAGAGCTGTTTGATGAATGAGACAAGTTTTAGGGGGATGGAGGGTGTGGCAGAAGTAGGGGAGTCAGCAAATGGAGCGCAGAATGCTGACTGAATGAGACATTTGGTGTATGTTGACAGTTTCCCAGAAATTAAGAGTATGTGGTGGGGCAGGATGGTGAGCCCTGGTTAAATGGCATGTTCTGCTGAACGGGGGAAGAAACTTTCAGTGAGACAGTAATAGGTGGAGTACACCCTTGCTTTTATTTAGTTATCCCCACCACACACTGCAAGGCATCATAAGAGTTTGGATTATTGTGTAGAGAGCTACATGTCTCCTGGTGGAAGGCAAATTAATAACTCCAGAGACCAGCCTGTGGAACATACAGGCAAACTGTAGATCCACATAGCCCTTCTGTCTAAAATGAGAAAATTATTGCAAATTCAGTCAGCTATGTGGGGGAGTATAATAGCGTCTATTGTTCTGGAAAATGTTGAGTCGACCGCTGCAAGGTCAGATACTTCTTTCTTCATGAGTAAAATGAATTTGTTGCGGTTTCACCTTTGTTTGATGTTTTCTAGTGCAACCCTGTCTTGGATAATATCCATTCTGATCCGTATTAGTTGCTTTTTAAAGCAAAATGCTCATCCGCCCTAGAATAGCTGGTCGTAGGCGGCGTGAGAGAAGACAGGGAAGAGCTCTGGATGGGAATGTTGCTTAGAAACACAACTGATGCTACATCACGCATACCTTTGCAGACCTCCCACTCATACACTGTCGCTTTTTTGCTCAGAGAATTGTTCTATTTGTCTTCTGTATTATGTAATATGTGTCCATTTTCAAATCTGTGGATTAATATGATACAGTTTGCAACAGGAAGCAGCTGCACTCATGTGCTGTTTTAGATAAAGAGAAATTATAGAGGTATCACTCTTTTGCTGAACGACTTCATTTGACAATTGATCAAACTCAACATTTGTCCTTTTTATTGTATGTTTTATGCACAGCCCGCTTATAATCCTAGTCATTCTTGGTGTTTGTATATTACACTGTTCACACTAATTACAACAACTGCTGTGTGAACAATTAGTGTGAACAATTATTGATGAAATAAAGAGCATACAACAGACTGTGTTTGAAAATTCAGAATGTGATCGACTGGAGGACTCTTGTTAAAAAAACAAAACAAAAAAAAAACTCTTTTCAGTGAAGGAAACAGTCATTTTATTGCAGAGGAAACCAGCCAGTGCAGCAGTTTACATTCAGTGATTAAAATGAATGGACCTGATTAAAATGAAATAAAACGTTTCACAGGGCAGGGTATTTTTCTTGGTTAATAGTCATTCCACAGCTTTTTATAAAGATCCTGAACAGCTTTAATAGAAAGAAAACATCTCTGGGGTTCTATTTTAGGCTGTGTGTCAGTGACAGCTTATTTGGGAATGTTCCCCCCAAAACCAGGCCTTTTTTTTCTTTAACAAAATAACAGAACCTTAATGCCATTGTAAATAGCTCTTTGCTGAAGTAAAATAATTTTGAGTCAGATAACAAGTAACGTAATGGAATCTGTGCCTCAGTTCCAGATCATAATGTAATGCTTTCATTTAAATATACTCCTCCAGTTTAGTGATATGAGTGTATTAGTCAGCCAAACTATTAAAGACCTCACCAACACGAGGTCTCAGTTTGCAGACATGTAAAAAAAAAAAAGAAAAGAAAAAGAAACTGACAAAAACAGGGTGGTAATTTTTTTATTGCATCAAATCTTTTGACCAGGTTTGACATAGCAGCTTTTGATGAGCATATTTTATTTATGACATCATATGTAAATGTTTAAACAGCATCCAAAACATAAGAACTCTAATTTTCCCTTTTTAAAAACAAGGATTGTCGAAAACTCACACAATCGCTGATACATAGTTGTATCTTCAGCTATTGAAATATTCAACATCTTATAAGTATGAACATATGCCCCCAGCTTTGTCCAAATCTGGATGTCATTTTAGACTATTTGAATGCTAAGAATGTATGAATCCATAAAATATGCTTCTGCTATCGTATCTCACACATCTGTCAGATAAGTGTACTTCTATTTAATTTATACAGAATATGTAAAAATATAATTGTTCACACTCACAGTACCTGACAGAAAGGTTCACTATGTACCACTTAACTGTTTGTCATCAGGGTTATGCAATGATTATTGCATGATTTTCATTAAACTCAGTGGAGAGTTTCAGATCATGCTCTTAGAGATTCTGACTACTGGAAACACTCTGTGTGGCAACTATGGGTGATTAAGTATATGTCTGCTTCATGAGTAAAAAACAATCAACATACTTTAATGACTGTTTTCCGATATGAGCTTTCTGGCAGTTTGTACTGATTAACCTGCCAAAAAAATGACAAATTATCAGAATAAAATCAGAGGGAAAAACAGGATGTAGTTACATATGGGTGTGTGGTATCAGGCTGTCATGTGCATCATAAGACACACACAATTCAACATGAGAGCTGAGATTCAAATGGTGGATTATGATCTTACCTCAAAAGATATTTTGGCCGTCTCATAATGTTCTCCAACATAATGTTTGAGGAATGCTTTCATGTTTGTTATTCTTTCTACTCTCAGCATGTTTGATCTTTATGAATTGCATCTAATTCTAGAAATGCAGCGCAAACTTGCTTAAAACTGGACTCCAGACAAACTCAGCAGTGTCACCACAATAAGTAAATCAGCTTTTGAAATGGGCTCTGAATACGCCGTAGGACCATGCACTGAGAAAATTTGTCTGTACTTAAAATGCTTATGTACTGCCATGGTTGATTCTAGACAGGGTTAATGATGCACAAAACACTAAGTGAGAAGACAACCTATACAGACGTGCTTTTCATATATTTTATATATTCTTAATGTTTCATCTTTGGTGGGATCCTCATAGCTGTGTTGTATGCTGACTTTTGCACGTAGGATTTGCACACAGAGATTCTGTGCATACCAGTGCCTGATAGAAAGGTCCACCAATGTTTCTTTATCAGAAGCTTTGTGCAGGTGTGTAGTTGTGCAAGGATAAGGTGAATTAGAGGAATTCTTCAAGGTGTGTCTGTATTTGTTCTGTTTGCAAGTCTGTCTGCTAGACTCTGTGTCTGCACTTCAGTGTTTATAATTGTGACTTAAATATGTCATCATTATTTTTGGATTTTTTTGTGGATCGTTTTAGTTTAGCGTCTTTAGGCAAACAGGATAGTGAGGGAGTTTCTATGTTTTTGTATGTTTGTGTTGGGGATGGGGCATGTTTAAGAGAGGCAGACGGTGTAATCTTGTTTATAGAAAACTGCCACAAAGAGAGTCATAAGCACTCCTGCTGTGACCTGCAAAGATGATGTTCATCATAATAAATTATCTTTGCCTCATATAACTAAAAACAAAGTTGTTGATTTAATTTAAATTCTGTAAATTTCTATACTTTCAAAGGCTGCCATCTGTTGATTAACATCTCTGCAACCTCAAATAGAAAAGCATGAAGGTGGATTTCTGCAAATTTCATTTGGTAATATGCTTTTATTTTAGTATTTAAGTCATGCCACATATTGCAAAAAAGTTGTAATCTCAGGTGTATAGTTGTGATTTCATACCCATCATACCCAAGAACCATCATTTATCAATAACTAATGATTTTGTGGTCAAAGGATTACTTTGGAAAATCCTGTAAGCTTGAAATTCACTGCAGGTTTGCGGGATACACAAACAGCAGTGTGTAATAATGTGCAGTAAAAGTTTGCATCCAAGCCATAAAACCAAAAGGAAGAAGAAAACTTCTACACATTTGGCTCGTTTGTCTTTCTCTCTCTAAGCACTCAGCTCCCTCTGCTGTCACAGTGTCGCTCCCACTGGCAAACCAAATATTTCTACCTGATTCCCCTCAAGTAAGCAAGTCTACTAGTTAAAATTTAAAACTCACCTATCATCTAAAGAGGCAAACATCAGGACAAAAGATCAGTGCAAGTAGCAGCGGTGGTGTCAGTGATGTTGTCTTCAGGCGTCACCGATGCTGGTAACGGTACCAAGCAGCCCAAAGAAAAGTTTCAGGCTAACCTGCTCAAAATGTGTCTGTGGCTTGATCATAACAGTTGTGACAGTAACCACACAGTTTTACATTCAACTCTGCAAGTGCACCAGCCTATGCTTTTTCTAATTCAGAGGCACATTTGCAGAGTTAAGAGGAAATTAACAGACTTCTTAAAACTTTATAGTTTTAAAGCACAAAACTACTGAGCCTGCCCGATGACATTGAGAGCAAAAAAACAAGAGATGTTCGCTCACTGTCATGCATTAAGTCATGCCCACTGATTGCTAACATGTGGAGCATGATCAATAACTTGCAGACATGTTTGTCACATATTTTTGGTAATTGTCATTTAATTGAAAAAAATTAATAAATTGCAACCAAGCTTACTGGGTTGTTGATGCGTTCCTAATCCATCCCCATGATTTAAGAATGTATGGCCCCGAATGATTTATTTATTGATTTTTGTCATTTGATGTCACCAAATGGTTTTTTTGTACTAAATAAATTGGCTAATTTTTAAAAAATATTTCTCATCTGGTTAAATTCATTAAGGGGATTGAATATTCTCTCACTCACTCTAACAAGCTATGGCAGTGAAATTAAAGAAAAAGGTTCACCAGAAATGCACCAAACAATTACAGATACACTTGTGAAAGATATCAACAAAGCTTTGTTAAAAGTCTTGTGTTTTCCTTAATGATGAATCTACTGTAACACTAAGAAACTCATTTAGACACACAAATGAACACCAGACCAGAAGAAAATCATATGGACGTGGATTCAGCATACAAAGGAAGATTAAAAAACAATTCAGAAATCCACTAAATACCACAGACTTCATTAATCTGATGCTCATTTCAGAGTTTGACCTTCCTTCTAGACAAGCTTGAATTTAGCAGAAGTCTTATCAAATGGCAAGAGATTACGCAGAGGAGACAGAGAACAGACAGGACAGAACTGAGCATAAATGGAAGAGACACCAAAACGACACTGATGCATGACCAAGCGTCCACAAATTACAGCAATGAATATAGTTTTTATACCACCTTGGCTAAGACTGATAGGTGAGCAGGTAAGAGAGCATGTGGATGAGACCATTCAAAGGTGAATTATCAACTTTTCTATCTCTATGCACACCAAGTGTGATGCGAAATTGTGAATAAATCATGAAAATTCTAAAACAAACTCGCAAGGTGGATTCCACACCAAGCCACAGCAAATGTGCGCTGATGATGCACAAGAAAAGACAAAAAGAGGCACTGAGTGCATCCTCTTCAAGAAAAGAGAGGAGATCTTCCCTTCATTGTTTAATTTAGGAGCTGAAGCTGGACTTCAGCCGCTTCAGGACAGACATTAGGATGTCTGTGGGGCATTTCGAAGATCTTCTTTAGCAGCTAGAGGAGAAAAGAAATGAGAAAGAACATCGGCCACAGTGAAAAAAATGTTTGAATGAAATAGCAGCGACACATTGATTCTTGCATAGCTCGCGACCACTGACATATCAGTCAACACGCCTTCTCTGATTGGTTGGTGATATATCTGTCAGATGCAAATATTAAGAAGCTCATTGGTAATTCAATGCTCTGGGAAAATCCTTTTTACACCATTGTGATAGCAGTGTTAAAGCAAAAAGGATTCTCTGAGATTTTACAGAAATATATGCCGCTTCAAGACAACAGCTTTTCCAGGGATGCTTATGCCTTTAATTTGCCTTATGCAGTTTTCAACAAGACGGTGCAAAACCACATTCTGCACACATTCCAATTGCACAGTAACATGGCTGAACAGGATGTGGGTAAAGGGATTGAACTGACCACCAGATCTGTCCCTGACAGAAGATATTGGAGAATATTGAACTGAAAAAGGACAACCCTGTACTCACACACACTTGAAGACTTGTTGGCAAGTGGAATGAAGCAAAAGAACATCTGAACCATTACATTATTTGGCATCATCAATACAGAAAATATCTGTGTTGTGAGAAGGAATGACAAAATTCAAAATAGAACTTTACAGTCTGAACTTGTTGTGGAATGTGTTGCATGTGTTGCAATGTGCATTCTTATTAACAAATGCAGTTACATTGATGAGGTAAAGCTCAAAATGTCCAAGGTTCATACTGCCTACAAGGAACTAAAAGTCCAAGTAAATGCAGGAACCACTTATTCATTTTTCATTTTGTTTCCTAATTATGATTTTCTATATGACTCAACTTTCTATTAATTATGGAGTGTTTGGTTTAGTTGGAGTAATGCCAAGGTTTAGCTCTGTTCACAATGGCACACCTTATGCCCTGTCTTACTAACGATAAAAAAGAAAGAAGCCCTGCTAACTGGTAAAAGTCTTTAACATCTGGATTTTGTCTTTAAAAGGAAATTGGCATTCATTCCTGGGTCAAATGACTCTGGAGTGTTAAATCGGTTCCAGTTCCAAACAGAAAGCAACACAGCATCCTCATGGACCCACTAATTTATCATGTGTCTGCTGAGCTTAGAACTGCAGAATCACAAATTTATTGAATGAAAACATATCTTTAAAACATAATTTGACATTTTCTTGGTTTGGCTGTTGGTGCTGATGTACGCCATTGTTTCTTGTCCTGATGATTGATTGTTGATATGTGATGTAGATGTGGGTGAATTACAAATACATGATCTTTTTGGGATCAATAAAGTTGTCATGAATCTTGAATCTTGAATATCAAATGAGAGCGGTGTAACTGGCAGGAAGACCAGCCTATAGTCGAATAGACACAGGGACAATCAATACAAATAAATAAGATTCACATCACTTGGGTATTATAAGCTCACTTCCAGTCTTAATGTCTAGTCAAAAACAATGAATTAGTTTTCCTTGAAGGTTATGCTAACCGCGATCCACCACATCCTGTATAGTAATACAACCCCTTCCTCTGGTTGTAGTCCACACAGTTTTCTATGCAGCAAGTAAATAATGCAGCTTATCCAGTACTTCAGTATGGAGCCCAACTCATTCTTTCTTTACATTTTACTTCCAGTAGATCAGATTTTTTTAATATTGAAAAGTAGCTTTGTAAAGTCTTTTTTCAATTACTCTCAGTCTAGTTATTTTGCCTAAATATAATTTATGGAGGACCAGCAATTCAACATTTACTATTTGTCAAATAAAATATAGATTGCTAAATATATTTTCAAATTAAAAAAAATAATTCATACAAAACCGTAATTAAAAATTTCTGATTTTAAATTGAATTTTTTTTTAATACTGTCATTTGTAAATGTGTTTTCAAATGCTATTTGTACAACAAGACATAACACAATTAAGATGTTTTGTTAAAAAAATATTTTCCATTTCATACATTTGAAAAGGTAATTTCCTTTTTTCATATCTGTTTTCTTTTCCATCTCCTTTTTTTCTATTTTATTTCCGCTGAATTTTAAAATCCTTTTCACAATCAGATGTCATTTGTGGTTCATCCTGTTCACAGCTGCCTTCAATATAACCAGCTCTCTCATTGGTTGGCTTTTAACAATATCTCAATGAATGTTATAATATGAGCAGAATGACCTGAACAAATGTTCAAATATTACAAAGGACTCAAAGGTGTACTGTAATTGTGGACATGCTGAATAGCTGCAGCCAGTTTTCACATCTTTCTGTGCTTTTTCTGCCTTTTCAGTACTTTGAAAAAAGATCTGTTATTGTTTGTGGAACTGCTATGTTTATTTCATCCAGTCACAACACAACTTTTCAACATATTTAAAGGAAATCTATGAGCAACCTTTTGTTGTCACTGGCAGAAGACCCAGATGTTAGTTACCCAGTGATGTTCCTGGATGTTTGCCCTGGGACTTTAAAGAATCCTTTAAAACATCCTAGATTTAGGTGGTGATCTGGATCATCCTCAATATATAATCACTTGTTCCTTATTCCATTTCACAGATTTGCTGAAAATCTTATCACCATTTGTCCATTACTTTTAGTTATGTTACTAACAGACAACAAAACACCCCCGAAAACCTGACCTCTGCCTCGGTGGAGAAAAAAAAAAAAAACTATCCACAGCAGATGAAAAGTATCTGACCAAAAAGAAATGGAAAAAAACATCCATCAGACCTGACACTTGACATAAAATATCTTCCAGAAATGGTCTAGATAGAAAGTTGACCATCAGGGAGCTATGAAAGGAAATGGAACAAAAACCTGAGTTATCACAAATTAGACAAGAAACCGACTTAAACTGAGAATCTCATATTTGAAACTTGCTCAGGAATACATGTCAAAGCATATAATGTAATGCAGTAAACATGATTTCAGTCTTATTAGTTGGAGAAATCTTTGAATCCTGTGATGTGTGTCACCCCTTTTAAATTTCTATTTGCTGCTTCAACAGAGCACCCTTAAAGAAGTAGCATTTCACTCTCATCTTTCTCCCAACTTATCTTATCATCACCACCCTCTAACGTTTTCTATTAGCTTTGTTTTTTGTAAAGACACTAGCAAACACACAAATAAACTAAATCTGTTTGTTTTTGTCTGATTATTGTTCTGTCATCAGTAGTCGTAGTATTGAAAACTCAGCCAGCACTTCATGCTTTCACACTGCTTAAACTGCTCCCCCAGCTGCTAGACTAAGCAGGATTACTTGGAGCTTACAGATATACACACACACACACAAACACGCAATCATGTGAATAGACCAGTATGCACGGCAGACACTTGCACCCTCCCCTTATCACCCAGCCTCTGTCTAATTGATGTGTGGATTATGCTGTCTCCCCTCATCCCTCACAGCTGTTTCATAGCTTCAATTAATCTGACTTACAAGACATTGAAAACTAACTCGCATGCACGTTCCCTTTGTGCTGTGTTTTTCCACACCTCTAGAATGTACGCAGTCTTGATTAGAAGAGAGGGGTCATTCTTATAGAGAGTTATGAAACGTGGTTGCTGTATTAACTGGAGCAGAACCGCAGAGAAAATCACATGCTGATCATCAAAAAAAAATTAATCGCAGTGTTTCCCATTGCTCTTAGTGCAATACGTCAATGAGTCATCAGGATAAATAGATATAAAAAAAAGAATCTTTCCTTTCACTACAAAGACAAAACATTCATTGTAAAATATTTCCTTTTAAGCCAGCTGCTACATAAGGTATCCACACTTGGCTATGTTTGATTCAGCCAATTCTGCTTTTATTTGAATTGGCCGAGTGCAGTGAAAGAGTATTAATATTGGCAGTGACAGTAAAACCTAAGAGATAGCCTGGCATTAATCTGGAAGAGGAGGTGGAGGAAGGGTGGCTGTCTGTATTATCAGCTGTATGCAGGGGAAATAGCCAGAGGGATAATTAGGAACCTAGTCTGGCTTACTTCATACAGTATACTCAGTCTGTCTATAGATCCAGATGATTGTATTCTTTAATAAGCAATATTAAAACTTTCACAATAATTCATTAATTTAACCAAACCAGCACTCTGAGAGTGCAGAACTCTGCCAAGCCACTAATTTCCCCCATTATTGTGAAGGATTCTTATGAAAATGTCTGTGTCCACAAGTCCTTCAAGATCCCTCCTAAAATTGAATGGAATGTCACGTAGACAAAAACCCATTCGAAGAAGAAAATCCCAGAAATCCACAAAGTGGTTTTTGTGTTAAGTTGCTAACAGACAGATAAACGTGGGAAAACATAACCTCCTTGGAGCATGTAATTATGACATTTCAGAGCTTTAGAAACTAAGAAGCCACTTCAGATTGATTCTTGGTTTTGATCATTTCCACGTTATAGTGTGAATACAAAAAAACCTGAAAGGATTAGTCAGTTATTTCATTATCGTTCTCACTAATTGTTATTTTTGACCAGTTTTATAAAGTCTTAGTTTTCCAGGACTCTTTTTTTTAGTTACTGTATTGCTTCAATTAGTATTTTACAGCCACTGCTAGTTTGATGAAGGTTGCACCAGTTATAACATAAGTGAAGCTACAGATTTAGTCTCGCTTTTGTACACATATAAATATTGAAGACTACAAAAACTCCAGCACTGCACAGGTTTAACTCAATCCAAGGAAAGATGGTGAAAATGGCTTATCCTTTTTAAAGAGGGATCTAATTAGAGCAGGAACTGCCTATGGGATTTCTTGATTCATTATCAGCTGTATACATGAACTGCAGATACATTTAAAGGAAACTGGCTTGTCAGCAAATATGAAATGCTGTGTATGCTACTGGGAGGCAAATGTGATCCTGGTGTCTGCGTGTGTTTGCATACAGATTTATGTGTATGTACGTTTTTGTGCATGGGGTGGGTTTATTGAGACATCACTGGTGATGCTTGTCAGTTTGTTTGTGCAAGTCCTTGAGCAATCCTGCGTTTGTAAGAGAGGATCTATTTGTTGGAATTATTTAAAAGCTTTTTAGAAAAGTCTATGTAGTTTATACAGTATAATGAAGTCTGACTGTCTGTGATGATACAGCAATGAAAATCTTAATCTGTACTACAAGGTAATGGTTAAAGACGCAAATAATCACTGACAGTGCACCAGAAAAGGTGACAGAAGTAGAAAAGATAAGTAAGGGAAGTTATGTTGAAGGGACGGGGGAGGAGTGGATGCGTGGTAAGATTAATACGATGCTACAATAAAGCAATAATAAACCAGAAGAAAAATTGTGAAATGATTGGGAAGAACGTGTACATAGAAACACCCTTTTGGAGTAAGAACAGTCAGCCTCTGGGCCCCAAGTTTGGTTCGGACCGGTTGTTTAGTTTGGCCCACTCTGAACAACTGGAACAACATTCACACCAGGCGATGCATGGAGGGAGGTAGAGTTGGACTCGGTTCACCTGAAAAAACGGACACTTTTCTTTATGAAAGCCTTGTTCCAGTGCTCTGCTCTGCCTGCTGCTTACCTTTAGGATCTGTTCACACATATATACAAGCTGTGTTTTTAGTTCTGTCTAATTATTTCGGTGAAAGAGGTGACTGGCAGCTTTATTGGTCACAACTTTGAAGTTGTTTGGCCAGACAAATACTTTTTTCTGCTTAAGGTCATTCAAAATGATTTTCTTTGGAGCTTAACAAAATGACCAGTGAGGTCATCTAATGTTTTCTTTTTTAATTGGCTACCACAGCACTCTGCCTGACTGGTTATGTGTATATTTAAACTGCCTGTGTTATCTATACACACACACACACACATATATATATATATATATATATATATATATATATATATATGTGTGTGTGTATATATATATATGTGTGTGTGTGTATATATATATATGTGTGTGTGTGTATATATATATATGTGTGTGTGTGTATATATATATATGTGTGTGTGTGTATATATATATATATGTGTGTATATATATATATATATATATATATATATATATATATATATATATATATATATATATATATATATATATATATATATATATATATATATATATATATATATATATATGTGTGTATATATATATATATATATATGTGTGTACATATATATCCCCAGTAGTTCCCATTATTTAAATGTGTTTCATAATCTCAATAGGAGGTTCCTGTTTGGCAGTGTTGTGAAATGTATGGCAGCATCTTTCATCATAAGAGCAACCATCTGGTCTTTGTTTAACTGTTCTGCATACTCACCCTTTTATTCTTGCTTCCAGAGTTTCAGAGTCTAAACTATTGTGGTGTGTGTGTTTGTGTGTGTGTGTGTGTGTGTGTATGCCTTTGCGTGTTTGTACTACAGAGGACAGTAAGCGGTTTCAGCTGTAGCTCAACTGAAAGGAAGTATTGTTAGAGGACATTTGAGCATCAGAAATGCACGAGATAAGGAGTTTGAAGTTAACAGCCACGACTGATCAAAGGGCAGCAATATAGTACTTGTGTCAGTGTCTTCCGTCTTTTCATATTTCCCTTTTTGTTCTGTACTGTATGCAGTGTTTTGTCTTTTCCCCAGCTTCTTGACTGTACCCTGTCTTGTAAACAATGAATTATTCACCCTGTATTGATGTTGTCCCCCCCCAGGAGTTAAATCTTGTTGTGTTTCTTTCCTAGCTCCTGTCTAACCTACTTTACTTTTTACATTAAATCCCATAGATATCACAAATGACAAATGTGGGTTAGTGTGTGATTTGGAATAGAGGATAGTGTTATATGCTCATGTTCTCTCAGAAAAGATTATTAGGATACAGTTTTTATCCTAATAATCTTGTATGGCTTTAGCTGTTTTATGCTTATCTGTCTGCCATAAACAGGCCTGGTCGTTTTACCATTCTTTTTTCTGTATTGTACACCATCATGAAGATCAAACTAAACACAGAGTTTAATTTATTTATTAAGTTTTTTTTTTTTTTTCTTTAAAGGAAAACCCTGAATTTTTTTTTTGAAAAAGTAAATATTTTACTGCACAACTCAATCTTCCCTTGGTGTATTAAATACAGATGTATATGTAAATACAGATTATGATGTAGTTCTTTATTCTTACTTTTCTGAGCTGTAAATTTTCCCTCAGAAAACAGTGGATTTTTACAGTGTTAATCCATACAGTGCTATGAAAAAGTCTTTGGGTTAAGGAGACATACACTCGGGAATATTTTTCATTGTGCAATTTATTCTAAAATCTAAACAATTTTTTTTCTAAATTTGAATTCCTTAAAATGTCATCAATACTTTACAAAAAGAAACACTAATGTCTGAAAAGCATATGACAGGAATGTTGAGGTTAAACATTAAATTTTAGGCAAGAAAAACGCTATATGTGATTAAAGCCTCTCAGCATGCATATATAAACTTATTTATTAAATCCTAGCACTGAGCAATGTTCATGCTCCCCTGTCATTTCAGAAAGCTACAGGCCTGGGCAAACAGGAAACTCTTAGTGTTATTAGTGCACTTTTTGTGTCTTAATGAGTGTCAGACGAGAGAGCGAAAAGCGAACACACACACCCTGATCTCACTGTAAACACTCTTAGAATAGCACAAGAAACAGAAAAAGCAGGACAGCCTAAAGGAGAAGCAGGCAGATCACAAAGCCAGAGGAAGCAGAACTGACAGAACAAGAGGAAGTGGATATCACTTCCTGCTAGTACACATGGAATAACAGTGTTTTTTACTGGCTAAAATCTCAATATTAGTGACCACAGTGCACTTACTTGTGTTATCTTCTTTTAAGTTTTTATGTTATTTTATTAAAAAGTCATTAATTAAAGCAGTGCATGCTCTTTCTGTGCTGGCAAGGTCACATTCTTGGAAATCTTATCACACCAACTCCTTATTTCTACTTGTGCTGTTTGTTCCCAATGCAGAAAAAAAAATGTCATTCTCTCTGGACCCGGATAGTTTCATGGCAGTCATTGATATAAATTACTTTCCTAGAAACAGAATAATTTAGTCTCTTATTTATTTATTTCACTAGGAAATACTCGAACATGGCAGTTTCCCTTTCAATTACTGCGTAAGAACACGATAAAAAGAAATGTAAAACAAATAAAATGATTGTAAAGTCCTTATTTAAACAAGTCAGCACCAGAAACGGCTAGTGACCTGCTAGCAAACACTCTTGGTCAGCTTGGTTTTAAAGTTTGCAACATTTTGTTTGCTTGTCTTTGTGCTGAACTTTTAATGACCCTTTGTTCAGTCAGGTTTCTGTGAGCTGAGGTCCGTGCTGATTTCTCATTCTCTCTCTCTTCCAGCACATGATTATTTGATCAGCCTCCCTGCGATGACACTACGTTTGAATGTGACTGAAACTAGAGCATGGCATTCCGCTCCACTTAAACCTGTCTACTACAATAGAGTCAAATACTGTCAATGCCATGCTGCTCCGTCCTTACTGCCCTTCACACAAGTTTCGCATGGTCATGCTACAGTGGCCATTGGTGTTTTCTCTGTAATTGTTTCTGTAAGTACTTCAGTTAAATGGTTGAAACATCCTAAAGGGATTAGGAAAGTTGTCTGAAGAAGTCTACTACCACATAGTATTTATTTTAGTTTTGATACAACTAAGTTTTTCTTCTTATATGTACATACACTAGCTCTTGTTAATGGTGTCATAAGCAAAATGCTTGCTGCTTTTGTTAATGTAAATAAATAAAGAGAGCTAGCTTGCCAGAAAACAACATTTTCAGTCTGTGAACAGCGAAGTGCAGCTCTGAGACACAGATTTGTGAAACACGTGCAAAGTTGTACACTGCAGGCATTCCAAGACAGATTTTCTTTTCTCAGCGGACCTGAGTAATAGATAATGACATGGTAATAGAGAGAAACTTTCTAGATTTTGTCTGATAAAGAAAGGGATTGTTTACTATATTATAAATTGGATTTGTGTGAAATTTTTGTGTTATGTGAACGTCTCCAAAAATTATTTAACTTTTTTCTCAATTAAACTGGAGTTTACTTTCGCTGCTTAGGTGAGTAAAATGTGTATATTGGGGGCGACAGTGGTTCAGGTGGTAGAGCATTTTTTCTTTGAATCCTGCTTTCCCCAGTCAGTGTATGAATGTTTGGTGGTGGCCAGAGAGCCCACTGGCTGCAGCATTTCTGTCCGTTTGTCTCAGGGTAACTGTGGCAACACATATAGCGTATCATCACCAAGTATGAATGAATGATGGATTCATTGTAAAGCACTTTGGGTGCTTGGAAAAAGCAGTATGTAAATCTAATCCATTATTATTATTATTAAAATAGGGATATGAAGTCTTTATTAGCTTGTATAAAATTTTCTTCCTCCATGTGTTAAATTGTTAAACTTTCTTGCAACAGGAAGATAATTCACATGTATGAGTTGAGGTTGTTGAAGGAACCAGGCATTGAAGCAGAATTGAATTTCTCTCTGAAATAAGGAAGCCTTATGGAAGCTGAAGTTCATCCCAGGATGCAACCGATTAAAAAATCAGCTTCACGAGTGCCTGGTCAGTCATAAGGCTCACATGAACAGACAAAGTAGAGTTTGAATGGTTGGATAGAGAAACTGAGAAGGTTGGGGCTGATATATTTAGACAACCTTTCGCTGAACAATACAGAACATGAAAGGAGTTCAGTGTTGTTTATATTTTCAAAGGTGCTCAACTGAAGTGCAAGCTTGAATTTGACCATAATAGGAAGCATTAGGAAATGAGTGTAGGTTATCATTTTTAATATCTGACTGCTTCTGCTACTCTGTCATTCATAAGGGTGGGTTTGTTTTGGTGCTTCTTTCGGACCACAAAGGCACTCAATTACAACAGCTGGTTCTGCCCTTCCTGGTATCCACAAAACAAGATAAGGAGAGTGCCGGTCACTGTTGAACTAAACATGTTTGTTATTGTAAACAATAGAAACTTTGATGTCCATCTACATTGTAGATGGTAATTCCAATAAAACTCAGGCAGGACCAGTCTATTACATGTTCATATGTTCCGCTTTTCCTTTTTACATGTGATTGTTTTCTTTTTTATACGATTCCCGAAGTACTGTTATTTTTAGTAATTGATTGCCTCAGTGCTCTTGACATCACATGTCTGTAAGAAAATCATGAGACTTCCCTCAACAGACAGACTGGGAAATCCAGCTCATTTCTCTGAAAACAAGAAATCCAAACCACTGCCTCCTAATAACTTCAGCCCTCTCCTGCTGGGTCATGTTTCAGTGCACACCAATCAAAATGACAGACACTCACACTTCTAGTAGTTACTGTGTCAAACGTTTCTCTGCTCTTTTCCCAGAGGCTCAATTTCATGTTTGTAAGCATTTCAGGTTAGGTGACTCACAAATACAGTAAAATGTTAATGCTTTGATGGGATTCAAAACACCCTAGTGGTGTTTACCAGTATTGTATGTCTATTGTTTTTAAATTTGTCATAATCTTAGCATTTGTAGTTCTTCATCATTGAATAACCAGCAACTTGACTCTTATTGTGGCGATTTTAGGCCTGGATCACAAGAAATCAGGGGCATTGAGTGTGTATATACTGTTTTATTTGAAGTCATCTAAGATGTCTTACATTGTTAAAACTGCATGAATCAAGTATTTCCTCCCCCTCACTGATCCATGGTAATGTTGCTGTGCCTGAGGCTGCAGTGCTCGGTGGTCATCCTAGCTGTTCAAGTGATGGAGAGGATTTTTATAGCCGTGCATTTTTCCACCAGCTGTGCGAAATGTATTGCAGTGGTTGCACTTGAGTGTTTGCCACAGAGGCTGTTTACACCCTGTAGTGCTATGTTGGCTTATTGCTCCCTCTAAAAAAAGGGTGCAGTCTGCCACCACATGTATTATAGAGTCACAGAGTTCATCTTCTTCTCACGTGTAGGTCAGTGTGCTATCAGGTCAAATATAATACTGTACTGCAAGCTAATATGAACATTTGGCAGCAGGGAGAGATGACTAATGAACTTTTGGCCTACTTGGTGGGGGTCTGCTTTGCTTCCTTTACAAGTTGCTCCTTTTACAACATTTCCTTTAAATGTATTTGATATTTTGTCTTTGATCAATTAGGTTTTTAGAAAATCAAATCGTGTTAGTTCCTGTCTTAGTTCATAGAGCGGCTCTGCTTTTAAGGCTTGCTCTTTTGTATCTTGCTCCTCTAAAATGCTGTGTTGAAAGAATGAGATCATGTTTGAACTTTTAAAATAGCAGACTTCTATAAGAACAGTTTATCAGTGATCCAAATGTGGGGCCATTTTGTGTTTGCAGTAATTCTCAAATGATAAGGCCGTAACAGAATCCAAATGTGTCCTGTTCTTCTAGGAAACATTAGTCATATTTTGGGCATCCGCTTTGACCTCTGTCATATTTCCCAGTGTGTTATTTTCACTGATATTGTTGCATATATTTTCCTAATGCAGAGTATCTTTCAGAATGTATCATTGTTGATATATTTTTGCATACAGGAAAACTGACATAATACTGTCTCTTCCTGTGTATTACACTTTATTGCTTTTGATAAGCTCTTCTAATATCCCTTTTGTTTCTCTCTTTCCTTCCCATTTAGGTCCACGAGTGGAACAAAAACGATGAGCGCCTTCTTGCTGCTGTGGAACATGGTGATGTGGAAAAAATTGCACCCCTTCTTGCAAAGAAAGGAGCCAGTGCTGTTAAGCTGGGCAGTGAGGGCAAATCAGCGTAATTATTATCTTTATTTTTCTCTACTTAAAAATGAAAAAGCGCCTTAGGTACAGATTCAGTATTCTTTGTGTGTGTGCGCTGTATGTTTATCTTAGTATAATTAGGACATGAATACCATAACACCAATAAACCCAATTTCCCTGTGGGGTTAATTAAATGCACAAAAATCCCAATATCTTCTCTGCAAAAAGAAATGATTTCTGCAGAGCAATCAACAATCGAGGCAAGAGAAAATACTCTGCAGTGAGTTGTGAAAGGGCAAACAGGAAATGAGGGCAGTATAAAAGAGAGCAGAATAACATACGAAGCTCAGCATGGTTTAGAAACATCTAACAGGCTTGCACACAACAAAGGCTTGAATGAAAAATTACTGGACTGCGGTGAAATAAAAATCCAGAGAACCTCAAGTTCTTCATATTTTTTTCTGTTTTCATAACAGTTCAAGGATTTGACATCTCTCTGTATACTCTGTTCTCTGAATCCGGTGCTTATGAAACTACTTTCAACGCTCAATAACACAGTGTTAAAGATGAACAGCCATAATTAAAGTATTTTTTAAAACAAAAAACAAAGCAAAGCTTTATTTACCCTCCCTGTCATTAGGTGTTTTGAGAGCTAGTTTCTGCAGAGGAGCTTGTTGCCTCTCTGGTTGAGATTGTCGATAACACAGAGGCGCAGTGTTAATATTTGACCTCTTTCTGTTCTGAAACGCAACACCCGCTGACCTCAATGTGTTGAGCAGCTCACACAGAGCTAGGTAGATTGAAATGCAGGATCAGATCCAGTGAGAAACAAATATGCAGATTCTAAAGTGCTAAACCAAACAAATGACCTTTTTATTTTCACCCAATTTGCATCCTTGACCTTTTCTCTCAGTGAAATTAGAGCACATGAACACAAGCGGATTCTCTTTGTGTATCGTGATGAACGTGGTTTGGAATCACAATTCTCCCATCTTTTCATTACACACAATGGAAGAGTCTACAGTGTCTCTATGGCAGTAAAACCTGACCGAGAGGCATGTGAACATAGTTGTATGTTTCAGTGTGTGATGTGTGTACATTCGAAGCATACACACTTACAGAGGAAAGGAGATGTGCTGTGTTTTTTTCTTTTTTTTTTTCTTTTTTCTTCTTTTTTTTTGTTGTTGTTTTTCCCTCCGCTCACTGAGGTGGTTGAATTGATTGCCATATACACACACACACACACACACACACACACAAATAAACACATGCAATCCAGACAGAGCATTTCTTGCGTATGTACTTTAACAACATAAATGATGTAGCAGCATCTGTATGATGGGTAAAACACAGCCTTGTTTGTGGAGAAGAAGCTAACTTTCTGTAACTACTAAGTTGCTTGTGATATTGCTGTATTATTAGTCGTATTATTTCTTCATTTTGTAACATATTTTACATATTTTTCATAAACCACATTGAGCTTGCTTCTGTCATCTGAGGACTTTCTGCAGATTGCTGCAGATTGTTGTGCAGTCTATTCTTCCATTCTGGACCAGATTTGGTCTCAAATACGTAGGAACGGATCTGAGGAGCTGGCATGGCCATTCAAGGAGAATTTCTATGACTTACTTTTTTGCAGTTTGCTCTCAAAGCTCCCACACTAGCAAGACAAAAAGCTGACCAAAAAAATAGTCCCTTGTAAACCACAGTTGTTTTATTAACTCTTTGCAAGAACTGAAGAACAGGAACTGTTTAGATTTGCAGATGAGTTTGATACAAAGATGCTTGTACATGTTCTCTGTTTTGGGTTTATGTGCAGTCTTCATGTAGCAGCTGCTCGTGGTCAGACAGAGTGCCTAGCTGTGATCTTGGCTCATGGGGCTGACTTGTCAGTCACTGATGCTGCTGGTATGTATTGCAAATGATAAGTGACAGATTTCTGATTTTCTGCTTCATAAATATTGATTTAATCTGGTTTTCATTGATGTTTTTTAACTTTTTGTTAAGGTTTTACTGCTTTACATCTGGCTGCCAAAAACAATCAAGTGGAATGCTGCAGAAAACTCATTCAGGTAAGGCTTGCAAAGGCGGCCATTATAAATAAAACAATGATGCCCTCTGTTCAGAGGCTTGAATGTACTTATATGGCCAATAAGGCACAAAGCTATTCTACATATTTATTAGGTACATATTTATTAGGGGTGGGAAGATCGGATCAAAAAATAAAAAATCTGGATTTTTTGCTGCACAATTATAAAATAATTTGTTTTGTTAAAAAATTAATTTCTTTTTTAAAATAAATAGAAATAATCCATTATTAAATTGTTGTCATTTTTTATTGCTTTTGTTGATCTTTTTACTTGTCTTGTTGGGTTAGCGTCTTGAGATGGCATTGCCGTGATTTGACGCTATATAAATAAAGTTGAATTGAATTGTTGGGCATTATAGCAGCAGAATGATGATCTGGCCACTGTGTTGTTTTTTTTCCTCATTGAAATCAAGAAAATTGACTAGCAAAAATAGGTTTTATACATTTTTTTTTGTTTATAATAAACAAAAATCAGCAATATCAAAGAATTGTGAGAATCGGAATTTAAATCAAATCTGCACCCAAAAAATCGTAATCAAATCAGGACAAAAGCATATCGTCACAACCCTAATGTTTACAATACACAAGATTGTTTAATTGATTATAATGTCTGTAAACTATTTAAGTTTAAATTAAATATCCTCCAGAAATGTTAGAAAATGTGTTAGGAATATCAAACTAAGAGTGTTTTAATAACACACGGTGTCATTGTCACCCAGCAGAAATTGTCTTGGACATTGTACTTGTGCTGGAGACAAAAATGAAATGTTTATGTGAAAGCACCTCATGAACCATATGAAAGTTATGGTGTGAACTGTCTGTATTCTGTTAAAATGCCTGAAACCAGATAGCATCACAGCTTCATGTCCTCAGTCTGCTGATTCTGTGTGCAGGTCAGCAAATCTTAGCAATAGGACACACACACACACACACACACACACACACACACACACACACACACACACACACACACACACTCTTCCTCCTCTGATCTGCTGATCTCACCACTTGATGACAGTCTACAGCAGCATCTCATCAACACACACCTGAATGGCCAGCCAAAGCTCTGCCCGTGCATGCTGGCATTTGTAACGCCTGAGTTTCATTACTGTTTAATGTGGCTTGCATTAAGACTTACTATTAAATGGTCTTCTCTCTTTAAAAAAAATACAAAAAACAAACTAAATGTATTTTCTAGTAAACATTATTGCAATAACTGTAAAATAGACTCAAACACATTTTTAGTTTTTCAGACAGAAATAAACATTCTTTGGAGCAGATATATTGACCAATTGCCCAGCTGCTTTTTGAATTGTATAATTTAATGAAATAACTTTCCTTTCACTCTTTAAGAGTAAGTGTCCTATGGAAGCCGTGGATGTCTCAGGGAAAACTGCTCTGCATCATGCTGGTAAGTGTCTCGATATCTCGACAGTTTACCATACAGAAGAGCTTCTATGTAGCGTTTGGTCTGCTTAAATGAGGACATGGGAAAACTTCTTGTAAGATTATGTTTAAGCTCTGATATTGTTTGGATAAATTTATCTGCGGTATTTTTTAATGAAGCCATTTAAAGCCTTTCTTTTTCATTCATTTTCTTTTTTTAATCCTCAGCTGCATGTGGGAACATCCAGATTGTTCAACTGCTGTGCGAAATGAAAGGTCCTGTCAACCTAAAAGACGCCGTACGTGCTTTCTTTATTACTTTCACTTTAACCTTCACTCACTCACATTTCCTGGCATATCAGAGGGTGGGGGGCTTTAAGCAGGATACAAACCACAGACATGTGTTCCAGTGCATCTCATTCACATTAGTTTCAACAGGGATTTTTCTGTCGAAGTATTTATGAGTAGTCAGTGAACAGCACGGATTTTCTTAAAGATTTACTTGTGAACTGATTAATCTGCTGTCAGGTATCTTAACGTCCTGTTCTGAGTTTGGCATGTGTAGCTTTACATGCTTTCTGTTCGCTTATTTCCAACAAATATTAATCTACAGGATGTGAAAGATCCTTCTGAACTAATGTGTCTTTTCCCTTTTCTCCTCTGTTCGAAGATTGATTACTGGTGTGTGTATAGAGTGTATGCATGTCAGTGCTTGTTTAAGGTAGAAGGTCAGAGTAGTGTGGGAACTCAAGCCCCAGACATGTGGTCTCCATTGCAGTGACAGACCATGCCTGTGGTTTTAACCCAGTTGGGATGCGTAAGCATGAACTGCTGCGCATGTTCAAAAGAAATGACAGAAGAGGAAAGAAATGGAGATGTTGCTTGTTTATTTTCATTTTACTATCCTGCTGCTGCTCACCCGACAGTCTGGGAGCCTTTTTGCAAGTGAAAAAAAAGTGTTTTCAGTCTCCTTTTTAAACATGTTTTGTTTTCTGACACTTTGCGACTTGTTTTTCTGAAAAACTGCATTTTTCTGACTCCACATATTTTCAAGTTCACATTTTAAATCTAGATGGTTGGGGAAAAAATGTTTAGTGAAGTTTCTGTAAAAAGAAAACAAAATCATGATATCCCTTTCACTGAAGATTATTTACTTTTGCAGCTGTAATCATCTGCAAATGTGTCTTCAGAGGTTTGAACGGCTCTGTCTTTTGTTAGTGGATACAGACTGTGGAGCTGAAAGTCGTCTGGAACATGAAGCTTTTTACAATGAGCAGAACATGCCAGCTTGTTGGCCTTGGGCGTACATCATGGCTGTATCGTATATCAGCAACTGATGTGTATTAGACTTAAATAAACACATCTAGATATAAAAAGAAACAGAGGAACATATACCAGGTGAAACGTTGTGTAAGACATTCTAATGCAGATGCTTCATCAAGCTCTGTTTGCTGTTAGACAGAAATCATTTTGCATAAAATCAACACAAGTCAGTCTCTCATGACTTTAGCATCCATGCAATGCAGTACATGTCAAGTGGTATTTTTTAGGGCTTTCTGACTGAGCTGGCTCAATGACTTCAGACATCTCAGCAGATTTTGGACATGTGTTGTGGTAAATATTCCTTCATATCTGTGTCACGTTCAGAGGCCTGCATGTTTGTTTACTACATGTATCTACTAACAGGAAAGGGAGAACTGAAAAGATGGGGTCAGGTTTGGCAATTAGGACCGGTTTGCTGTCCGATTGACATTATCCTCCATTTTCAAGTTAGCAGGAAATAATACTCCACCTACGGTTGTGCTGCATAAAAAAATGCAATGTTTCCCAAAATGCAAAGTTAAAATTTATCAACGTTTATGTGAAAATGTGTGTCTTGGTACTGTATTGATTCTCAACCAGGGCATGTATTATGTATTTTTCTTGATCATCAAACTTCTTCTGATCCAAGACATTGTTGCTGCTCCTTTTCTCCCCTTCAACTCTGGCAGGACTTAAACCTTTGTCCAAATGTGGAGAATCTAGCTTTAAACAACTGAATAGTTGTAAACATGACTTGCATAGAAATGCCAAGCAATACACCTGCACACCCACAAACATGCACACTTAATCTATTGCCCAGAAAAAGGCAAAACGATTTTAGTCTTTTGGATTCCAGTGCAGCAGAACTGCAGACATGGCAGGGCAGACTTAGGGCTGTTAAAGTCTTTAACAGAGCTTAGAGGAACCCAGAAAATAGTTTTGCTCTCTTTGGTCTGTGGAAACAGCAGCAGGCATGTAATATAAAACACACAACTATGCTGACACACGTAGCTGTTTCTTTTCCTTTTGGTTCAGACTTCAAATGTTTTTTTAACTTCTTGTTTCAAGTTAATATGAAAGAAAATGATCTTATTACAGTTTAAATTGGAGTTCTTTATAAATTGTGCTTTTATGTTTAGAAACTGAAGTCTACCCATAAGTTATAAATGTAATTTATCAACTTAATCTTGGCCATTCAACATTTTTCTGAGCTGAGCCTTTTGGGCAGCCAAAGTTTTAACTCTCTCAGCAGTCTTGCCAATCAAGTGCTTTGGCTTTGGTAACAGAGGGCTTTGTTTAGGTAAAATATTAAGGTTGGAGTTAAACTCTGTCATTCCTCTTAAACAATGTTAGTAAAATGTGGCTGTAGTTGGCAACTGTGTAATAAAGTCTACTGATCTCAGTCATTTAGCACTGCAGTTATATCATTTAGAGATTTTTCCACACAATTGCTAAGTAATGAGAAAGTAAATGCTCATTTTGATTTAAATATTTTGAGGAACATCTGTGATCTGATTTGAAACAAGTCACTTATTTTAACACAGCCATTTAGGATAAAAGTTTAAATTAAACACACCAATTCTTTATTTTGAATAACAAAAATTTTTTTTTAACCTTTAGTTAAGCAAAAATGATCAATAATATTTCTCTGTGGGAAGAAAAGCGCACCCTTTATTGTGGATTCTTAGCTTTTAAAAAATTGGACACATTTTGAACGACTTTCCATCATTGAATCTTTTCTGGCTAAATTTTCTAAGGCCAACTGTCATCGTCATCTTTTAATTATGTGTCACTGTTACACATTAACATTTACCTAGTTAAAGTTTGGCATTATTGAGTATCTAAGTTAAGTTAAAGTTAAGTATTTTAAAAGGGATTGATAAGTGTCGAAATTTAAAACAAGGGGATTAAGGTTAAGAAAACATCATGGCTTCTCATAAAACAGACAGTCATCAAACTCATCATATTTAAATACTTCTGGTCCTCTGTTACTGGCTGCCAAGTCCTGTTCAGTCACTCTGACAAACAAAACATGCTGGAAACAAATAGTTATACCATCTACCTACTGATGCTAAGCAAATCTGCTGGGCTTAATTGTATTTTGGCAAAAGTTTTCAATCTGTAATATTGTTGATGATAATCCTTATATTATTGGAATTGTGTATATATATATATATATATATATATATATATACATATATCTACATATATATATATATATATATATATACACATATATCTACATATATATATATATATATATATATATATATATATATATATATATATATATACACACACATATATCTACATATATATATATATATATATATATATATATATATATATATATATATATATATGTGTAGATATATGTATATGTGTATATGTGTATATATGTATATATATATATATATATATATATATATATATATATATATATAATATACACACATATATAGTGTGTATAGTTTTATATGTGTGTACATTAGATATATATATATATATATATATATATATATATATATATATATATATATATATATATATATATATATATATATATATATAAATATAAATATAAATAATGTACACACATATATAAATATATATATACATATATATATATATATATATATATCTACATATATATATATATATATATATATACATATATCTACATATATATATATATATATATATACACATATATCTACATATATATATATATATATATATATATATATATATATACATACACACACATATATCTACATATATATATATATATATATATATATATATATGTATATGTATATGTGTATATATGTATATGTGTATATATGTATATATATATGTATATATGTATATGTATATATATATATATATATATATATATATATATATATATATAATATAATTTATTTTTTTATTTATTTATTTTTTGTTGTTTTTTTCTTTTTCTTGATTGTATCTCTCTCAGCTCTGTTGGAAGCTGAACAACGCTTCCTGTCTGTGAGCTTGTAAATCCATTTACAATAGCGCACATTGACTTGTTCCTCACATGGACCTGCGATTTTTCTCACCACACAAACGGTTGACATATTCCATGTCAAGGCCCACATCCTGATGTCATACATGATGATATATGTGTGTTTGTATTAATTTAAATGTTTGTTATGATTTTTAATGATTCTTAATGCCTATTTAATTCTTTTGCAATGTCTCCTTGTCCCAAAGGATGGTGTTACTTCCTTACTGCTGTCAGCCAAACACAATCATCCTGAAGTATGCAGCACTTTGCTGGACTTTGGTGCTGAAATCAACACATGTGACAATGCTGGCAGGTAAAAATGGCTAACACTTGACTGAGACAAATAATTTACAAATGGTATGTAAGGATGCATTTAAGGTCACGTGCTTTAAAAATTCATACACGGGCCCCACTGTTTTGTAGGACAGCCTTAATGCTTGCCACCGAGTCCAATGGAGCATCTGTGGTTGAAGTTTTGGTTCAGAGAGGGGCTGACCTGTCAGCTGTTGATTCAGAAGGCCATGATGTTGTGCACTACACCAAGCTGTTAAACAACTCTGAAGCCAAATCTGCCATCATGGCTGCTTTGAACAGACATCCGCATTTAGGTAAGAGTTGTGAAAAAACAGAGAACATACAGAGGATGATATGATAATGAACCACACTTTGTTTGTCAATGGACTTTGTATGAATGATTGTGTTTTTTTATATTGATCTGCCTACAATGGACTTGTCTACTTGAGTTATTGAAGGAAAGGGATCCAGTTCAGGAACCTACTGCACAAAACCAAGATAAGGGGTTGAGCTGTGATATGTTGGTGACCCTGGCCTAGCTCATCCATGATCCACTTTCAGTTAAGCCGGGAAGTGGAAAGTGTGATATGTTATGACATAAGTTTCTCCTGTGGAGATTGCTCCAGATCAGGCTAAGTTCCATGATACACTTTCTCATGCCTTATTACAGACAGCAGTCAACACACATGGCAACCAATATTTATTCCACACATTAGCACATTCAGCTAGATCCACTGTCATTAATCAACCACTTGTGGTCATTAATTGTAATCATTTTAGATAATTAACACTTTCCTATTCGCACACACACACACATTTATTTATATATACGTGTATGTATATATAAATATATATATATATATATATTCCCATCAAAGAGTAATATATTCCTTTATTGAATAAGATAAATTATTTAGCTCTATTCAAGTTTAAAGTTACAGAGTGCTGTACAAGATGGAAAGCAACAAAGCAATATATATTATCACAACACAAGATCAGCTAAACATTTACAAAGGTCTATATATAACATACCCCTCATGTCTGTACATGGAAGTAAATGCAGGACAGTTCTATACACAATTAACTAGCAGACAAATGAATGGATGCAGCAGCCTCCCTGGAGCTCTGCATCCACACAGTATGCAGCACAAACATCATAAAAGGCCAAATCTGTTTAAAATGACACAAATTGCTTTGTTCTTGCTGGCCATTTGTATTTTAAATGAAAAGCATTCATATCAACTAAAACTAGAAAAGCACACTAGACTGAACAAACCTCTGTCAAGGGCCACAGTTTTAAAAAAAATTCCTGGATCCAAACAGTGATCCGGATCACCACTAATATTAAATCATTTGTTCCTTTCACATTTCCAACAACTCCTGAAAATTTCATGAAAAGCCGTCCATAACTTTTTGAGTTATCTTGAACACAAACAAACAGACAAACAAACAAACAGATAAACACCGGTAAAAACATAACCTCTTTGGTGGAGGTAACAATTTAGAACATAATGATTTCTGACCAGCTGACCACTGTCAGCACCCAGGAAATGGCAGCATTGTCCCAGTCGATGTGTGGTGGCACTTTTTGGGTTCTCTTCTTCTTCAGACCACATGTCAGTGATACTGTGATGAGACCACAAGGGTCTATTTGGAAGCCGCAAGCACACACTGATCTAGGATTGGTCTTACCAGGCTAAATGAATCCATGTCTGGTCATACTGGTTTGCTCTTTTTGCTCAATGAATCAACCAATTAAGTCTGGACGCTCTTCTCTTGATTTCATAGAACTGAACATAATTCTTTAAACTGGATATCTGAACCCTACTTTTGTGTAACCAGCCTCTGGTCAAACATTGCTCCTCTCATGCTCATTTGAAACTTTATGGCTGATACTGGCATGTTCTGATTTCTGCTGCTTAAATGGGAGCTATTTCAGCAAATAAGGCACACACACACACACACACACACACACACACACACACACACACACACAAAAGCATTCAACTAAGTCAGCACTGAGTCAATACTGCCATCTAAAGTAGAAATCTTGTTATTGTTCGATGTAAAATATTATGTTTAATACAAAATATGCTTCAATATATAATATATACAACGTGTATACGTGTTTGTGTGTGTATATATATATGTGTGTATATATATATATATGTGTGTGTGTGTATATATATATATATATATATATATATATATATATATATATATATATATATATATATATATATATATATATATATATATATATTAGTATACACATTCTACTGTTTACTACTGTTTATCATGTTTTAATTTTCAGATGTTTCCTTTTGCAGATGTCAAGTCTCCTAAAAGTCCTCAGGTAAGACATCTGTATTATTCAGCACTTCACTTCTATCAGGCGTCAAAACGTCTGAATAAACAGGAAATTAAACATCCAGTAGTGTAAATATCTGCCCTTTTTGATGCTACAAGGAGGTCAGTTGTGAGAAGTAAAGGGGTTTGGCCATTGTGGGTAAAAGGAAAACCTGTAAACTCACTGCCTGTTTTAAGTCCAGATGAAATGATGAAATGGTTATTTTGGACTAAAATCACAAGATTCACGTAAATTAAGAGTCATATTAACAGCTCTGCTACACAGAATGTAGTCCTATCCAAGCTTTCAAAATGCAATAGTAAAAAAAATAATAAAATTAAAAAAAAAAAAAAATCAGCCATAATACATAAGGAAAAAAGAAAGAAAAAAATCTTTAGTTGCTGTTTTTTTTTTTTGTTTTTTTTTTAAAGCAATAACTTAGCAAAATGACTTATTGATTTACTATTCTCTTACTAACCTGCACTGAGTCCCAACCTTTTTTTTTTTTTTCCTTTCCTTTTGTTACCTTTCCCCTCTGCCTCTTTTGCTGGCTCAGCAGCATGATCAAGTAGCTAAGCTAAGTGATGAGCGGATCACAACTCCCAAAAAACGAAAAGCCCCTCCACCTCCTATTAGCCCACTGCAGGTAAATGCATGACTCTTTCATGTCTGCTTGTATCAATGCGCCACTCTATATTAATATTATTGCATGTGTGGAAAATGTTAATGAAATGAGCCGTGAGTTGTCTGTGATTACCGTTTTGTTCATGGAATATTTATGCAATATTGTTTTTTTGATGTTCAGAATCCATTTTCATCAAACTGTGTTGCCGTATCATATAATAAGCAAAATGTTTTTAAACATTGCCAGGAGTTTATCTTAAAAAACCTGAGAAGAAATAAACTTTTTAATGCAAAAGATAAAGCGTTCAGTAGAAATGGCAAAAAAATGACCTCCTGCTTAAAACTTTTCCTTTAGAGTTCTGGACCCTCTTCTCCTTCAGTCATCACATCTACAAGCACTCCAGCATCCAATAAAAGCGACACTCCCATAAAATTCCACTACAAGGTAACACAAACACATCAGACACTATGACCAGTTTCATAACTTGAAATCTGCTCTTTTCTAAGCTGTCCCTTTTGTCTGTTTTTTTTTCTCCCCTTCACGCCCCTTCACTTCTTCCTCCTCCCCCTCATTTGAAGGAGGATGAGATTAGAGGAACAACACTGAGAGAGGAAGTGGAGAAGCTCCACGAAGAGAGAAACATGCTGCTGGAGACAATCGAAGACCTGAAGCAGACGGTGGAGACGGTGGCTGGTCCTGAGCTGGATACAAAAGTGAGTAAAGACTAACAAGCTGACAACATGATCACCTGTTTGTGTAAATTATGAACTGATTTTAAAACGGTCATGTTGACAAGCTAATAAAAATCCTGAACAAAATCAGTGACATCATACTGAGAGTTCAGAGTACCACAAAGTTGATGCTTCATATTGATATGAAATGGCTCAACAGGTTCCTTCAAATGAACTGACATTAGACATATAGTCATGTACTTTGACTTATTGGAGTTTATTTCAATGTCATATTTAAAATACATAGAAAAAGGAGTTTACTTTCTTCTATGTATTGTAAATGTGAAGCCACTGTGGTTGTGTTTTATGAACCAGAACTCATTTTTTTTAATGAATTGTGTGTTTCAATCAGAGCACTGCAGAACTCCTCTCAGCATTCTTAAAGGAGGTCTAATCTAAGCTCACAACGTGTCACGACGTGTTGTTTTTCCACAGGTAGCAAGTGGTCCTTAACATTGCCTTTATGTCTCCCTGTGGCATGTGTGCACGTGTGTGTGTGTGTGTGTGTGTGTGTGTGTGTGTGTGTGTGTGTGTGTGTGTGTGTGTGTGTGTGTGTGTGTGTGTGTGTCAACAGGTCGACAAAACAGCATCTTCATCTCTGGTTTCTGCCCTGCAAGCCAGGATTACAACTCTTACCTTAGAGAACCAGAAACTTGCAAGCAAACTAAAGGTATGTGGGTCATTTAATCACATTAAAGAGTTAACCCTTGAGCCAATGATCAAGTAAGAATCGTACTCTGTGCATGAGGCAGGGAGGAGCTGCGCAGACTTCACATAAGGGACAAAGAAGTAAAGCAAAAGGCTTTTTTGAAATGTCAAAACAGACTTATATGTATATTTATTCAGTTTAAGATTAAAACTAAGAAATGGTGCACTAAGAAGGCTTCAAATCAAGCAAGAACAATAACTTTCTTTAACTCATCACTATTTACATTTTTACCAAACAGTCTGTTATTTATTTAGTTGTTTATATCGTCCCAAGTTATATCAAAGCCTAAACTCACTCTTGGAAACAGCCAAATATCCAAATTACACTGATATAGAGTCACTTTTGCAGTTTTTTCAGGGTTTTATTAAAGAAAAACCTTGCTGGAACTTTTGAGTAATGATCTTGATTATAATGATGACCTTTAGATATAATAGAGACAAATAGTTGTTGTCAGTGACTCTCCTTTTTCTTCACTTTGTGCCCTGAAAATACAGAGACATCCATCCGTCCAAGGAAATGAGGAGCTGAAGGACGACAGTCGTCCAAACAGTATGGCCTCCAACTCCTCCTTCCACTCCCTTCAGGATGAGTTTGATACACTACCACAAGCCCACTCCAGCACCCAAATGGAAGGAGGAACCCATCCAGGACCTGATTCTGTCATACAGAAAGAAAACCGCCCGCTTCAGGCTCAGCTCACATCTGAGAAAGAAACTGAAAGAGAGGAGGACCGAAGCATACGAGTGAAAGGGAGAGAGAAAGAGTTAATGGAAAGTTTAGCAGAGCTGCAGGCGAAGCTGACAGACACTCAAGAGAGATATCACCAAGCTATGGAAGAAGTGGAGGATCTTCGGGCTTGTATAGGAAGAGGAGAAGCTGAGGTGACCGAGAAACAGGAGGCACAGAAACATACATCTTCCACACTTGAAAATGAGGTGAAACAACTGAAGGCCCGGCTTGTCCAATCCCAGTCAGAGCAAGATATGGCAACTCAGCAAATCATACAGCTGGAAGAGGTGCTAAAGAGGACGGAAGAGGAAAGACAGCTTGGAAAGGAGAAAGAACAGAGGGCAGCAAAGATTGAGGAGCTGTACAAGGAGGCACAAGAGGAAGTGAGGGTGCTTCAGGTAAAATCTGCATTATGTTCTGTCAGTGTACATGAGACGGATTTCACAGAATTCAGAATGACCACATTCTTCTTTTTAACATGCATTTTGCCTTCATTTTCCTGTGATGTCCTCATTCTGTTGTTTAGGAAACAGTACGGAGCATGATATCTGTGGAATCTGCAGCCAAAGACTTTGAAGACATGAAGGCGGCGAAGGATGAGGTCATTGCTGGGTTGCAGCAGCGCTTGCTGGAAATGTCACACTCCTACAGCGAAACCAACAGCAAACTAAGTTCCGCTCTGAAACAGCTGGCTGAGGCTCGGGCTGAAATTAGTGCAGCTTCCTCTCCCTCTTCAGAGCAACAAGTTCAGACACTGAACGGTAAGGTGGAGGAGCTGCAGGTGTTGCTGGCAGAGGCCGAGAGGAAGTATGCAGGCGCACAAGAGGACATTGCACAGCTGAAGCAGGAGGCAGAAGCTCAGGCACAAAGCTCCGTCGCCCTCACCGACCACCAGACGGTTATGTCTTCAATGGGAAATGTGATCAAAGGGTTGGAAAGCCAGTTAGAGGCACTGAGAGAAGAGCTACACCAAAAGACCATGCAGGTGGAGGCTCTCCAGAAGAGGTGAGGAGTGAAGCTTTCAGCTAAATTTTGCATGCATGTCATGCATCTTTCTTAGTTTTAGAAAAACCTGCAGCTGACTGAAGGGTGTGTTTTGATTATAGAACTGTTACATCCCCTAATTTTTTCATATTTGCAACAAGTTTTCTACTGACAGCAGTGAATACATAGTAGATTTAAGGATCTAAGCTGTTTACCTCAAGAGGTAGAGCTTGTGCTTAAACCTGGTGATAGCAAGTGTACTGTTGGACAGCTCTGAGTATAGGTGTGAATGCACTTAACAAGACCTGCAGCAACTGTATGACTTTTCAATAGGTTAGAAAATATCTTAACCTGATATGTTTCTTTTGATTTTAAACTGAAAGTGAAATATTAGGGTTAAAAACGTGAATGTGACCACTAGTGATAAGTTATTGTCAATTGTCAGCCTTAGTTTTTTATTTAAATGTTGTATAATCATTTTAAAAAAAATTCGTATGAGTCTAGAAAATAGTTAAATCATTTTATTGGCCAGATTTTTTTTTTTTTTTAACTTTTAATGAACAGAAATGAAAAGCTATGTGGTGAAAAGACTTATGTGTTGGAACAAGATGCACCTCAGCTGTAGTTATTACCATGCGGTACTTGCCTTTCTCACCAACAGGCTGATTACGGAGGAAGACGTCACCCCAGATGAGTCAGTCTCCCGTTTGGAGCATGAGACCATGCGGGAACAGCTGGAAGCGGAGGTGAACCAGCTGACGCAGCTCCTCCAGGACGCCTTGAGGAAGCAGGATGAGATGGCTCTGGAGGCGGCTGATGCATGGCAGAAGGTTGGAAGACGGGGGGGAAAAAACAAGACTTCCACAGAAGAGGGTTAAAAAGCTCTTTAAGTACTCTGCTATGTTGCTATCATTAATTCATTAGGCACGGGATAATGGCTCAGAGAGGGAAGCCCTGCAGGAGCTGCTGATGTCGAGGGAAAAGGAAAACCAGACTCTGACCTCCAGACTGGCTGAGTCTCAGAATGCTGTGGGTCAGCTCAAGCAGCTGGTCGAGAATCATGTTGCTTCCGAAAGAGAAAAGAATAAAAGGGTCAGTAGTCCACCTGATAGCCAGCTTAGTGGAAATGAGTTGTTTGTAATGTCTCCAAGCATTTTTTTCTTACTTAAACTCAATCAGTCCTTTCATTTAATGACAACTTGTTGCTGCTTCAAACAGATTTTTGTTCTTTTCCCTCTCAGATAGATGACTTATCTCGGGAGGTAGTTAAACTAAAGGACGCCTTAAACAGCCTATCACAGCTGTCCTACAGTTCCTGTTCCCCCTCCAAGAGACAACAGCAAACCCAGCAGCTGGAGACACTGCAGCAACAAATCAAACAACTGCAGTACCAGCTCGCTGTAAGACTTATTCAGCCAGTTTTCATATAGCTCACTATGATGCTATCAGGTGTTACACCAGAGGCTCTGATGTGATGAAACCATGGTGATGAGTTTGCATTTTCTTTGTGTTGCTTCTCCAGGAATCAAAGAAGCAGCACAATGAAATAGTGTCAGTGTACAGGATGCACCTTCTCTATGCTGTTCAGGTAAATTCATCATTTATAAACTACATTATTTGTTTATTTTATTTGGCTGCAGCTTTTCAAACGTCAAGAATTAAGCAACCTAAACAAGAGAGTTTCATTTTCAGTCTTTAACTATTCCTTCATGGTTAAGGGACAGCGATGTTTATGAAGATGGATGATGATGGAGATATTGCAGCCAATGCCATATTGTTTTTTTTTATTTTTTTTATCATCAAATAAATCATAAAGTGCATTTGGAAACCTATGACATGGTTTACAGCTCAAAAAGACATTTTAATCTGCATTACCTTTTCAAGATGAGATAGAAATGTAGGTTTTATTGAACTTAGTGAACCTTTTTTTTTTTCTTTTTGTGTTTGTAAGTGACTGAAGCTGTACTGTGTGCCTTCAGGGTCAGATGGATGAGGATGTCCAGAAGGCCTTGAAGCAGATCCTGATGATGTGCAAGATGCCAAGTCAAACCAAGGAGGCCTGCTGAGACACAGCTGGAGTTGCTTTCTAGAAGCACATTGTCTTTGAAAGTGAAGACAGCCCAACACATTGTGCCTGTGGTCAAAGCGAGAATATTTGTGTCAGGAGTCGGTTTACAGCCGTGTGTTTATTGCCTTTGCAAAAATTATTTGGAACCTTTATGATTTTCTACAACCCCCCACACACCTTGCATTATAATGTATCCTATACCTGGGTAGCTTGTCTGGATGAGATGGAAACATGAATGCAGACAGAAAGCAGAGTCCCTTGTGGAGGTCCAGGTTACATGTGGTCTGAGCTCAGCTTGGTGTCAGCGCAGCCTGTACAGCATTCATCAGTTTCATGAGTAGAAAGGTTCTGAAACCATGTCTCTTCCTGCTAAGATGATAAGTAAGTTAGTTTAGCAAAGAAAAGAAATGACCAACATTTGATATCTGATCAAACTGCTGACAAGGACACACTTAAGCTGCCGGATAAACACAAAGACCAGCAAGTCAGATGGCACAATTCAGATTCAGATTACATGTCATACCAGATGTAAACTGGTATCGAGTTAAAAGATCTGATAGAACAACATCATTATTCAATCCACCGGCTTGTCTGTTCAAGTGAATGCAGTAGCTTTCGTACATTCTTTTTTTGTTGTTGTTTATTTGAGTGTGTGTGTGTGGGTGTATGTGGGTGTGTGTGTGTACCAGCCAAATTTGTAACCTGTTTGTCCACATTAACACTAAACTTTGACACTGCCTGCTTAGTTTAAATGACATGCAGTGGCAAAACTCTGGTAGTTTAAATGTGTGTGTGTGTGTGTTTTCTGACACAACAAACATGCTGTAAGTGTGCACTGATAAGTCTTATGAAAACAGCCAGTTTAGTTCTGGTACAACTTGTACTATTTGTAATATCTATTTGTTGATACCGCAGTGTTATAACTTTAATCTGAATGTGTCATGGCTGTCCACTCGGACATCATATCAGCCTTCTCAACATGGACTTTCAGCTCTAAATAACCCCATATTGTTTTTTTTTGTTGTTGTTTTTGCAGCACTTCTAAAACAAAAAAGCAAAATGTTGTTTCTATTTGTCTTTTACTATTCAGTAAAAAATGGCATTATATATATTACTGAACTGTGTTACCGTGTTGTGTTTTTTAAGTTGCTGTACTGTAATGAAGTGGTATGATAGTTGTTTTCCACATCCTCGCGCAGTGTATGAGTGAAAAGCTTTTGCTCATGTATACCGTTGCACTGTTTGTTCAAGTCACTCCTGAATTTGTTTTTTTTTTTTTCCTTTTTCTATATTATCGCTCCTATAAGAGACTGGCTTTGATGGTTTACCGTAGTAAAAAAGAAAAACATCAAGCAAAAGCCTGTCTGTGTACTTCAGTATATTTGTCTTTTTGACTTAGAGTTCATTCTCCTGCAGTCTTTTGTTAGCAACTTCATATTTGAAAAGTATGCTAAATGTATTGGGTGAAATCAAAACTGAGGCAAATTTTTCCTGGTATGTGCCTGTAATCAAACGGCTTCTACACCAGGCTTCCTTGTACCATCTCATTAATTTATTTATATTTACCAGAAACCGTCGTCTTTCTGTGTTTGTAATATTTTTATCTGTCAGTGCTCCTCTGTAGGTACAGAAATACACTACAACATTACATGTTCTCTGGATGGATCTTCTGGAGGCTTCTGCACTGTCGTCACTAGACACCCCTCTGCCTTAGCGCTGTGCTTAGAGCCATGCATCACCTTTCTACTGAACAGTGTTGAACTGTTCAGCATACACACAACTTTAACACTAACTGGAGTCAGAGTAAATGAATTTGTGTCTGAGTGAGTCAGACAGGAGTGTTTCTGCAACTGACTGAAATGTTTGGCCCAGAGAGGAGCCTTTGCATGTCCTTATGTCTTGGTGTGTAAGATATCAGAACCTTTTTTCACTAGGCCTTGACTGAAATGTTTTGTACCAAGAAAGGGAAAACAGAAACAGCTTTTCTCTTAGTTGTTTCTTCACAAACAAGTTTTGGAAAATTTTGCCAATTTCATTTTGCCCACTTTATTAAATTTTCAAGATACCATACCATCATCTGTGTCTTTCTTATTTTTGCTTGCTTGAACATTATGCTAACTCATCTGACATTTAAACAAAGCCTGAACATGAGATTAGTGCTTTTGCCTTCCATAAAAGGACAGTTTACTTTGTCACAAGGAAGACCAAGAAATAGAAAAGAAAAAGACCAAAGTCAGAAGTATATGAATGCATGTTCTGTAGCCCTGTAACTTTTTAGAGCTGATTGGTGGTTTATTTTTATATGCAAACATTCAGACTTGGTTCTGGGGGAGTAAAGTGGCAGCACATAAGATTTTTATAACATTAAATGCAGTTATAGGCAAGGCAAGTTTATTTGTACAGCACATTTCAGATACAAAACAATTCAAAGTGCATTAACATAATGTGTATAGAAGGCATTAAAAAGTAGTAAAAGTCAGCAACAAATTGCAAAAAATCATAAATAAAAATGATTAAGTTGCACCGACAAGGTGCAATTTTTTTTTCGCACCAGCAGGCAATAACCAGCAGGTGGCAGCCTTTACCAGCACTGACTCTTTCCAAATACTTCAAACAAAATTTTAATGGAGTGATATAATTAAAGAAAGAGATTGTTTACTTTTATGCAAATACACTTAAACACAATCATTAAACTCCCAACAAGGGGATAACATTTGGGTTGTTGAAGTTTTAGAACCCCAAAGCTCCTGGAGTCGTGTAGAAGCAGTGACAACCCACAGAGAAGCTGTTAGGCAACTCATGGTGCCTCAAAGTTGCATTGATTTTCTTTCAATTTGCCCAAAAATCATTCTTCACATACATATTTTATTTACATCATATTCCAATACAAACAGTAGAAGTGTGTACACTTCAGAGTTTGAAATACTCTGCGGATAGAAAAATAATCAAATGCATTGTTTGTTTTCCTGTTGGGTTAGGCACACCATGATCCATGTCAACACTCTGTCCTCCTTCAATGTCCACTCAGCTCCGCTTCTCAGAAGTCCTGCCAGCCTGATTTTGAATCATTCCTCTGCTCCTGTGTTCGCTCTGTTCCGGTGGCACAACCACTTGGTTTCCTGCCCTGGCCCTGTGTTCTGCCCACTGGGCAAACACACACACACACACACACACAACTCTGCCTTTTTTGACTTCCTGTCAACCTTGCTTTCCCACACATTCTGCCCTTAGGCTTTGAGGGTTAGTGGGGAGAGATCCAGTGCTGTGATCCTAATCCAGTAAGGGCCCATATTTGTCGAGCATCCTGAGCTGCAGTGAATTCCCAAATTCTGGAGGCTGTGAGTGGCAGGATGAACTCTGCTGGGCTCAAGTGAAATGAGAGTAAATTGTACATTGGAGACTTTGGCCTGTTTGTTGACTAAACAAATCATTGATTTGTTTTTAAAGAGTTATTGCAGATTCCTTATGATGAATCTAGTCATTATTTGCAGGGCTGCTTGGAAGCAACATTGCTCTGATTCAGTGTTCCGGTTCCATTCATATTTCTCCTGTTTCAACATTTTGCTTGGACAAGAAGTTAGAAAAATTAGACCATTCTAATAACAAATTATTGCTGAGATAGTAAAATTTATGAGGTCAATGGATTTAGCCTATATGATGCCAAAAGTTAGCAAATCATGAAGGGCTAAAGCCCAAAAAGCCTCTCGACAAAGCTCATGGACAACCACTGTTCTCCAAAAATTTAGACAAAAAAGTTGTGAATTTGTAAAACTCATAACTCAGTACTTTACTCACAATGTGACTTTCAAAATAAATTAAATGTTCAACGTGAGACATTTGACTATTTATGAGTAAAAATTGTTCATTTTGCCCCACGTCTCAGCATTGCATCAGAGCCGTGTTTACCGCTGTGTGACATTCTTCTTGGGAACTTACATCTGGGAACTTGAGAGATCTGCTCCTGGAGACATTTCTCTCCATTCTGTTACTCGACAGTATTGTGTCTTCTTTGTCATCTTTTTGAACTAAATGCTTTCATTTGGTAAGAAGTCTAGACTGCGGGCAGGCCAGTTCAGCAGACCTGCAAAAACAAGGTTTCTATTATGCAGCCATGTTGTATATAAATGCAGTATGTGGTCTAGCATTGTCTTGCTGACATATGTAAGGCTGTCCCTGAAAATGTGTTGTCTTGATAGGAGTATAAGTTACTCTAAAACCTGTAGATACCTTTCATCAACAATGGCGCTTTTTCAGATACGTGGTTAGTCAGTTCCTTAGACACTAATTCAACCTCACACCATCAGACAGACCTACAGAGAGGATGTTCTTCCAGCTGTTTCTTTTACTTTTTCAGCTTTTGTTGCCTCCGATTCAACTTTTTCAATGCCATCAAATTCAAAATTATGTTATCTCTGTCATGAAATTGTAAAATGTCTCACTGCCAACGTTTAAATAATTTCTGGTGTGTGAGATTAAAGTGATTGCATTCTGTTTTTATTTAGAACTGGGATCCTGTGTTATGACTGAATCCTCCACAAAGCATCAGGAAAGCGTACATTACATACATACAAAAAGAAAGGCAGAACTCATTTTCTGAACTCCACAAGTGTCCAAAGATGTAGGGATGATCCTTCGTACGTAAACTGAGTCAGAAAAAGCGAAGTGGAGAGTGAGTTTTGACATGAGTTTTGACATTGTGAAGAAGCCATGACAGAGGGTCAAAGCCCTGGAGAGTAAGACTGTGGCTGAAGGAGCTCATTCGGAGAGGAAATGAGACAAAGTTGTGGCCAAGAAAGAGAGAGAGAGGGAGAGAGAGAAAAGATAAACTCGAGAGAAGCAAAAGCAGGACATCAGGAGAGAGGGACAAGTGTATGTGATGGATCACTGGAGGGATAACTACACACTCTTCTGACGTAGCGTACGTAAACTTGCATTGATTGCCAGGAGCATGTGAGGAGAACGGGCTGAGGGGGGGAAGCTACTGATGAAGAGGCTGGTCCTCCAATTTGTCTTTTTTTTTTTTTTTTTTCATAAGTTTGGCTAGATTGTGATTAAAACTGCCAGCAGTAAAGCAGGCGGTTCTAGCTGCCATCCTGCACCTGCTGGAATCACTTTTACACATTTTCGCCATTTCTTTTCTAACTATTTGTTTAGATCATGTATTTCCGACTCATCAGAGTTGGTGTGCTTTGTAAATATCGTGAAATGGCCTCTTGTTAATGTGCGTCATAGGCCGCGTGCTTGCTCTGAGTGAGCTGGGCTGCTATATCTGCTTAAGTACTGGTACTTCTGTCTGCTACTTGTGACCGTATGTTACAGCTGTTGTGCTAATTTAGTATTTCTAAATGTATTTGGCAGCTTTTGGGGATATCTGTCTTCAGATTCTTTTAGGAAGCATTGAGGGCTGTGACCAAAGTAGCATTATTGAAAGTTTATCAATGTAATCATGTATCTGTATAATCAGCTACAGCAGCTCCATATCAGTGCCCAGTACAGAACCAGTCTTCTTGTTTGCTCACTGACTTACTGATGGAACATGGAGCAGACATTGAAGGATATTTGGTTTGTCAAGAAGAGGAGTCTGCTTTGTTCTTTCTTGTAGACAGTCTGCGTCCCATTTCCGTCCAGTTTATTGTCCAAGTGAAATCCAAGGTATTTGAAGTCCTCCACCGCCTCCACCCCTTTTTCCAGGAAGGTAACATTGCTTCGCTGACTTTTGTTCCTTCTAAAATCTACGGCTTTCTCTTTTGTTTCATTTGTGCACAAAATACTGTTTATAATTTATACATTATCTCACAAAGCGATGACCAGTTTTCTGTCCTCAGCGTGTTGTCCATCACTGATGCATCCCACAACTGCAGAGTAAATGGAGTATTTCTGAAGAGGACATGAATCAGACTTGAATTGTAATTGTGTACAGTGTTTGGAGGAATGGTGAGCATACAGTCCAGCATAATACTCTTGCGCTGCAGTGCCGACCACCTTGTATCTCTAAGCAAACTTCCTGAATGGTGTGAGATCTTTTTGACTGGAGATCGGCATGTTAATGGTAATTTTATTAATTTAATCCCATATGATAATATTATTCACCCCCAACTGATTACCTTATGCATTTGTTCTAAAAGTAATAAAAGGCAATATTAATTTAACTCTGGATTTTTTATACGAGCTGTTTTACTGATATCCAATATACCGATTTTATCCAACTCTTAATTTTTAATACCAAAATCAAGCAAAATTTTTTAAAGTAAGTTGTACCAAACAAAGAAACATATCTGGAAAACTATACATGGCATTTCTTATATTTTCTTATTTTGAGTTAGAGGATATGCAGCTGAAGAGTCTGATATAAAATATGTGCATATTGTTAAAGGTTGTGCCATTAAAAATGTAAAAACCAAAGGTTTTCGATGTTGCGTTTTAATGCCAATATCCGCCAATAATATCAGTAGACCGATAATATCGGACAGCTCTACTTTTAACATGATAGAC
Organism: Telmatherina bonti; assembly: GCF_933228915.1. Classification (NCBI taxonomy): domain Eukaryota; kingdom Metazoa; phylum Chordata; class Actinopteri; order Atheriniformes; family Telmatherinidae; genus Telmatherina; species Telmatherina bonti. The sequence goes on from NC_136615.1 coordinate 21,057,476, forward strand.
TATTTAAAGGAAGAGCCACTTAATTTTTATCACTTTCTAAATTGGAAACCAATTAATCAGCATGTTTGTCTTTATGTTGTTTTGGTCCAAATCTGGAATTATGTAAAACAGTAAGACGTGACTGATCTGTGCAGACCTTCATCGCATCATCATGCCTTTGACTGAAGTGGAATACTGACTGTAAGCCAGATGTTTGCCGCTGTCTCCATTGCTCTTCCTTTGGTCAGATCCACGGGCACCATCTTACCTTGCACGACAACTTCTAATGCATTACAATGACCTGGATAGATTCATTTCCCGCAGTAGAGCAGAAACATTTTAGATCTGTAAATTAAAACCAAAAACCTCAATGACTTTTAGAAAGTAATGCATGTTGCTGTAGTCAGTGCTCTGCCATTGCTCAGTAAAAGTTGTCTCTCACATATTTGATGCTTAATGTTATTTTAGCCTTGTTTGGGATTAATTCACTAACCTTTGTGTGTGTTTAGGCCCCTAATTAGAAGTGTGTTACTATTTAATAATTCAAATAGATATCTTATGTAAATATGTTATTAGGCATGGTGTTGACTATTTTAGACTATTGTGGCAGTGGATCATTATCTTAGTATTATTACTTTAACTTGTACAGTGTGTAAACTAATGCAAAAAAACTAGTGGTTATTTTGTATCAGTCATGAGACAGACAAACATCACTGATGACTTTGCAAATAAAAAAGCCAGCAAACAAACATCTTTAGGATGATACACTGTGATTGTTACTGTGAATAATGTGTGTTGTTATTGGTTTTTATGCTGATAAGTGTAAGACCAAGGTAAACAAGCATTATTTTAAGTGTTGGTCTGTTGGATTTTCTTATGTAAAGGAAACATTTTTTTTTAAAATTTATAAATACTCAATCTATTCTATTTATTGACATATAGACTATTTTTTCCTTGTATTATAGTGTTTTCTTCATCATTTTACCTTCCTGAGTGGCTCAACTTAAGATTTTTTTATTTTACCTGCGCTGCCTGTTTTGCTAATGAAGTGTAATAGATGGTAGTAGACCATCTAAAGGGTTAGAAATCTCTTCATCACAGTTTCATGCATACATTAGTTAAAGGCTGGAGTGATCACTTTTTTTAAAATTGATGCCTCATTTCCTACAAGTGTTCTACGTTAAGACAAAATAATAAGAAAAAAAACACTATGCATTTACTTAAGGTACATTCGCATCTCCTTTTTAGATTCTAATCCAAGTCCATTTGCTCGAATGTCCGCTTTGTTTGGGGAAATGTAAATGCGCCAAACAAATTCTGATTTGATCCAAAGAAGTGGAATCAGTCTGCCTACAAACCATAGACTGTATATAAAGATGGACGGAGCCTCAGGAGGTTAAAAGTGAAGCCAATGCAGAAGTGCATAAAACTGCAGTTCCCCCCTCATCCACTAGGGGCTGCAAAACAGAGCAAATCCCCATAGACTCCCATGTTAAAAAGACCAACTTCACAGCAGAAATAAACATGTTTACAGCCTGGTTCAAAAATCCATTTTCTGTTTATAGGTCAGGTTTACCTTCATGACAACTTTGGGGGGAATGATTTTTTTCCTAACTCGCCCGTTTAAATGTAATTTAATCTCCAAATTTGGCATATTTAGGAGTGTGTCCTTCTGATTGACAGGTACCCAATCTCCCGCCCTCAGTAAGAAAAACTGCGGTTTTTAACAACGTGACTTAGCTTTAGTCCGCATACCTCCGTTAGCTGGTTAGCTCCTGTTATCTCTGGGTTAGCCCAGTAAGCTCATAGCTACAGAAAGCTTGGAGTTCGCTCGATGTTAATCATCCACCATGACACTCACAGCTCCCCTCTCGGGTCTACCTCTTTGCCCATATTTGTATTTTTTGGGCGAGATGACACGCATGCCCCTGCCAACATGCCGATGGTAGGAACCGTCCACAGGGCTTCAATTCAGCTCATAAGAAACCTATGGGTGACGTCACGGAGGCTACGTCCATCTTTTTATATACAGTCTATGCTACAAATGCAGGTCTCAGCCAGTTTCAAGTGGACCAAATGCAGGAAGCAGACTACAAAATAAAGTCTCCTCCTGCATTTGACGTAGCATTGCATTGTGGGTAAATACATGGCGATAATGTTAAGAGTCCTCTACTGCGTCTGTTGTTGTTGCAGTGTGTTTCTGCAGTATACTTGAATAAGACAACATAAAAAACCCAAAACAACAATAGTTTTGAGCTCTGTTTTAATCGCAACAGAGCTTTTGTCTTCAAACGGGTCTTGTCCTCTCTTTTGCTAAATACTAGTGCAGCGCCACCTTTGGTGGAAATAGGGATATATTATTGTAATGGTTTGGCGTGTTTGACCAAAGTGCAGTGTGAACGCAATCTCGCTCCACATGGATACACCCCCCTAAAACTGAGCCGAGTCCACAATTGGACCAAGTCTTGCAGACTATCCTGATGTGAATACACCCTTACTTTCAACAAAATTTTCAGAGTAAGCCTAAAAACACTGCTCTTCTACTGGCAAGTATTTTCTTTTTGCTGTCTGTGGATCCAAACTTTATAAATTTAATTTATTTATTTATTAAAAATTTATTAATATGCAGCACAGAGAATATATGATTCCAGCAAAAATGTCCAGGTATGGTCATGGAGTGTCCACATTATTTTAGCAACAAAATATAAATTCAGGCTGCAATAATTAGACAAAACTTACATTTTCCATAGACCACATAGAAACAACTGGGACCCTACAGGTTAAATAACAATCTCTTGCAGCTGCTGTTCTCTAGCTGTGCAGAACTTGCTGCACACATAAAGTCCTTCCTCTTTAACTAAACTTAACTGTTCATCTGCGATAATTTGTTGATTGTCTGATAACTTCCTGTGGAAAAAATGTGTGACATTCAGCTGTTGGAAGTGCCTCTTAGGATCACTTGGGACACTTTGTTTTTTGGTTCAAAGTTCTTATCAACAGACATTTCCCCATGTCAAATGATCCATCCATGATTGCTTCTTGCTTGTTTCTCAGTCATGTTGTCATCAGCAAAGATTCCCACTGATCTACAGCCCTCTTTTTTGGCAGCGCACTGAGACCGCAGCGGTATTTACATTTTAATTTCAATATGAGATGGTCTAAAATGAAACATGTTAGTTAACAAATAAATGTTGCTTCACCTATCTCCTCCGCCCCACATCCACCACCTCTCCCTTCTTTTTAATCAGCTCTCTGGTTTGTAAACACACTCACATTCCATCTAATAAAACCGCATTTTATTTTCACGTAATTAACTGATGAGTGCAACATGTTGTTGCTGGGTTCAGTCACCAAGACATCAAATGTTGTCAGTTTGTCTAATCCAGGCGGTCCTTGAAATAAGACCCTGCAGTAGACGAATGGAGGGGCGTAAGAAACGCATGCAGCTTAATTGCTGCAAGATGTAACCTCGCCTGCGGCATACTGCGACCCACAAACACACTCACTCAGACTCATGCGTGTGAGAAAATGCACATACACACACATAGAAAAAAAAGCATGCAAACACACAAATGTGTATACATAGTATATGCAGAAAGGAAAACACCAACTGTTCCTAGTGTGTTACTAAATTACAGCATGGCTGTGTTTTTGTTTTTTTTCAGATACGGTTTGTGTTTGTTTGCTGGTGAAAAATGAGTTTTTAATTCTGCCTAAAAGATGTCCTTTGATGGGGAAAATTAAACCTGCTCGGAACTACTTGGAATTAAATCAAGTCAAAGGGTCTCAAATTCTACTATTTGGGCTTCTTTTGGCATTTGAAGCAAAGTATAATGAATAAAAGACAATATCGATGTAAACATGTTTTAGCTGGAATATTCAGCGTACTCCTGGTAGAAGCCAGAGGAACTTTTCTGAGGAATAATGCGAATGGGATAAGGCAGGAGAGAGATTTTAAAGCTTTCTCAAAACCATAGGGGAGAGGATTTGAGTTACGCCGTCAAATGCAAATTTCCAGCTCCGCTCAGAAAGCATTGAATGTGGCCTCATCAACAAATGATGAGGATTGTGTGACCAGAACAAACTTCCATAGAGAATCATTTGGAAAGCTTAAATTGCGTTACACTAAAACATTTCCGATGAGTTTTTTTCTCATTCTAACATCCCCCCAAAGATTACAAGAGAAAGCCTCATGTTGACTGTCAATCCAAAGTGACATCACAGATGACAAACATGGTTATATAGTTCTTGCTTTTGGGCGAACAGCAAATTGCACGCTGTTATTCTGTTTGTGACGATGTCAGATGTGAGTTGTTGAGCTAATCTATATGCCTCTAAAACCACCACACCACAGGTCCCACAGTACGATGTAAATTTAGTAAAACAAACATTTATGCAAAATAAACAAACAAATAAAATATTAAAAAAATTAAATTATCAAAGGGATCTTGATATATATATATATATATATATATATATATATATATATATATATATATATATATATATATATATATATATATATATATATATATATATATATATATATATATATATATATAAAACTATACTACACCAGTACTGAAATACTGCAAGTGTTTTAGCACAGAAGCTACATTAGAATTAGCATCAGAGAAAATATGAGATAGCTAGTTATTTGTAAAATCCAAATATTGACAATATTCAACCCAAAATCTCTTTGCTCAAAAACATGTTTTCCTCTGTAATTATTGTGGGATAGTTGGAAACAATTCTTGATGTGAAAGAGTTTTGGCTACAAATCCAAAGCCTAGAGTTGTTTATTTCTGAACCTGATTTAGTACAGAATGATTGCAGCAATGCAGTCTGGAGGTGGGGTTACAGCAGTGGGCAGCACATGGGCTTTGATCTGTCCAGTTTTCTTGTTTAGATCTTTCTTTTAGGGAACTTACATCCCCTGAGGCACCCTGACTTTCAGTCCAATCATACAAGCCATGAAAACTAAACAGCTGGCAGGGAGCCACAATCAATAAATAACAGTGTCTCATATGTTGATGTTTAGTATTGTGATATTTTTCAAATAATTAGTTTTATAAGTAGAATTTTTCATGTACCACCTCTGTGAAAACCTGTGCACATAGCAGCAACCCTGCCATCTAATTACCTTGCCTTGTGCTGCTGCTCCCACTCCAGAACGGGCTTCCCAGTTTCAGTCCCTTTCGTTTGGCCGCCCCACATCAGGTTTTGATGAGTCTAACTGGAAACACGTGCTCCACGCTGGCTCACCCGACAGATGGGACAATATCATATTATTAATGACAGAAAAAAACGAGACGGCGAGAGAGAGAAAGATATGGGGAAGGAAAATCCTCCGTCCTCAAAGGCTCGCTGGTCTTAAATAGCTCAACACTGAGCTGCCGTCGCTTCTGAGGAAGTTATTATAGGCAAACAGCATGTCTATGTTTGCATATGGAATATCCTTTCAATCTGACTCAGTCCTCGGCAGACTCGGCTCCTAAAGCTGCTAAACTTTGGACTCTGATGTGAGTGTTGGATTAAGGAAAACCTGAGTTTTCTTTGTCTTCACGTGTACGTGTGTATATTTGTGATGCAGGGCTGGTATGATTTTCCTTGAAACAAATGTTTTCTGCATCTGCAGTTGATAGCACAAAATTTCTCCTTAAGTTATGAGAAAATTCAGGAACAAAATGCGAGGACTTGGCTGTCATTTTGGCACAATGGGAAAACCATTTCACTGCAACTTGTGCATTTATGTTGTGTTGCACGTTGGCTCAGAAAGAAAACTGAACACATTTTTCTGAGCACTACGAAAGAAAAGTCACTTATTTCTTAATAATATATCTTAATTTGATCCATTCCTTTTTCCACTTGAAAAGTTTAAAGAAGCCACATGAGCTTTTTTTCTCCTATCCTTTGAATGGATGTGGGAAACTAACAGGAAGTGAGGCAGCTCGGCCAGCAGAAGATTCAGATGCACATGTTGACAAGAGAGTGAACCCACACACACACACACACACACACACACACACACACACACACACACACACACACACACACACACACCATTTGAGGCCATAGATTTCATCACACCAGACTAACTTTCATTCAGGAGAGGAAAATTGCTGGCAGCCATATCCAGTCCATCTTCAAAGGTACCATATATAGACTGTAGGCTTTGTGAGCCTTACTTGGACTCACTCCTTGTGTGAGATTAATCTGATACTCAGCTTTGCTATTGACAATAGTTTCAAAGTGTTCTCACGTCAGATGAGAGATAATCCGGGTACCTTTGTTTGGTTTGGTTTGGTTTCAGTGTACTTTACTCAAGATGACCAAATTGTTCAGACAACATCAGGCAGTTACAACAATTGCTTACTAGGAGCTAAATTCCCCCAAACAAACACAGACAACAAGAAATAAGAAGAAAAATCCAGTTCATTGGTTGGCCAGAACTGGATTTTTTTTGTACTGCAAGTAAATAATGGAGCAACAAAAATATGTGTTTCTGTTTTTCCTTTGGTGTTCAATCGTCATGTAGTTTTCACCAGAATCTGAAGAGTACAAGCAGCAGAAGAGGCAGCAAGTAATCATATATGTTGCACTTTGACTTTTCCCTCATCTCTTTGAGTCAGCAGACAGTCTGTTTGCATTCCCACTGAAAGCAAGTTGTACCAGGGTTCACTTGCAGGTTATTCAACACCGCAGAATAACCTGTTGAACAGAGTTTGCTTCTTTGGTCGTCACCATGAGTTAGAATGAGCGTTCACGCTGCTCCAAATGAAATGCACCGTCAGTGGAACAGGACCAGAATAGATACACCCATAGTCACACCAGTGTGTCCTGCATCTCACTTCGCCAGGGAGGTGTAGAGACCATAAAGCCAGTTTTTAAAGCCATGAATTGGCCCACCAAGGTCCCTGTCTTTGGCCACCACCCAGGTTGCACAGTACTCAATCTCCTTTGCCCCTCCATGGGGTGTGAGCTCAGGGGAAGGGAGACTGACATTGCTTGGTGTGAAGACCTTTAAGGTCTGATTGAACTGCATTGTATTTGATCAGCATTGCAAGTAAATGATGTTTGTTTTGTTTCCAGAAAGATGCTCAGCTGATAACTGAGCTTGTGAAAGAACGAAGCTTCCACAAACTTCATGCTTCATCCCCTCCCCCCTCACCCCAAGGCAATAACTATATTTTGAAAGTCGTCACATTCCTGTGTTTACAGGAAGTGGAATAAAAAGTACAAATAAATAATGATGCACAGATGGTGAGGGGAATACAGATCGACTTCACATCTCTCTGTCAGCACTGTATCAATACAAACGCCTAGACTGCCTTAAATCAGGGTCCTGATTCTAGATTAAGAGGGAAACCTTGTGCTAGAGGTTGAGTCACAAAGACCAGATTCACCTGCACCAAATTACTGGAAAACCCTGAGGCTGTGTATACGGACATTGCGGGAAACACTGAGCATGAACAGATAGCGGTGGTGTGGAGCCAAAAGGTAGTGATGTTTTAAGTCAACTACTCGAGAGGAGCTGCAGGTTACAGCAGCATGTTCATTAATACGGGTTTAGATGGTAATGTGTCTAAACACTTTGATGTAGGCTGGCGCAATAAACAAACAAATCATTTCTATTGAATTAAACTGGGCAGGTAATGGGTCCAAAAAAGCCCATGCTGAGCGACAATTAGTTGGTCTACTGCCTTAATGGTCTCTTTCACCCCCCAGTCACCACTGATTCACTTTGTATCAAAGCAGCGGAAGCTGCATTAACTCTGAGTCAAACTAGCAGAAACCACTTCTGTCTCTCTTTCATTTGGCCCCCCACTCACACACACACTTACAGTACCACAGCATATGCACAGGAAGGGGTCCCTGAGTTTGCAGCCAAGTGACAGAATTTACAGGCATGTTTTAAGAAGCTGTAGATCTAAGTGTGCATGTGTATGTGACAGAACGTGTGAGAAAGAAAGAAAGGAAAGAAAAAAGGTCTGACACTTGTCTATGGGTGCCTTATTAAAAAGGTGAGAAGTGAATGCAGCGTCGGGAGGAGGGGGTTAATTGTGGCCTTTAAAGAGGACTTCAAAGAGTGGCTGGTGTCAGGGCTGAGGGGCATGGGAGCGAGAGAGGTGAAGAAGAGGAGAGGGAAGGGGAAGAAAAGATACTGTAACTGATGTTACGATTTTATTGGAAGGTACTTTAAGGATTCATATAAATGATTTTGAGATGTCTTGAAGAGAATGAAGAAGCTGAAGCCCCACTTCTTTTTACTTACCATTGATTCTGAATGTTTGAAATGTTCCATACACAACTTTCTTTAGATTTGTCTTCCAAAATTGAAGAGTTAAAAAAAAAAATGAAATCAAGAAAAAAAAGCAACAACAATTAAGTTAAACAATTTGACATTCTGAGTTGGCAACATCCACTTGTGTGTGTGTGTGTGTGCCCAACACTAGATAAACTAAATAAACTGAACTCAACAGTATCTAATTTCATATAATAAGATTATTTCCCTGTTAGGCCAAAATTCCGGCTCCAAAAAAAGCGATACATTTTTACCAAGTCTTTCCAGTAACCAGTCCTTTCATGAGCTTTGAGACATTGTGCTCTCTGGCTTCCTGACTGGTTGTGTTAGATGTTAGTTAAATGTAGCATAGATGATTGGACATTATCATTGCTCTAATTAGCTCCTGTGACGGGCAGCTGTAGAGCAGATGGTGGATTGCAGCTCCACTAAACACACCGCATCCAGAGGAGACAGATTCACATTTGCTGTCTGGTGAACCCGGTCTGGAGAACCCCCTTCTCCAATACCCTCGCTTTCTAACTATTGAGAAAAAGAGCTGTTGCCTTATGACTGTGCATAATTATGAGTTTTCATTTGTTTTTAACAGCTTTTGAAAGTAAAGGCACTGTGCTCTGCTCCCTGTCCACCCTGCATGGCCGGTGCATGGAGGGGTTGGCGGCTGCCAGCCCACTGGGGCCTGTGCCCTATGGTTGCAGGGGGCTCTGCCTGGGACCTTCCTCCGCCACCGGCTGTATGGTGTCCAGTTGTGATACATGTTTTATTGCAGCTTGTCTGTCTGTTTTTGGTGCTTCTGTTAATTGTCAGCTTTTTTTTTTGCCTGAAAAGACTGTTGTGTTTCTGTGTAAGTGTAGCAGTTGGTTGTTTGGTGTCTGTTTGGATTAAAGGACATTGCTTTCTCTCTGGTGTCTCTTTTCCCCCTTTTTCTCCATTCCTCTTTTCATTTCTATTCCCCCTACATGCTTGTTTGTCTACCTCTGTCAGGTTCAGTATTTGAAGCTTTGCATTGTTTACAACTTTAAAGTTCTTACTTTAAGTTATTTCCCTCAACTGTAATCAGTATTGTACGTCTCTCTTAGGACACATGTTTTGCTTCAGACAGCAGCTTTCTGGGATTTGAAGTTTGAAAGCAACAATCTGCGGCACAACACTTTGAAACGACTTGAAATACACAAGCAACAAAAGACAAATAAGTTGCAAAAGATCCTCTGGCTCACTTCAGAAAATCTTTTTGTCAAAAAGGGCATGAAAGAATTTATGAGAAACAATGTTTGTCCATAGATCTGGTGAGTGCATGAATAAAAAGTTTAGAAGACCATTAGAGTCTTCTGTCTAGCTAAAGTGAACAGTTTCCAGCTCTAGATAGGACCAAAAGTATGAAGTTTTGATGAAGATGGGCAGGACTGTCACGAAAGCAATGGAGATGTGGTGTGGACCCAAACGCGGAGACGAGGGAACAGGGATGCAGGTTCAAGACTGATTTATTTTTAACCCAGGAAACTAAGAACAGACAAACTAACTGAGGTACAAAATGATCCAGCAAACAATGAGTGAACATGAGTGGTATAAATACACAGGAAAAACCGAACGAGAAACAGGTGAAACAAATGAACTAAATGAACCCAGGTGAACCAAATCAATGAACAGGAAATCTAAGAAGCTAACCAAGAAAGGAAAAACTACAAAATAAAACAGGAAGCCCAAAAACAAAGCACAGAAAAATCCAAATCATGACAGTACCCCCCCCTCAAGGGCCGGCCACCGGACGGCCCAAAAAGTTCAGAGTCCAGACACGGGTGGGAGGAGGGGGCCCGGAGGAGGGACCAAGGGAAAAAACAAAGTGCAGGGGCACAGGGCCGGGGGAAGAATCCAAACGGCCCAGCTCAGGAAACAGTCTGGGGGCAGGCTCGGCTCTGGAGGACGGCCGGGAGGCCCAGACGACGGGGGCAGCCTCGGCTTAGGATCCCTCACGTTGGACACTGGAGACGGAGGAGAAGGAGCGACCTCCTCGCCGGACACTGGAGACGGAGGAGAAGGAGCGACCTCCTCGCCGGACACTGGGGACAGAGGAGAAGGAGCGACCTCCTCGCCGGACACTGGGGACGGAGGAGAAGGAGCGACCTCCTCGCCGGACACTGGGGACGGAGGAGAAGGAGCGACCTCCTCGCCGGACACTGGAGACGGAGGAGAAGGAGCGACCTCCTCGCCGGACACTGGAGACGGAGGAGAAGGAGCGACCTCCTCGCCGGACACTGGAGACGGAGGAGAAGGAGCGACCTCCTCGCCGGACACTGGGGACGGAGGAGAAGGAGCGACCTCCTCGCCGGACACTGGGGACAGAGGAGAAGGAGCGACCTCCTCGCCGGACACTGGGGACGGAGGAGAAGGAGCGACCTCCTCGCCGGACACTGGGGACAGAGGAGAAGGAGCGACCTCCTCGCCGGACACTGGAGACGGAGGAGAAGGAGCGACCTCCTCGCCGGACACTGGGGACGGAGGAGAAGGAGCGACCTCCTCGCCGGACACTGGGGACGGAGGAGAAGGAGCGACCTCCTCGCCGGACACTGGGGACGGAGGAGAAGGAGCGACCTCCTCGCCGGACACTGGAGACGGAGGAGAAGGAGCGACCTCCTCGCCGGACACTGGAGACGGAGGAGAAGGAGCGACCTCCTCGCCGGACACTGGGGACAGAGGAGGAGGAGCGTCCCGACCTGGGACCCCCTCGGGAACTGGGGACGGAGGGGGAGCGTCCCGACCTGGGACCCCCTCTGGAACTGGGGATAGAGGAGGAGCGTCCCGACCTGGGACCCCCTCGGGAACTGGGGATAGAGGAGGAGCGTCCCGACCTGGGACCCCCTCGGGAACTGGGGACGGAGGGGGAGCGTCCCAACCTGGGACCCCCTCGGGAACTGGGGACGGAGGGGGAGCGTCCCGACCTGGGACCCCCTCGGGAACATGGAGCAAGGGAGGAGCGTCCCGTCCTGGGACCCCCTCGGGAACATGGAGCAAGGGAGGAGCGTCCCGTCCTGGGACCCCCTCGGGAACATGGAGCAAGGGAGGAGCGTCCCGTCCTGGGACCCCCTCGGGAACATGGAGCAAGGGAGGAGCGTCCCGTCCTGGGACCCCCTCGGGAACATGGAGCAAGGGATGTGGACGAGCTCTGAGCGCTGGCGTGGGAGCCTGCAGCGCCGGACGGGTTCTGGGCGCTGGCGTGGGAGCCTGCAGTGCCGGACGGGTTCTGGGCGCTGGCGTGGGAGCCTGCAGCGCCGGACGGGTTCTGGGCGCTGGCGTGGGAGCCTGCAGCGCCGGAGACGTGGACCAGGGCGGGGACACTGGAGACATGGGCCTCGGAGCAGGAGGCAAAGGGGAGCAATGTTGTTTGCAGTCCCGCCTCCTCCTGGCCATCCCAGCAGTCCATTTAAGCCCTAGCGATGGAGGAGACCAAATAGCCAATCTGGACCCCCAGTATGGATTGGGGAGTTCATAGCAGCCCGTCTGCAGAAGAGCTCATATGGGGTAATTTTCTCCGCTGGATCCGCGTCTGGCTGGATCATTCTGTCACGAAAGCAATGGAGATGTGGTGTGGACCCAAACGCAGAGACGAGGGAACAGGGATGCAGGTTCAAGACTGATTTATTTTTAACCCAGGAAACTAAGAACAGACAAACTAACTGAGGTACAAAATGATCCAGCAAACAATGAGTGAACATGAGTGGTATAAATACACAGGAAAAACCGAACGAGAAACAGGTGAAACAAATGAACTAAATGAACCCAGGTGAACCAAATCAATGAACAGGAAATCTAAGAAGCTAACCAAGAAAGGAAAAACTACAAAATAAAACAGGAAGCCCAAAAACAAAGCACAGAAAAACCCAAATCATGACACAGGACAATCACACGCTTCAGCATAATACAGTGCTGAAATATGTACAATAACAAATTAATGGTTGAAAACCAAATTTATGTCCATGAACAAATATGAACCATCTTGGCTATTACATAAATAAAAAACCTTGCAAGGTAGAAAAAACATGCTCAAATGACTTCAGATGTTCAAAGTTTCATGTTGTACTGATACAAGATACACAACCTGAGTAACACCAGAGAAAACCATGTTCATATCCTGAAATACAAACACTCTGCACCATCTGACTTCCTTAGAGCTACACAGGGCCTTGCTTTCAATTTCATACACACATTTTCACACAGCTTATTTTTTTAAGTAAGTCATTGTCCCATATAATTTCCCCTGACATTAATGACTTCTGTCTTGGGTAGATGGTTGAGCAGCTGCATTGAAAGATTTTACCCCAACTGCAGCACCAATAAAAGGAAATAAAATGTGTGGTTGAACCACCTTTCCTGCAGCATCTTCCTTTTTCCATCTTTGAAAAAGTATCTCAATGTTAATTTGTCTGACACAGTGATATGTAAGTACGCCATCAAAAAGGCAAAGATTTCCTTGGAAAACAGGTACTGATATGAATAAAATTATTGTTCCCATGACTTCAAAATTGTGTTTGAAGCCATTTACGACTGCTTTAAAAGTAAAGCAATGACCATGCTTACACGACACCATGATGTTGACTCCCGAAGTTCTTCCTTGCAGCACCCGTCTGACAATAATTACAACGACTCATTTAGTTTTATCACAGAACAGACATCTCTGTGTGTGTGCGTCATGGCCTGGAGAGACCTAAGTGTCACTAAGTGACGGGTCTTTAATTATAAGCACAAACAAACGACACCATGTACATGTGTTCTGGTTTACTGTAATGAGGGAGTCATGAAAATGATGCTGTCATCGCACAAAGGATTACTGAACAAAAGGTATCAAATCCATCTCACTGTTTCACTGTAGAAACCAATCATCATTACTGTAAGTTTAGTAATCCAATCTGCTGATCCAGTTTGCTTTGATCCACTGATGCCGATGAGGCAACGGGCCTACATGTACATAATGAATTAGTATTTGGCCCTTTGATTCCCTTTGCATCAGAGCCTTAAGAGGAGTTTAACCATGTGTTTCGGATCAGTTTAATTAATTACCGTTTATCAGGGCATTGTTAATTTGTCACAGAGGAAAAATAAATCACCTTGAATTAGCCTTTTTCCCCATAATGCTCTCTGTCTTTGTCACCTGCTGGAGCTTCACTTGTCAAGTGTTTCTTTAGGGGGAAAGAGTTGAATTACCACGCACACATAGCCAGAAAGCTGCACTCAGGTAACTAAAAGACCCGACAGTGTAAAAGCTCTGAGCTGTGCTTTTGTTGCCCTGCATGTAGCTGTATAAACCTTATTTCTGGTAAGCATGAGTTGGTGTGTGACCAGAAACACTGGGCTGTGTGAGTAATGCCGTTAGCCTTTGGATGTCTCTCATACGGAGCAACGTCAGAGCCTGTTAGTAAATGATTAATCAGTGATGTTATTTAGATTTTTGCTGTCCAATTGCATTTTTCCTGGAAGCTCTGGAATCCGTCATCACAGCTGGACTTTTACAAGATCTCTCTGCTCTTCAAGTGAGTGACAAAAAAAATGCAGAGTGCTGCAGTGTTGCAAAAGACAGAAAAATCTTGGACAACTAGAATAAACTGGTAGAAGATCTGTTCAAAACTAAAGATATTTTTCCCCAGCTTTGAAACTGCACAAAACAGGGTCCTGACATTCATTCATTTATCAAAATAATGATAATATCACTTATAGTGCAAGTTGTTTTTATTTCAGTATCTTAGCCAAAATAGTCCTTACTTGAGGTTATCTCATAAAGCATCTAAGCAGTGATTTATTTATTGCTTTTGACCTCACTCCATCTTTCTCTCCTCATCTTTCTCAGATAACAAGTTCAACACTTCTCTTTATCTCCCAGACAAATTCTTGTCATGACATCATTGTTGTTTCTTAGATTACAACCCACCCACTCCTCTTATTACCCCCCAACAATCTGAAGCTGTGTTTTCATTGCACATGGAATTGCACAAAATCTAAGTATTGTAATAGAAAAATGTTAATTACTAGCAAAAATTTAATGGAAACACATTTTCTTATTTACGTGTCAGTGGATGCGACATAATGGTCATGTGACCAGTTTATTTCTGGTAAAGATGGTGTGTGGTATGGAACAAACTGTGAATTTCAGAGTTTTACAAATAATTAGAAAAGGAAATGAGGGATAAAGGCTTTGTAAAACCATGGATACCACGCATAAGCTGCAATTCTGGTCAGGTGGATGAGATTTTACAAGAACTGAGACTTATGTGTTAATACAGTTCTTAAAAATACTTCAAATATTGCTTTTATTTAGCGAAAAAACTGGAAACGTGTGACAACAGTGCGGTTTGTTAAAGTGGTGAGTTTCATAATGCTGGTTTGATGATTACAAGTATAAAATGGGTCTCTATTACATCATTTAAGAGAGGATTGAGAAGTAGTGAATCTACCTCATCCCTCCATTCTGCCCTTGCATTTTCGTAGCCGAATGTGCCACAAAGGCGCATCACTTCTACCTTGAAAATGCACATCTGACAGGAGTGTCCTACATCATTAGATACCAGCGAGAGGACGTTAACATGAGAGAAATTTTCTGATAGTTTTTAAAGATTCCCTCACATTAATTTGAGTGAAGTGTACTGAAGTGGGGGAAGAGTGTTGAACTACAGGCTTTGTGGACCACTATCAAGCTTCCCTGTGTAGCCCTGTAGTAATTGGGGGCTAAAGTAAAACCTCTTTGAGTTTATTTTGTCACTACAGCACCATAAAGTGAATGTTTATTTACTTTGCACTGCTTCATTTGTAAAAGGGTCAAATACATTTGTTATAAATGTGTTTTACTGTTGTTATTTTCTTCAGACATGAAGAGTTTAAATGTAAAGAGTTAATAATATTATTTCATTAAAATAATCACCTATAAAAGAGAGACTGAACGGGTGCTACACCTGTTTCAACACACCATGACCTCTTAGATCCATTTGATATGAATCTGGTGTGTTTGAGAACCATCTAAAGCCTGCTGGTCTCAAGGGACAAAATGAGATATCCCTGGTTTAGAAGATCAGGGAGGAAATCTGAAAGTTAGCTACCTAAGAGCTACCTAGTGCAGGGCCACAAAGCGTGTGTTTTTGCCATCTTGCCTGAAAAATATCATAGGTTAATAAAAGTTGATTTGGATCATCATTTGAATGGTCCAAATCGACTTTTGCTGGCACAAGAGGGTACTCAGTGTGCAGGAAATGAAGTGGAGAAACTCAGAGGTGCACAGTAGAAAATGAACATTATATCACATTTACTCAAACTTCAAATGTGATCATTTTTTTTTAATGCATTCTTGAATCACTCTTATTTTATCTCTTCCATCACAATTCCCTGATTCTCAACAGATAGCACTCTGAAACCCCCCGTCTGTCGGATGCTAATCATAAAACAGCAATAAATCTACAACACTTGCAAAAAATGAAAGTATACCAGACTAAACATCAGTTAATGAACAAAAACTTTACTCATTTACATATGAAGTAAGTTAAACGTTCTATCTGTGGCTCAGAGTTAACGTAGCAGAGGATGTAAATTGGAACTGATGAAGGTAAGTGTTGCTGTTAAGCACTGGACTCCAGCTTGTACTTTACAAGCTACCATCAAAGGCAACAAGTACCCATTTTTGTATCCTCTAGATCCTTTCTTTCACCTCAGCATCAAGGTGGCTCCTCTAGATTTCACGCTAGTGGCTGGATATGTTAGATGTGAAGGACAGTCGTATATACCGCAGACATATTGACAGATTTACCACCACAAAGACCGGTGGTTCTGTTGGGGGAATGGAGGAACAGATGTGCACATGATGCTTTAGACTGGCTTAAGATTATAGTAAGACAGCAGTTAACAAATTAATCATTTTTCAGCACCAAATCTACCTTGTATCTATTTGTTTGTATCAATTTAAAAAAAAAGTGGAAAAGAAAGTGATTCAGGTTCTGCTGAGTTTCTGCTCATTTCCCGTTGACTTAACATTGATTTTTCTATGATTTTTAATGGGCTCTGCTTATAAACTGTTTCTGCCATCACTGATGTAAAACAATTCACTTTCAGGTTGTCCATGAGTATACTAAAATGAGCTACAGTTGTGATCAAGATGTTCTCCTCTAAGTCACAGCTGGTTGTGCAGGTCATCCAGGTTTAGGAGCTCAATGCAGAGTCCTTGGGCAAGAAAATGAACTCTGCTCCTCACTGGGTGGGTGGCCAGCTCCCTGGGAAGCATTTCTCTTGCTTCATCTTCAATGTATAATGGCTGAAAGCACAAACAATATATTTGCTAAAACCAGTTAAATGGAAAATGGAAAAGGTAAAATATTTGAGGGGGTTAAATACAGAAGTAAATATAGAAATAGAGCCTTTAATTGACAATGTAAAACTGTTTCCAAAAATGTTGGGGTCGTTGCGAAGATCTCCCTTATAGTCCTCAACTGGCCCAGGGAACAAAGAGTAGTTTTTCAGTAGATCAAAGAGGGCTGGGGTTAGCGTAAGGAACAAGGAGTTCAGAAATGGAGTCAGGTGCCAATCCATGTTAGGCTTTAAAAACACACAGAGGAAGTTTAAAAAAACACTATTTCATTTTGAGCCAGTAGAAAAACCTGAGAAGAGGAGCGATACTTTGTCTTAATTTTATCGCATTTGTGTTGTGTAGCAGGTGAAGAGACTGGCTAATATTAAAATACAGTATTGAAGTAACCCAGCCTTATGTGATCTGAGATGTTACGACTGTTCTCAGTTCACTGATGGAAAGGAAATATTTCAGTTTTACAATAATTCAAATCGAATCAAATTTCATCTATGAAGAGCTCATGCTTGAAGCAACACAAAGTGCATATAAAATCATTTATACAAATTGAAAATAAATGTAAAAAGCCTTCACACAGTAAAGTATGTGCACACACGTAAACAAAGCACATGTATAATGTCCCCACCTACACCTACCCCATTCTGCACAAATGATCTCCCATCCCTTGTGACTGTCTCCTAGCTGAATGGGTAGAGAAGCACCAACAGAATAAAACATTTGGTTTGATGCTGCAGTGAGGAAACCATATGTTGGGGATCCACTCACACCAGAAGCCAGCTCAAAAACTGGCCAGATCCAGGCAGGTTGGGGTCAACAGCACAGCCACAGGGCTGCACTGCAGGACCCCCACAGCCACCCAGACAAGGGCAGCCACTGTGGCACCAACCCTGTAGACCAAGCAGGCAAACTGGTGTGAAGGATCCAAGAGGAAAATGCAGCTGAAATACCTTGTGAAAGTGAATGACAGGCTTTTTAAATCTGGAGACCAATAAGAGAAGCTGAAAAATATCCATCTCTGATTTACTGCCGTTAAGCTGAAGGGAGTTTCTCCTCATTTCCATGGAGTCCGTGTTCCATCTGCACTGCAATTTTCTTCCGACCTCCTTGGCACACCATTTTACACTGGGCAGATGCACAGCATCTGCAGGGGCAGTCTGCATAAATGCATCAGTGAGATATGAAATTGCTAATTCTTTCAACAGGTATATCACTTTATTGCCCTTGTCAGACATCTTACCCAACTGAATGTGTAATATGCATAGAAAAGAACATATTTATGTCAATATGTCAAACTCACCATTCACTTTTCCGTCTGAACTGCTGAAATTGACACGATCTGGAAGTGTGGTCCGTAAAAACTAGACCTGGCGCGTATATTTAGAGGAGAGCCGCGTCTGACACGCAACCTGTGTAAACCACTATTGCAGTAAACAAGTTCAGTTAGGTCCAAATGCTCTGGTGCAGAAGAAATGCATCACATTAGTACGCAACGTAATCGGGTGTCATTGGAGTCATCCAGGACTTTCCATCAAGATCAGGGTGGCATCATCAAAATTTAGCCTCTCAACACCTGCATTTATTTACAATCTTATAAA
The DNA here is from genome assembly GCF_933228915.1 of Telmatherina bonti. NCBI lineage: Eukaryota > Metazoa > Chordata > Actinopteri > Atheriniformes > Telmatherinidae > Telmatherina > Telmatherina bonti. The sequence goes on from NC_136615.1 coordinate 21,075,687, forward strand.
AACAAAATTGCACAGGGAAAAAAATTTAGAAAAAAATTAGCAGGGTAAAATAAATACAATAAAAATATTTTTTAATTCAACTTTAATATACCCTTCACTGCCAAATTTTTTCTAAATATTTATTCATATCAGTTAAGAAAATACAGAAATAATAAATGGTTATATAAAATGAAGTGAATAAATGCAAATAAATGATAAGTTAATAAGAGAGTAAAGGTGGTTTGTCACGGCTTTTCAACAAAGTGTCAAGAGCTTTTAGGGAAAGTAGATCAGTGCATCATCTGCATAACTATGGAGGCAGAAATGGAACTGTAACATAAGGGAATAATATAGTGAGACGGTGGGACTGTAGAGGGGGAGAAATCACTGATACCAACTTAGAATGTCCTGTCAGATATATATGAGGTCCATTCCTTGAATGCCCATCTGATCTTTAAGATGACTTCAAAGAATGTGACAGTCAACTGTATCAAAAGCTGCATTAAGATCTAAAAGAATTAAAATAACACAGATAGTGACACATGCTGGAAGTTATACAGTCTGCTTTACCCAGAAGTGTCTCTCCAGCGTTGCATACACCAGTGGAGAGCCAGACCAAATGCCTTTGTGAAGCTTCTCATGGCCCTTTCCTATTTCATGGTTTGGCACCGATTAATCATGGAGAATTGTTGCCTGTTGTTGTACCAGCCAACAGATTTCTACACTTTTGAGCCAACAAATCAACGGACATAAGACATAAGGTCCACATACCTCGTTTGTGACCTTGGATCGTATGACCTTTTAAGTGAATAACAAACCGTGATTGTGGATGTAGAAAAGCAATATCTTCACACGGGCTTTTTTTTTCCTCTGACCAGGGGTTGACTCTGTAGCAGTTTTTCCTCACTCTGTAAAGATGTTGGACACCTGTGTACTCAGAGCCAGCTGTTAACTCAAAAACTACAATGACCACTCCATGCAAACAGGGGTGCTTTAATGTCTTGTCCCTGCATTGTTGCAGCCTTTTAAGATGCTTCCAGGACCCTGCCCACAGTTAAATACAAATAGATGTGCTGCGCACTGGAAATGATGGTGCATGTGACCACCAGTTACTTGTTTCTGAGGATCTTCTACCCCAAATTTACTCTAAACAGTATCTTCTTTTTTCCATCATTAAGTGAACAGAAGATTTTAGTCTGCAGTGCAGATTGGTGAAGAAATTTGTCTCTGACATCTGAAAGTACATCTGAAAATATACTTTTCACATTATTTGCTCCTGAAACTCAGTAAACATGCCTATTTAATTTCACATATTTTGTTTTTCCTTTACCTTGCAAGTAAAATGACTGCATATTTTGTGTGCATGTCAGCCATCTCCACTGTCTCCACTGTTCTACTTCAAACTCCCCCCATGACTGCCTGATTTACTAATGTTACACTTGGGTACACTGCAAACTTTCTTGGCATCTGACTTTGGGCTGAATTTGTAAATGGCCACTAGGTGTTTATTCCATGTATGATGAAACATGAACATTTTACAGGTTCATGCCAAAAATGAATTGAGTTAGTAAATTAGTTGTGCAGCTGTGTATCGTCTCTGAGCGGAGAAAAGTGGAGGTCAAAAGCATCTGGATTCGAGAACTCTGTTTAAGATGAAGTTTCAGCGGACCGTTAGTCAGATTCCCTCCTGTTGAGTAGGCGGATGTCTTGTCTCGGTGCAGCAGACCAGTCAATGTCCAGTGCAAAATTATATCTGTAATTGGACATGATATAATGAGGTTTCAAACCAGAAACCCACTGGGACAGGGAGTTGTAATCCCCAGCATTGAAGGATTGAGTAGTTATCGAACCATGAATGTTTGTTTTAGGCTCAGTTGGACAATGACTGAGAGCTCAAGTAACATTATTTCACATTTCTTTATAGCTAATCAGCTGGAAAACACCATCTTTGAAAGTCCATGTAAAATATATAAAAGACAAGGAGCTTTGTAATACATTCCCAATTAAATATGTCACTAAATTCTACAAATGGACTATATTGTTTGTCTTAATATTACTAACAAATGATGTGGGCGTTCGAGTTGTATCACGTAAAAATTAACATCAAACTTCAAAAGAAATGTTTGCAATTTTCCCCAATTTTTTTTAATAGTTTCCAATCAGACTGTTGCAAACAAATTACAAAGACAAAAGTACCATATCACACTGCTGCAGGCAGATGGCACTACTTCAAGCATATAAAAACAAGTACTTGAAAGTTGATATAGCCTTTTTCACTCATCCGCTTCAGCCCTGAATTTGTTTAGACTGCATACAAACCTAGAAATCTGATGTGGTTCACCCAGCCTGCACAATAATAACATGCCTGTTAGAGCAGTCTGCCAGTATGTTGCCATGTAGAGTGAGGTTAATCTCTATAGCTCAGAACATAACCTCTGAAATGGATTATTATCCTCATCTCAGGTTCAGGAGGAGGATTAAGAGATAGAACCAGAAATGATGTGGTGCACATGCCAGGCCGGTAGTGAACAGTAAAATGTAATGACACCATGCTGCATCCTCATCACACTGGAAAGCAACACAACAGAAGTGTTGCATGCCAACTGCTAGTTAATCTGGCACATGGAACCTCTGCGTCTTTGCTGACGGCATGAATGTAACCAAGACAGGTGTTGCTTCAACAGACCAAGTAAAGTAAAAATATGTAGCAGCACAAACATGACACAGTGGTCCAACATTGCTAATGTGCTTTTCGGGGGACAAGCAGGGTCTAAGTGCACAAGCACAAGACGTCACCGTCGCCTAGAGATTCTTATTCCAGTTTCCGCTGACAGGACTTGTGTTGTGTTGCAAGAAAAAAATCCATCATGGAGGCTGCCGTCATATTTTGTGGTTTTATCCAACAGAACTCTTTTTACCATGTAAGTAAAATTCCAGAATGCAACCAAACTTTTGCGTTTTTCAGCGTTGGTGTAAACAGAGCTTTGGAATCTGTTGTCTCTACCGTCAATCCTTTGCTCCAACAAGAAAGTTATACTAAAAAAACTCACACCAGAAATGTATCTCGTAAAATTATACAATGTCACTACAATAAAAGAATTCAAATTCAACAGGAACATATCCCTTTTAATTGCACAAGCATTAACTGAGGTCATTTTTTTTTGTGTTAACATGAACAAACCATGCAACAATACAGTGTTCTCATACAATTACAGGAAACACTGTCCTCTTCAGAAACCTGCTGTAAGTGTGAAAATGCAGTTTTCATGTATCAGGATAACAAGGGCCCCTGTTGACTCAGCTGAGCTGCTGGAAAATTACACATCTGTATCATGAAATCAAGAAAATGACCTCTGAATAGTCTTCTGTTGAAGAAAATATCTGTCTGTGAAAAGAGCGGGTGTTTAAGGATGACGCAGTTTAATTTTCTCAATTGTCTTTGTCTCTTCCTGATAAAGTGCATCAAAGACACGCTGACTGGTATCAGGGTGTTTTGCTAACACTGGCAGGACTGTGGCCCTGGATTGGTATTTTTGTCATTGTGACTGTATACGTTTTTCTGAAGTACAGTTTTAATATTAAAAAAAGCACAAAACAACAACTTGAAGTACAACTTCAGAAAGTTCCACTTAGCCTGAGTTTGGTAGACTCAGTGATCTCTTGAAAAGCTGCCAAGAACTCTTCTTTTTAAACCTTTTTTTTATGTTCTTTTAAAGTGTTACATTGTTTTGAATTTTTGTGTTTTATTGTAAAGCAGTTAATTGTAATTTTTTTTATCTTCCAAAGTGACATGTACGTGAACATTTACGTATTTACTTATAAATCTGTGATTCATACAATAATTTACACCCTGCACCAGTTCTAAAAATGATTTTCTTACGCAGTTTTATTGCCTTAAATTTACTTTGAGTTGAGAAGAATCGTATAACTCATCCAGTTTTACACATATGCGCATATGCAAGTTGTACAGCAGAGCAGTTTTCTTCTCCGGATGCTCAGACTTCCTTCTTTTCCCTCATCACTCATCAGCATCTCAAACAAGACTGACAAACAAAGCTGCTACACAAATAAATGTGACATGTATACTTTGCTGTACATAAAAGTTCATGACCTGTATTGCGGTGGCTCTTTTGAATCCTTTTCTGTATGATTAACCATTAATCATCTCTTGGTGAAACACATGGACTCTGTCGGGTCTGCATTCAAAACATCAAAAGATCTCTGTGTGTTGTTGCTTCCATATGAGGAGCTGGCTGACACTTTTTCACAAAAGGATATTGCCGACTCGGTGTGTGCAAGAGGGAGCGAGGCACACAGGCACTCCACGCTTCGACTTTGCTGATTTTTTGTTGCCTCCATATGAATAACTTGGCCATAGTTAACACATCGTGGTGATGATGGAGAAGTCAACATGCCAGTTGCGCTGGCTGCCACATGTAAAGCCCCTTTGATTTTCCCATGGATATATCAGAGCTGGATGTCACTGCTTTATCTGTAAAAGGAATGTCCAAATGTAAAACAGATTATAGCGTATTTGTAGTATTATTTAGGGAATACTCACACGTCACATCCTTGCTATATATTCAGAGTGACTACAGAGAGATGTTATACATCTACTTGGTTCCTTGATGGGATTTAGGTCTGAAATTGGAGAGCAAAATAAAAAAAACCCCGTAATAATAAAATGTTTTCAAATGTGTTATAAAATCATGAGACACAACATCTTATTAATGAATTGTTAAAGATGTTATTAGTTTTTAATTGTGAAAAAAAAATCAGTCAAATATAATTGTCCAAAGACATGCATGTTAGGTTAATTGGTTACTCTAAATTGCCCATAGGAGCGTGAGTGGTTGTTTGTCTCTGTGTGGCCCAACGATGGACTGGCGAGCTGTCCAGGGTGTACCCTGCCTTTAACCCAAAGACTGCTGGGATAGGCTCCAGCTTCCCCGTGACCCTTCATTGGATTAAACGGTTCAGATAATGAATGAATATATTTTACCTTTAATAAAAATTGCTGTCATTTCAGTCAACTTATTTAGGCTGGATGGCTTAAAAAGCAGCAGCTATTTCTTGCTGACATCGGCGGGTTGCATCTGCAGCAGTAGCATTACACCACGGCTGCTGATGTGTGATTGACATTCATTTGCTTGGAAACATTCATCTGCTTCATGAAATCACAGTTTGATTTGCTGGTTCACTGTGTTTGGTTCCTGGGTTTGAACTGATCAGCATTAAACTGTCTTGGTCGTACATCCCTGCCTGTCGTCTGCATTTGGGTCCTCATCTCAGCACCCCCCGTGACAACTGTGGTATTAAGAAAGGTTTCAACTTCTGGGTATTTTATCATCCCAGGTTGTTTGAATTTTATGAATGGATTAGGATTAATTATTATCATTATTATTTATCAACATAATATTAAGTGTGTTTTTGATAAAGAAAAAAAGAAAAATAAACAAAAGCCCTAATTGTGTCATAGCCACAATCGTCCGAGTCTCAATATTTTCAAAATAAATTAACTAATAAAATAACTACAATCATAATTAGAAAGTTTTTTGAACATGTAGGTTCCAGTCTGTTCATATTTGATGTGTTATTAAATTACAAGTTTAATTAATGACAAATGACAAAAAGCACATTTTTTTTTACTGGTAGGCAAACTTTTAAGAAGGGTCTTTGTCATTAATTAAACTTGTAATTTAATAAACACATCAAATATGGACAGACTGGAACCTACATGTTTAAAAAAAACTATCTAATTATGATTGTAGTTATTTTTTAGTTTTTTTTTTTTTTTTATATTTAAAATCTTACATACTCCACCTTTAAGTTCCTTTAGTACAGCGTTGTCCTTATGTGTATTTAGTTGTAAGTGGCATAAATGATGTGTAAAATCACAATTTTACATGTGTAAAATTATCACTTTTTAAACTGTATGAAGTAGTATTCATCGGGTCTGATGTAAAATCCCAAGCTGAGAACCCCTGAGTAAGAACAGAGGGATTTACCTGTAGTCAGACCATACGAGAAGCTCCAACAACCGGGAATTCATGAGTCAAACATCAGGAGCTAGACAAGGGGAAGCCCAGCCTCACTGTCTTCATTACAAGCAACAAAGCGTGATGATGAAGCCTGATGACTCCTTTTATGTGAGACCAAGTCTCGTGTCTAATGGCTCCATCATTAGTAGAGTGTAAACATGAGAAAACACCATTCAGACATGGTGGGATTAGCCCTGGAGTAAGCATTTGTTGTGGTTTCTTCAAAACCACAGGTTCATATGTGTGCTTTCTATAGATCTTTGTGAGCGCATGTTGTTTCGGGTACATGCAGCAGTGCGTCTTCTGATGGTGTAAATGCATTTGTTCTTGTCAGTTCCAGTGCGAAGTTAAAGTGACTTACAGAGCACAATCAGGTGCTGGACAGTTATTACAGACAAATAATAAGTTAGCGTCCCTTACAAACAAATTCGGACAACAAAAGATAGTAAAAAGTGCTTTATGTGAAGCCAGATTGCATGATTTTTCTCTACAAAGGAGGAGGGGAAGTTATTTTATACTGTAGTAGGTAATATTCCAGGTAATACACAATGATAAATGCCCAAAGAAATTATGACTTATTGAAAATAGTTATATGTGTCGGATTATAGTTTATATCACAGTTTCCTTAGGTGACCTGTAGACAATGAAAAAAAGAAATCTTAATTGATGTTGCACATTTAGTATGATCAATTCATTTGCACTATCACAAGTAAAAACTGCATCATTTTGAGTTCCAACTTTGAACTCTCGAAGTAGATGAAATGCATCATTAATATGCAAAGAATACTTTGTGTCTCTGCTTAAACCGTCCAAATTTGATTGTGACGGAGAGAGATAACAACTGTAACTACTTTGTAGTTTCGCCACTTCGCCACTGCACCAACACCTGATTCACCTGATTCTCTTGGATCTACTTTATAGTCTCGGCACTGATCATTTCTCATTCTTATAAAACTTAAGGTCTTCCTACTGAGACACTTTGAGAACAGGTGTTGAAAAAATGTGATCTCTCTCTGTCTCTCTCTCTCTCTATATATATATATAATATAACATATTTTACAAGAATTTTACACGCTGCTGGAGCCCTGAGGAGGATTGTTCTCTGAGGGCCGGTCCCAAGCCCGGATAAATCCAGAGGGTTGCATCAAGAAGGGCATCCGGCGTAAAACATGAGCAAATTCACCCGAGCGATGATTTGCTGTGGCGACCCCTTCAAAGGGACAAGCCGAAAGGGAAACAAAAACAATGATTTAGTAGAACCTCTGAATTGTAGTTGCAAAGAAAAAATTGTAAAAATCCTGACAGTGGTTTTATGCTCTATTTCAAATCATTTCTGTATAACCAAAATGATATTTTTATTATCATATGGCAATAATTGTAAATATTAATTTCTGTTTAAGTGGTGCGATCTGGACCTAGAAGAGCTTCATTATATAAAAGGACTTTCTACAATGAACATTTTTCCTTTGTGAGAGATAATTTTCTCACTGTAGCGTGCAGCAGAAGCAGCACATGCTATAAGGAGTAGGTATGTAACTGCTCTGGACAGATGGAAACCACTCTACTGCAGGCAATAAATTAAATTCAAGACTTTCATACATTCTCAGAACTTTAGAAAGACTTCAGACCTGCAGATATCCTCACATCCTGTACTATAGTTTTAACTAATTTCAGCTAGACAAAGAAAAAAGCAGCTGAGGCTTTGTGATGTTTAATCCCTGCTCTCATCTGTAAGATAACTCAGACAAGTCTGCCTGACTGATCTTAAAAGTAAAGGAAGAAGTAAAGTGCTCACTACTGACAGGTTAATTCAAGTGTATTTCAAGTGCTTAGAGGTACTTTTCAAAACATTTTCAGCCTGACTATTTTTGTTCTAGTCTTCCCTACTGAGGAATGTCTTCTCTGTAGGGAGTCTCCTTACTTTGGCTTGTTCGCGTGTCTAGACAGAAAGCATTTAGCTGGGCCTTGAATCGCTTCTCTATTGTTACCTGTGCACCTGCGGACAGCTGCATGGTTTCACCACATCACAGGGCTTTGTCTGTTCAAATTTGTCCTCTCATCAGAGACCTAAAAATACATGCAATTGTCTTTCAACTTGTCTCAGGGGGAGGTAAGGTATCTTCACCTCCTGTGCATACATATCTGTGGAGGATAGAGCTACAGACACACTGGTCACCTGACTGAGCATGTGCAGAGTGCTTTTAAAGAGGGATGAAGGGGGAGGATGTTGCCTCTCAACTTAAATCGGACACCTGAAATCCTATCGTTGTACATGGAACACATGAGGTGTCTAATTCCAACCCTGATCAAAGTAACGGATAAGCGTTACTGAGGTGTCTGTGTGTGTATTATTACCTGGCGTGGAAGGTTAAAAAGTCAGCTGTAACATTAGGAAGGTGATGAAGAACTTCCAGTGTCTCACCCCTTCCTCTGACATCCCACACTGTAAGTTTTCAGGTGTGTCCATTTACACAAACACCCAGTTAATAAAAGATATATTTGAAAGAAGATCACATTCTTCCAAATAGAGTTTTTTTTTGTGCCTGAAAGATCTGGGAACATTTTTGCCAAATTACCCATGAACCCATGTTTTCACTCTCTGTCCCACACACATGCATACACACACACACACACACACACACACACACACACACACACACACACACACACACACACACACACACACACACACACACACCTGGCCTCCATTTTACCTCCTTCTAGATGCAATTCTGAACATCAAGAGCATAACTTAGCCATGTCCCCTACAGAGACCATCTCGAGTGAACTCTGGTGAAACAGTGATTCATACAGTATAAGAAGCAACTTATATTATTTTGAGGGTGAGGCGTTTATAAGCTTTGACAGAAAACTTCTAATTAGGTTTAAAAAAAAACATGCAATTTTGTAGCCTGAGTTTCTGGTTTTGTTGGTTTAAGTCACAGTCTGACTGAAGGTTTCCCAGAAAGTTGATGTTTTCACACTCAGCTATGGGTGGGCCTGATGCTATTAACTGTAGCAACAGTCAACTGGAAGCTCGGACACAATCAGACAGGCAATTTGATTGGCTGAAACCTACGCCACTACAGGAAAAACCTGATTATTGTCAAAATTCTCAGCTTTTGTACTTGTATCCTCCAGTTAAGCATTTAAAAAAGAAACATTCAATGTAGCAGTGCAAGACATCCAACCATTCAGAGGGAATGAAACCATGTGTGAATCTGGATTACAGGTTTTCTCACTAGCATGGGTTGACCACCTTTACTTGAAGGCATGCATTTAAACTTGATTCACCAATATGGTCTCCAGCAGCTTAATAAAATGCCTCAAGAGGGTCCTCCAAGTTGTGTCCATATTGGCCAGTTATTTTAGATCAGAAAGACTTAACCCTTAATTATGAAACAATAACTTAATAAAATTCCCCCACATATCACTTTGGTTTCTGCAGCTGGACTCCGGATACTTGTGACATCAACTCTATAACTCAAGACATTGGCTCCGGTTACATGATGTTTTTTTTAGTTAAATCTGGGTGTAGTGATGGACTCAGACTTAAACTTTGAAGAACGCATTGTTACGATCGGCTGCAAGGACCATAACAAAATAAACGAAGTAAAGGAATCCGGAATACAAAAATATATTTATTAACTAAACCAAAATCCAACCCAAAAATGCCAGACCCAAACTCCTGTGGACCGGGCCGCGCCGTGGGAGAAGCAGATCTTAAATAGCTGATTGGAGATCCTGGCCTACTGTCACCAATCAGCCATTAACTCCACCTGCAACAACACATAATTAGAAATCAAAGCAAACTAAAAAAACACAACGACCCAACAAACCATGGGTCGTCACAACATCAAGGAAAAAAAGTCAGTTATTAACACCTTAAGAATCTGTTAAAGGTAAAAGATCTGATGTCTCAGCCGGACCTAAAAAAAACTAGTCCATGCTTCCATCAGCTTCATTACTTTAACAATATTTTCACAGGGTTACCTAAAAAATTCTATTAGACACTTGCAGCTCATTCAGAACTCTGCTGTTCGGGTCCTCACCAAGACCAAGAAAGCCGACCACGTTAGTCCAGTTCTGAGGTCTTTACACTGGTGGCCTGTTCATTAGAGGGTAGACTTTAAAGTTTTGTTGCTGGTCAATAAAGCTCTAAATGGTTCAGAAGCAAAATACATCAGTAACCTCCTAACCTAATATGAACCTACCAGACACCTCTGGTCAACTACTAATGTTATGAACAGTTCATTTTCATAGCCTGGAACGAACTAACTGTGATCATCAATTTCTGTGGCAGCACTGTAATCCTAACCCTATAAAGCTAAATGTGTCATATTTGATACATTTAGTTTAAGAGACCATTTGTATCACTTTATTGTAGAAATTTTGCTCAAAACCCTGTTGTACATAATCTGATACTTGTTTTTTTTGCCCCCTAATGGATACTAGGAAGAGGATGATTACTCTAAAATAATTTTGACTTTTAGACCTTTGGATTACACATCCAAAAAAATGTCTTTTTGTTTTTTAGATTTTGTCAAGAAGGGCCAAAAAAAGACTTTTCTTTCCAGTTTGTTTAATTATCCTAAATGAACGAGGAAGAACAGGTGTTCTAGGATTGTGTGTAAGTGATCTAATCAGATGTCTTTAATCTTCTGAAGAGAACATTTATTTCAAGGGTGGCAACATCTAGGAATAAACCCAGACATTGATCAGAGACAGGTGCACATTTTTTCAACATGAGGTCATATTGCTGAAGATTTATTTTCCACGAACTGAACTTCATAACAAAGGGAAGCTCATTTATCGGCTTTGCACTCAGCAATGTCATTTACAACGCTCCCAGGTCAAAGATGCCAGCTCATTTGTGTAGCTGGTAGGTATACTGTGATCCTCCAGTGGGACATACGCTTTTGCCAGGTTTGCCTCCCTTTGAGTCGAAACAGTTGTCCAATTCAGTCATTTTCCCCTTATGCTGCTCTTGTCTTTTCCTCTTGTGTGCACCACTTCTTTTAGAAAAAAAATTCTGCCCTCCATCTGCCACTCAGCATTACCTTTCAAACCCACTCTGAGCTGTTCCCATAGGCTGTATAAAAAAGATGGACGTCACTCGAAGGTTTCTGAAAAGCTGAAACTGAAAAAGGCAGTTTCTACCATCGCTATCTTGGCATGGGCACACGTCGTCTCGTCCGGAAAATACAAATATGGGCAAAGAGGTGGAGCTGAGAGGGGCGCTGTGAGCATCATGGTGGATGATTGACATCGAGTGAACTCTGAGGTTTCTGTAGCTAACAGCTAACTGAGCTAACCTGGAAATAACAGGAGCTAACCAGCTAATGGAGGTAAGCGGGTTAAAGCTAAGTCACGTTGTTGAGCGGCTAAAAATTGTGGTTGTTCTACGTTCTTCTTACTTGAAGCAGGAGATCAGGTACCTGTCAATCAAAAGGACACACCCCTAAATATGCTGAATTTCAAGATTAAATTACTTTTAAACAGGCAAGTTAGAAAAAAATCCCTCACCCCCACAGTTGACATGAAGGTAAACCTGACCTATTAAACCAAAAATGGATTTTTGAACCAGGCTGTAAACACGTTTATTTATACTGTGAAGTCGGTCTTTTTAACATGTGAGTCTATGGGGATTTGCTCTGTTTTGAAGCCCCTAGTTGATGAAGGGGGATCTGCAGTTTCATGCACTTCCTCATAGGCTTCACTTTTTACCGCCGGAAACTCCGCCCATCTTTCATATACAGTCATTGGCTGTTCCTTTTGCAAAAACAGGGCCCTGTGGCTAAGTCTTGCCCTCATATGTGATGAGCCAGTCAGAATGCATGTAGCCATCTCCATACACTGACTTTCTATGCATGGGTGCTTTTCGAACACATTACACAAAGCCAGATTTGTTTGGTTTTCAGAGGCGTTTTTATGCTTTTGAGATTTGAGGAAAAAAAAAAAGGTAAAGCAGCGATTTTTTATTTTTTTTTACCCTTTCCCTAAACCTGTCAAACTTGGTTCGACGTGCTGCTTTGCCACAGTTGATTTCCACTCACATTACTTCATTGCAGATTCAATAATCTTTATTCTCTCATGCATAATCTTGTGACAAACAAATTACGTCAAAAACTCTTTGCTCTTCTGGGCCGAACATCTGTGCAGTCAGTGACGCATTCCTCTATATGCGTCACCTGCCCAGGTAACAATACAACGCTCCCGAACAGCAACAAGTAAGAAAACAGTTAAACAAATTGACTCCTTTAGTTTTCAGTGAGTGTTATTAGGGACCACACATCAACTCAGTTAATCAAGATTCTCACATTGGAGCTGAAAATAAATGACAAAGACTGCTCAGTGAATACCTTAATATCTCAGGCTGGAATTAAACGACCCAGAATAATTTAAATAAGAAACTAGCAAGGCTGCTGTTCTTAAGTACATCATGCCATTAAAATGTAGATAAATATTTTCTGTTGCCAGTCTTAATCAGTATAGTAGATATGACAATGATGATAAAAGAAGATATTTAAGATATTTTTTTGGGAAAGAGGAAGATACAGATCAGGGTGAGACATATCCTGACTCCTGTGTCATAAGCCCTGGGAGCTCGTGGAACTAATGAAGTTAGTAATTGTGGTCAGGTACAAGGATTCAGTCCACCACTAACACCACTAGATGATAGGCCAAAACGACTGAATAAGGGGAAAAACCACTGCCAGAGCCACCTCATCTGGCTGCGATGCATATTGAATCAGTGGTTCTACTCTAAACAACCTTCTGGTTGACTCAGCCTTTCACCCCCTCTCTAACGGAGAGCTCAGTCATCCTGCAGAGGAAGCCCCCAACAACTTAGCTCCTTGGATCATTGAAACATGCAAAACCCTTCAAGAAGGTCACAGCTTGTGTGTGTGTGTGTGTGTGGGGGGGTTCCTACCTCTGGTCATTCTGTGAATAACATGCGACTCTTTCATACTCGTTCAAATCAGAATATCTGTTTGTGCAATCAGCTGTAGCATGCAACACTCTACCAACATTGAGTGTCAAAAGAGATGTTCACCTGTTTTCTTGAATGTTTATGTCTTAATTTGTTTTCTTGCAGTGATGAAAATCCAAACTATTGCCTCTTCATTTCCTGATCTAGATTGTAGTATCTAGAATTTAATGTGATCCAGATCTGTCGTTGATATCTAATAAAACTGGTTGGGAACTTCTATATGTTTTGGCCAAGCAACCCGACCATCTATTGTAAAATTATATGCATAAAAATTAAAAATGGCCCAAGATCATGATGATAAAGTAGCCTTAAAAATGGTAACCTGGGTCAGTCCTAAAATTTAATTGAATGGAAGTTAGACTAAGTCTCATTTTGAGACCAAAAAAAAAATTAAAAATCATGACAATCCATTCAGTAGGGTTTGTGTAAAGTTGAAAACTGACAGACAGATAAATGCAGGCAAAAATAACTTCTGTCAGAGTCTTGATGGAAGTAATAATTGGAGTCAGGTGTATTGTGGCAGGCAAGAGTAAATTCTGCAGGACATTGTCTCCACGGGTCCACAGATGGTAATCTCTGCACTAGTGCAGCAGCAAAATCTTAATATTCCTCTTTAAAAGTTTTGAAATAACCGTGTGAGATGAATACAGATATTTCATTTTAAACTTTATCAAATTAAATAATAATAATGGAAAAAAAAACTTCACTATTTTAATTAACTTAGATCCAATGCTTGCAGGTCCAATAAATACTCCTTACTTTCCTTAATCAGCAGCTGTATGTTTCTAATAAACAAACCAAATAAAACCACGTATTTTGCAATAGTACTGCTTGTTCCCAGTTTAGCATCATGTTGGTAAAATCAAAACTTATGGAAACTGTGTTCACTAAATGTCACACTCTTCTTCTGAACACATTTAGTTGAACCAATCTTCTGAAGTTAAAATGATTTTAGTGCAAACGCAGTAACAAGCAAGAGTTTACACTGCCATGGCTCCAAGCTCGTTGCAATGATAGATGCTACGGTTAAGCTTCAATATTACAGTGACTAAACTGCTGGTCTATTTTAGGATGGATGAAGGTGGATGTGGTAAATGCAGCATCCTGGATTTTATTACTCCTAATGTAGCAGTTTTCTGCTCTTGTAATGGTCCATTTTTGTTAAATGTTTATTACCCAAAAATCACAATGGATGTGTTTCCTGGTGCTGCCTTGATTGTGTGTGTGTGTGTGTGTGTGTGTGTGTGTGTGTGTGTGTGTGTGTGTGTGTGTGTGTGTGTGTGTGTGTGTGTGTGTGTGTGTGTGGACGTGTCTGTGTTTCTGTCACATTATGTCACTTTTACATCCAGGGAAATAACAGCAGGTCCTTTGAATGCAAGTAGAAATGGATTTTCAAATGACTGAAAGCTCAACACCCAGACAGCTCCACATGTCTCAGTGGATCTTTGTCCAGATGCTGTGGATGAATGGTTTCTTTAGTTCTTTAGTTCTTTATTCTTTAGTTGAGGTCTCTGTGGGTATGTTTGTTTCCTAAAAGCACCCTCTCATGCATTACTGTAACATAGATCTCAATTCAAGATTTCTTCACAGATGATTTAATAGGTGACTGATAGCAGGGGTACACACACTGCTGCGGAGTCAAACCATCAGACCTACATGATGTTTTCATTTTAGCGAAGCTATAGGAGATGTAACTTGCTTATACCAGACAAGGACTGTTTAATCAGCAACAATGGTAAACAATGCAAAATTTCTGTTGTACAGTGGGGAAAAAAATGTAGTGTCAGGCCAGAAAAGCTTAACTGATGCTGGCAGCTCATGAGTTTGACACAATGGAAACCAACCACAGTGGAAAAAATCTTGAATTGTTGGAAAGATACCGATTTTAGATGGAACGAGGCTTGCATGACATAAAGCAACCCAACAACATGTTTATGTTGTTCATTTCTATCATTTGTTTTTTATTAAAAATACACTAGCCATGTTGTCATCGTCTTCTCCGGTAAAATAAATGCTTATTTAAATCTTTTAAAACTGCACTTTTCACAGCACATGCTGCCACATCTAACATTCTTTATGCAGGAAATACTGCACACAAACAGTTTTACAGACTTAACAAACACCTCTCATCTGTTTGTATGACAATACGACTGCCTCATGCTTGTCCCGCTTTTTACTGACGCTGCATTCTATTGGCTCTGGTTCTCTTCCCGCCTCTTATGATCACCACTGATTGGTTGCAGGCCTACCATGCTTTCAACTTTCTGTCCAGCAAAAATAAACAAGTAAGCCACAAGAATCATCAATCATCAAAGACAATTACCTTTGTCTTCCAGTGCGAGAATCCTCCTCCTCACTGATCTCATGCACCTCTCACATTTTGTGTTTTTCGCTGACTACATGCGGGTCTGGACAGTGACAGATGCACCAGTTTATGCTAAATGTCAAACTTCATCACAGTCATGTAAAAAGGTTTCGCCTAACTTGTTACATTACATGGAACCATATTGTCCAGAGTGAAAAGAAGTAGTCTGCAACAGATTTAGGAACAGGCTGCTCACAAAATTTCATGACGTTGTATGGAAACACACCTCATGTTAGTTACGTATGATGACTGATGAAGATGAAAAGGTCCCAACCGGTCTCAAATCCAGATCTTGCCTTTAAAATGGCTTAAAAAAAAGTGGGATACATTCCTTTACTGGAGAATTTCTTTGAAAATAAAGCTGCTTATGATTATATTGCTCTGCGATGGACTGGTGAACTGTCCAGGGTGTACCCTGCCCTTCGCCCAAGTACTGCAGGGACAGGCTCCAGCTTCATCGCAACCCTTCATCGGACTAAACGGTCAGGATGATGAATGTGTTATTATATCATTTCAGTAATATTTAAGTACCTGAAAGAAATTCATCATAGGAATCTCCTTTTCTTGTTTTTTGGGTCTTTTTTTTCTTTCCCTTCTTCCCCATTTAATCTTACTGAAACCAGTTTAGAAGTGCAATAATTAATTTATCCATCCACTCGCTTTCTCTGAAACCAGAACTAATCCACCTGCTGCATTATTCACCCAGACCCTGCTCTCCTGTCCCCTCATCAATATTTCAGTGACGAACCATGCAGCCCCACTGGACTTTGCATTAGCAGTATGTTAAGACAGAGGAGGGCAGATAAAATCAGTAGGAGATTTAGCTCAAGATAGGGTTCATTTATCATGTGCATCTTTATTTCTGTGGTGGAAAGAGGTTGTAACACACAAACACGTATGGAAACACTGGCACTGAAGCTAAAAGCTGCATGTTAAACTTCTACATGTAGCAGGGATCTCAGTCTGGTAGTCGAGACCACATCCTGCAGGTTTTTGAAATTGCTGCTCCAACTTGTCTGATTCATATTATTTGAATACAAAAGCATTAAGTTGAATTAGGTGTTTTGAAGCAAAGAAAAATCTAAAACCAAAATCCATGATATGGAGAAATATACTGAGGAAATGCAGGAGTTTTCAACTCCAGTCTCCAAAGTTCACTGTCCTATAGGTTCTGCAGGTGGCTTTTTGGACCTTCTACAATGGTTCTTAATAGCATTGGCTAAAAATGATAAACAGCCATAGAGCGTATTTAAATATAGATATAATAACAAATGTGGGTTTTAGCAGTTTTTCAGTTTTTTTTTCATAGAATAGTTGTATTGGATTTCCACAACATAACAAGCTCAAAGTAGTTTTTTTTTTTTTTTAGATCTATCTTTCTTAGTAAAAAGTTAAATGGACTTGTACTTATAATGCTTTTCCAGTCTTATTGACCACTCAAAGCACCTCATACTATGGCACCTTCGCCCATCCTCTTTTTGCAAGAATTTATGTTTTTCTTTATTTTGAAACTTAAAATAAAAAGAGTTATTCAAAAGTTACAACATTTTTCCTATAGTGGATGGATGGATGGATGGATGGATGGATGGACGGACGGACGGACGGATGGACGGATGGATGGATGGATGAATGGATGGATGGATGGATATGGGAAATTGTAAGTTGTTGTTTTTTTTTCAAAACTTCATATAATATAGGGGGTCTAAAGCCACTTTTATTTAGCTGGGCTGAGGGAAATATTGGCTCTTTGGATTTGAAGCTATAGACTCAAACAAATTTATATCATCCGGCAATACATTACACAATTAATTGGTTTAACTGGTTGCATACATCAGTTTGGTCTTTACCTTTTAATAGCTTTGCATGGTTCTGCACAGTTATAGGTGTTCTCCATGTAGGAAATCTGTTTGCATTAGATGTGTTGCATGCATTTATTTTCCACGCTGTTTTGTGTTCATGCAAAAGTGATAAATGTACGCTCAGATTACTGTCTACCTGCAAGTTGATGAAAATTTGCTACTAAAAGCAAATGTTCATGAGACTTTGGGTGAATTCCAGTGGCAGTCAAGTTTTATGTTGCTGCTTCGAATTCCACTGCACCGGCTAGACACTAATTATTTCCATGTAGTTAGCATTATTTTTTCCAACTCAAAGAGGAGAATAAACACAGCAGTGTTTTGGGAAACATTTCTAGATTTTGGTTTATATTTCTGAAAATATAAACCTAATCCTGGACCCAGTGCTGACTGATTTAACCACAGGTTATAAATTAAGATGATAGCTGAAATATAAAGATTTCTTTTTTTTTTGTCAGACTTGAATCTAGAACACTAAAGACATTAAAGATGATGATTGTGATGGTGAGTTTATACTCACTTTACCAAGCAGTCACAAAAGAGGCAACAAATACATTCAACTAAAGAGCTGCATATTCATTAGTAAAATCAGCACATGCTCCCCACCCTTCCTATCTGCTCTGTGAAGTTAATATATCGAGGCAACATTTGTTTGACTCTATAGCGCATTATGGCATCAGTGCTGCTGGTGTATGGATATATCTGTGCGGCAGATGTCAGAGGGTAATGTCTGCGTAACAGATGTTGATTTTTTTTTTGTCTAAAACGAAAATATGGCAGCACTTTCCTACAAATGTACAATTAGCTATTATGACTTCATTTTGAGTCATAATTTTCAGAGTGGCACATAGAAATAAACTCTTAACTTCTCACTTTTGTCTTTAGGGGACACATTTTTGGATGAAGAAGAACAGCAGTCCTGTACCAGACCTGTTTGATTTCACTCCTTTGTCTTCGCCCTTAAGATATACTTGTTCTGATCAAACAATAAATTTCGGGGCCAACCTATGCAACCCTATGGAATTACCGAGACTTCTGGATTCATTATTCATCAAATGAAGTCTGATATTCATTTAAGCCATAGTTTCAGACAAACACAATCTGACTAAACAAACAAAACACATACACAAGCTGCTGCAGTTTCCATGTACTTATAAAACATGGAGTTACAAGCACTCACAGAGATTAATCATTTGGTGTTCAGGTTGGAAATGGATGGATCTTACTTGCATATCTCTTTTATTTAGGAAAAAACAGTCAATGAGAATAATTTTGCACCCAGCCTCCTGATCTGACTACAAATGACAGAATATCAAATTATTTTAGTCTCTTTTTATATTTTTGTTTTAATGGGAAGATGAATTGCTGTGCTCATTATTAAACCCTGAACAAAACTAACTTCTGCTAAGCCTCTTGTTTGGTGTCATTCAAAATCTAAAATCTGGTTGCTCCTGCTTACAGAACTTATGTCATATTCTTCTATTGAGTCTCTGATTGTTTACTTCAGACTACAATAGTGTTTAGCAGATTAAGGAACGATGGCTTTGAAGATACAGTTTAGCACACACACCCATCATGTGCTCCGCTTTACCATTCACCTGACATAACAAGTCAGACATGTCCAGTTACTCTGAGGAACTCCTGGTCCTGGTCATCCTGCACCAGGAACTCACCGAAAAGCAAATCTATAACAAAGAAGTGTTTTTTGTGCCAGTGTGTGCAGACTGTGTTACTGTTTATGTGACTCATCTAATTAACTGTTAAAATAAATCAATAAATACATTGGAGCCTGAATGGCTGTAGCTGATCGAGCTGAAAAAATGTCCAGTTCCAGCCACTGGCAACAGGATCAGGGGATCCTTCCTCCACCTACCAGTACGGTGTAATATAGAAGAGGCCCAGTGGCCTGTGGTTTTCTATCTCTCCTCATGTGGGTTTTTGGAGCATGTTGTGGTTGTGACTTGTTCTCACCAAAGTGACTTTTAGTTCTGTAGCCTTTTGTTTAATGCTTTGGAGCAATTTGTGGACATGACGAGCTTCTACCCAACAGTACTTGTAGCCTGTGGGCTTTTGTTTCAAGTGAGGTCTCTGGAACAGTTTACGACTGTTTGACTGGCCTCTTCTTAATAGTTCCTGCCGTCTGTCATTGGGAGCTGATGAAGAGGAGACAACACTGATTTGATAGTGAGGTGCATTTTAGGTACTAATGTTTGGTCTTGTTATCATTTGAATGTATTAATATATAAGCGTTATTGGGTAATTTTCCTTGATTGGCCTTTATGGGATGTTTTTAACCTGTTATTGCACTTCTGTGTGAGTTGTGATTCTTGTTTCACAGTGTTGTAGAGTCAGTTGAAATCACCATGTTTCTGGATTTTAAGGGTACTTCTTTATAGTTTGTTTTATTTAGTATTTTTAGCCAAAAAACCCTGCTTTAGTTGGTGTACAGTCAAGAGAACATTTTGTCAACAAGGATTTTTTACTTTTAAGGAGAAACACCTCTATATTATTTGTTTCCACAGAGGGTCACAAACTTGTTAAAAGTATGTGTCTCTGAATCATTTTTTGCCACATTGACATTTATTATACACATTCCTAAATTAATCTTTACCCTGCAGCGTACTGGGGCTGAGAAACTGCGTTTAACTACATTTTTCTCAGCCCAGTATCACGTGACAGCGGTGTACGGCACCACATCACACACCAGCTGGATGTTACCACACTGGGCATTTTGACTGTGCACCATGACTGATTAAGGAAAGAAATCCAGGAGGGCTTTGTCAGGGAGAAGCTTTGTGAGGAGAAGAAAAACAGTAACAGCGCGCAAATCAATATCAAACTGACTTTTAGAGGCTGGAGAATATTCTCAGACGACACAGGATGCAAGACAGGAGTTGAATTAGCCTTCAAAAGTACAAAAATCTGCAAGTTCAGTAGTGCTGCTTATAGTGGACTCCCATGCAAGGCTTTTAAATGCTCACTGGGTACTGAATTATAGCAGTTCATTGTCTTCTGGTACAACTACTGGAAACTGGTTAAATAGAGAGCCTGATTTCCTAATTGGGACGAATTAATTATCATCAATTATCATTACCATTATAATGTATTAGTGATGACTGTGAGTCGAAGTTGGACTTAAGCCTTTAACTTCCACACCAACAAAAAGGCCAAATGTGTTTCTGTGTTTTTCTGTTTGTTTTGGAAAAGAATAAACAGAATAAATGTTTTTAACCAGTGTTTGAGATGTTATGAAGAAGAATTTAATAACAAAGTAACAACAGTGACATGGTTGAAATTTAACTCAGTAGTTTCATGACAAACACTTAGTTTGGATTTAACATACCCAAACCAAATGGCAGAGATGACTCAGTCTGGTTTATTTCCACAATTTTTAAAAAGAAAGTCATCAAAGTCACTGCAAATTTACCTCCACCAAAAGGTAGACCAGGACCTTAAAGGGTTAACATTTGTGTTATTGGTTTGTCTAGATTTGTGACTATAATGGAGATCAAACCATGTTTTCTAGTCTTCAAAATGAGAAATTTTGGTAACTCCAAATGATTTTCCCTTTTTCTTGTAATCACTACAAATCTTTTTGTTTGTCTACTATTCTTACTCAACAATCATCGGATCAGCCTCATCATTAGCAAATTAACCGCACAATCAGAACTATTCAATTTTATTACTACAGAATTATTCCAGTGAACGACAGAAAGCAGATTATCAGAACCTGTTTATGTGACAATGTTAAAACAACTGTTGTCTTCATTTTTAGCTCCATGTTTCTTATTATCAGTCTGCCCTTTTCTCCAAAAAACAGTATCGGGAGACCAACGGAAATACTGCGGTGTGTGAATCACACAACACCATTAAACCAAAGCCCAAGTCTTATTGTTTAATGTCACGCCCTCAGAATATCTTTGTTCACGCAACCTGAAGGTCACATTTCTTCACGCAGGAGTTTGGCAAACCTTCTGAAGCTACCTGGGAAAGAAATGTTTACTCATTTTTCTCTTATTGCTGCATTTAACTTTACTGCATGTATCATGCTTCAAGTTAAACAACTTGTCCAGCAGATTGTTATCTCAGCACTTGGGATTTTAATGGCTGTCACTGATGGTTTGCATCTATTTAGCAGCTTGGTCCGAACCGAAGTGTATCTGTAAATTAGCTTATCGTAAGACCTTTTCTCCCTAAGTGCTTTAACGTGTGTGTAATTAAAGTTAACTGCCAGGGCCATTTCTGCAGAGCTAGTTTGAAGACCATAATGTGTTCAAAGCCACCAGTTCAACCGCAATGAAACAATTAGAAACAGTGAGTCAAACTGCTGGTCCCCATTCTCCTCCCAGGCATGAGTGATCAAGGCATGAGCAACAGAACCCGAAGACATCAGTGCTCGCTCATCTTGCCTAGCACCCATAAAGCAGCTTCTATTTGGTGATTTAATAACTGTAAACCTCTGGGAAAAAGTCAAATTCCAGCAAGTTGTTTTAGTGGCTGACCCCAGTGCAAAACCACCACTATGTAGTACTTCAAAGTTTACCAAAGTTAAACCAAAACCACTGGGACACTGGGAGCAAGTCCTTTCTTTCCAACACTTTTTCCAAACTGCAATGATGTGTTAGGTTATATTTTCTTCATCTTTAGTGTAATACTTTCTACAATGTTGTTTTTTAAATAAACAGAACTGATTCATAAAGAAGCTTTTTAACCATCTGATTCTGGCTGTCAGAATGACAGTCCTGTTCAGAGAGTCCCCCCCCCCCTCCCACTTTCTTTTTTCAGGAGAAAAAAAATCCAAAATGTGTAGTTTCAGCGCTCCAACAAATTGTTTTCTGGTGTGATGAAACTTTTTTTTTCCCCATCTTGACAACTTACTTCCAACATCTGAGTCTTGTTAGGACTGTTTCACAGAACAACAAGACAACAAGGCAAAACAGTGAAGAAATCAGCGAGACATGAACATGTTTCTGCAAATGAATTAAATGGGGATTTATCGTTGATTACACAGATAGAAAGCTGCAGAGAGAGGTTAGTTATATATGCTGTATGGGTGTGTGCATGTGTGGGCGTGTGTGGTGTCAATCCACGCCCTAATTTTCAGCCAAAGAGCCACCGAGCAGATGTTTTTTCTCCCTCTCGCTTTATCGCCTGGTGTTCTATGCCTCTCTTTCTCACTCAGTTGTTTTTTCTCCTCTCCACAAAACTTGGATTTTTGTTGTAGGTTCGACTTTTGCAGTTAACACAGCAGAACCAGTGTAAGTTTCTGGGATAAGCACAGTCTTATAAACCATCTTAAAGTTACAGATTAACAAACTTATTCTCAAACTCTATCAACACACCCAAAACTTAAACTAAAAGAAGATGAACATGTCATCAGAGCTTAACAGAGTTGTGTTCTTTGGAGTTTGTTCTTGGGAAGTGAGTCTGCATACCTTCCTCAGAGATTCTCCTCACACTGTATTCAATCCAAGAACAATGTCAAACAACAGCTTGGGAGGACATTTAGGAAAATGAAAGATGTCTGAAGAGGGGATTTTTGATTATATCATTAGTATATTGAAGGACCGCTCTGAAAAGTGCTGTCCGCGGTGCTGAACGGTGCCAACAGTTGACACATACGAAATACATCCTCTATTACCTAAGTAGATAAATATATTCTGCATGGACTGCCAAGAAACTGCTTTGATGACTGACTAATTATTTTAACTCATTTTGATAAAGTATTTGCTAAGTATCTAAGTTTGTACTGAAGCCTTCAGCAACCTGAAGTCAGATTTTAAAATCCAATTAAAAAAAAAAAAAAAAAAAAAAAAAAAAAAACCAGAATAAAACAAAACAAAACATGAAGGATGAGGAGGGAAAAAAATAGAAACTTTTGACTGTTATGGATTTGTTAAATCTTATCTCATGCCTACTAGATGAAAATAAGTTCATGTAATAATTTTCCATCAGTTCATTGTGACATTTTACACAGTGATGGTTCTTTCATCAAGGCAGGTTGGATAATTAATCTTTACCATGTGCAAAGTCAGGCTCTCTGCGGGAAACAGAAGGCTGAAGTGCTGACAAGAGCGACAAGTTGTTGGCGACACCCAACATCTGCCTATTCCTACTCAGAGTTACTTTTGAGGATGGAAATAATAGCTGAACAGCGAGTTGAACGCATCTTTTTCGACTCTGTGGATGTGACGTATTCATAATTGAGGCTGTTGTACCTTGAGAAGCTGAAGGCAGGTGAACATGATGTTTTAAACCTGCCTGCAAAATAGCATGCACTAAAGAGAAACTAATGAGAGAAAACAAAAAGAGGAGAGAGGAGGAGAGAAGAAGCGGAGATATGGTTGTTGTCTGACTATGTGAAAAGGAAATTAAACAATGCTGAAACCAGACAGCAGACCCAGATTCTTACAAAGGTAAAACGCAACAACACATGCATGGTACACAAAGAGTTTGTCAAAAGAGCCATAAATGATAAAGATAAAGACACTTTAGGGATTCAGCCTTACTGGTACATTACTGAGTCTTACTGGTTCATTTTCAGTTCTGAAAGAAAAACTAAATGGTTGGGAGCTGAAGGAGAAGGCCAAGATATTAACTTCATTAACATAAAACGATTTTTTTTTGTTTTGTTTGTTTCTTTGATAAAATTTGAGCAGATTGTAAACGCTGTGCGAATTCACAGTTCAGCTGGAGTTTGATGTAACTCATCAAAAGTTGGATTTATTTAGTTAAAAATATGATTTGTCAGGAAACGCATTATAAAAGTCCGTCTTGGTGCCAAAATGTTGCAAAACAGGCATGTTATAAAAAACACTTTTACTAATCAGCAACGGGAAGATGAAGGGAATAAAACGGCAAAAACCATGGAGGAGAGGAAGAAAAGGGGTTCCTTTCTGTCTCTGACCTGCTCAACTACTGGAGTTAAGTGTGGGAAGGGGTGGAGACAGAGAAATGGGGGAGAAAGAAAGGAAGGCAAAAATGGGGTGGGACAGATCACCCCCTCACACCCCCCACATCCACCTCCTGCACATACACACTTTACATGCGCAAAAACACTTGCATGCTCACCCAGCTCTTCAAAGCCAAGTGGTTTTAATAGACATCCAATTAGACTGAGACATGTGGGGAGCTGCTGCAGCAGATAAATAAGGTGAGAAGAAAGACAAGGTTCAGTCACCTCAGAGAAGCAGATTACCAGGGAGATAGAGACAGGAGAGAGGCAAAGGAAAGAGGGAGGGGGCCAGCAGAGAGGGAGTCACACACTGGAGGAAAGAAGAGAGGCAACACGCTGCTCGAGCGCTCAGAATCTGAGAGGCAGAGACAGAGGACAGACTCGGAGCGCTGCTCACTGACAGAAGCACACCAAGTGAGGGGAAAACACGAGAACTGGGAGGCTCAGTTACACACTTAAGCAACTTCAAACCAGCTCGGAGGACAACCAGAGACACAAAAAGGGAGAAGAAAGGAAGAAAACCGTCTGGATTCGGTGATGCTTTAGTGAGCAGCACTGCTTGGATTTCTCTGGACATTTCATGAGACTTTGATGGGTTTTTTGTTTTTGTTTTTTTAAATTTTCTTTCTTTCTTTTTTTTTTTAAAAAAAAAAAAAACAAAAAACTTCCTGTTATCTATTCATTTTAAATTAAGCACTTTGACATATTTTGTTCAGCCTCCTCTCCTTTCCTCTTGTCCTTCTCCCTGGACTTTCAGGACATAAATGGGACACGTGCGTGGAGTAGACTATAATAGCGTATGAATGAACTTATGAAGTGTGTTTTGCTTTTAAGTGGTTTGGAGTGTGTGTGAGAACCAGAAGCAGGGGAGAAGGAGGTGATACCTCAGTAGTTCTCACTGTTAGGTGATCTGAGTTATGGATGTTGACACATTCCTGTGGTGCTTCTGAGGAACAACCAGCACAAGGGGGGGGGGGGGGGACTACAGCAGTCATCTTCAGCATCGAAAGCTTCCACCACCACCGGCTACATCATCATTCATCTTACCAACGACTCCACATCTCCACAGCTCTCATCCACCCTGGTCACATTCCTATACTACAGGTTTCAACACCTACGGTCCCGGTCCTGTAGGAAGTTTTGTCAGCCGTTCAGGGGGAGTTTCTCCCGCTCTCTTTCCCTCTCCCTGCACCCAGCTCAGCATGCCCCAGCCCCTGAGCTTCTCCATAGCTCTCCCAGCTCCACTACCATGTGTAGATGGACAGTGACACAAGGTGCACCGGTCGCCTGGTTCTCCTCCAGCTCCCGCTGCAGATCTCCTTCACTCCTCCTCTCCTTCGCTTTCCTCCTCCTGCTCCTCCTGCTCCGTCCCTCATCGTCCTCGCCACAACCCGCTGCTTCATCGACAGACACTCAAAAGAGCCACAATGCACAAGGAAAGCCCTGTCCTCCCCATTTCATCCCATGTCCGGCACCTTCCTCGTCACTCGTGCCTCTTCATGCATCCTCTGCAAGGTTGCCACGGGCAGCGAACATGTCATCGTCGTCTGCAACGGTCCTCGGACGTCACGTGCGGAGCAGCTACAAACATCTGCAAGGAGATGTGCGCAGGAGAAAACTATTCTCCTTTCACAAATTTTTCCTCCGCATTGACAGGGATGGAACTGTTAATGGAACCAAGAGTGAAAATGATCCATACAGTAAGTCATCCTTCCTTTGCCTTTTAAGTTTTCCATCTATCCCTCACCAATATAAAATAAAGCAACATGTGTTTTTAAAAATTTTTTAGTGGATATAAAATGCCCTACTGAGTTCTGGGTCCCATCAGCAACTCTGTTTCTTTTTAAACTTGCTTTTGGCAGCATTACAAGGTGATAACAAAGCATGAAAATACAAGGACCTCCTCTCTATCTGTCAGTGTAACCATTATCACTAAAACCTTTTCAGCCACTTCATCTCATGACAGGGAGTAATGTTCCTGTGTTTTCTCCCTGGGCAACAGTGCACATTAAGACAGGTGATTGGGCAAAAGAACAAATAACAAAGTTGCGTGCGTTCAGTCTTTTCCCCATGTGTGGAGGCAAAACATACTTGTCTGACTACAAAGACTGGGAAAGGAAAGCATGAAAGTTTAAGAGCAGCAGACGAGAAAAAAAAACCAAGCCAAACATTTTTTTTTTTTTAAAAGAGAGAGATGATTCACTGGAACCAATTAGAAATTGCCCAGAGAAAGTTCTTCCTCTT
Organism: Telmatherina bonti; assembly: GCF_933228915.1. Lineage (NCBI taxonomy): Eukaryota > Metazoa > Chordata > Actinopteri > Atheriniformes > Telmatherinidae > Telmatherina > Telmatherina bonti. Next base: position 21,102,121 of record NC_136615.1, read on the forward strand.
TAAAGAAAATCTAAAACAGCTATTACCAAATCCCTGGGGAGAAGGACAAGTCCACTTACTCTTTGCTGTTATTGTGCTGCAGCTTTAATAGTGGTGGGCATATGCTAAGCATGAGGTTGTACTCAGTCAGATGTAATGTAATAACTATGCGATCCCTTCTTCTTCTTCATTTCGCATGCTGTGATTATAACCTCTATTTATTCTGTAAGGGGTCACTGAACACACATGCTTGTTTGTCAATGCCAGTCAGCTTCACATCTATAAAGATACACTCTTACACACTGAGTCCAATCAAAGTCTTCCAATGCTGTACATCGAGAACATCAGCTGGTACTTTTAAAACGCAAAGTACCTCGGCTGCAAAAAGGGATTAAATTCACTTCAGGGAAAAATGATTGTCTAAAAAGAAGGCATGTTAAGAATATGACTTCAACATAAGCATGCTAAAAGTTCTTTCCCTTTGCTTTGAAAAAGTTGTCATCATTTTACTACAACAGCTGCATAGTGTCTCGCAGTTCTGCACAATATCACATCTAAATACTTTTAACAGCTTGTGAGGTTCATCATAATCACTTATGATCCAGAGCAGAAAATCAGCTGTTATCATTCTGTCATCCACGACTTTTATCTTCTAGCTAAACACATCTGGAGGTTCTCCAAGACCGCGTCTGCAGGCCTGTGAAAAGCACAGAGCTGCACTGCCTCAGTGAACATTGACAGTAGTTGCTGAGGGAAAGCAGAACATTACTCCCACATTTACCTGCTCAGATTCCCTCCCAGTTCACCCAGTCAGATGTGTGACATAAAAAAAAAAAAAAAAAAAAGAACTAATTTTTTTGATATTAGGCTCTGGCTGCTTTACATCTACAACATGTTTTTAAATTTGCTACAGCATGCCAAACGTGTGCATGTGCCAGGGAATGTAATCTGCACAATAGGTCTTTGTCAGTCACCTTCATACACATGTCATAGGTTTGCATGCATCTGTCTGTGAGGCTGTGGTGCTGTACAAGCCTCTCCTGCTGGGTGCACACATGCACACACACACACACGCATACACAGGCCGGAGCACAGAGAGGCCAGTCTTGCACATGGCCTCCATATGGCAAAGCCCACTTTTATTAGGGCCAGGGCCAGTGTGAATATGTGTGTGTGCCACTCAGACACCAAGGCTCTGCCAGACATGGCTGAAGGAATTTCAATTAGCGTCTCTTCCTCCCTCCCCTTGCCTGCAGTGCTCTCTGTAACACACACACACACACACACACACACACACACACATATGTGCACACACTTTCAAACACATGCACAGAAAGAGCTCAACCATTAGACCGCAACGTGTCATAGACTATAATGGCATCAGGTCATTGCATTAGAGCGACAATCCATCAATTTCAGGAACCTCTTGCCACTTGATTGTGGTGGGAAATAGGTAAAAAAAAAAAAAAAAAAAAACCTTTCTGGAGAGAGAAAAGAAACTTTCATACAGGACTTGGCAATGCAGGCTGAACCTTTCAAGCCACATTTTGCCTTGGCAGGATATTTAGTCAGCATTTTGCCACGTCTACCTGTGAACAAGTGCAGATGCTCACATGTCAGACTGATACAAGATGGATGAAGATCTAGTGATGATCTGGGAAGATTTGGCTTTTATGAAATCACGATTAAAGTAAGCACATCATCTTGCTGTGTGTTTTTGCTTATTGAGTGTCTAGATTTTTGCAGAAGCTTGCTTGCAGAAGGATCCGCATGCCCCTCCTGCTTTTTCTGAACAAATTGTTCCCTTCAAACCAAAGCAAACAAGACGTAACTTAATTCTGCTCCACTGTCTCTGATTGTGAACCCGGTTTTCATGCATTTTACGCTTCATATCTTCTGAAAGTCTTTCTGTTTAGAAGTTATGTTCGTGTGTATCATATCAAGATGTCTTTTACATCTCAGATCATAACATTGTTCATATACAGCTGTGAGGTGTAGAGCTGATAGAAGCAAAACCGCAGCTTCAAAGCCGTGTGCTGACTTGGGGACAGATTACTTGCTTGATGCAGGTTTCTGTGCTGCGCTCATTAGAAACATGTGGCTCCTTTGTGGTAAGACGAAGCCAAGTCGCAAAGTTTCTTCTACATGCGCTGTAACATGCCATGTATTACAGTGCACCTACACAGCTCAGTTTATCACAAATAGACCACTTCATAAGGAAATTGTGAAATTGTAACTAAAGAGGAGGCAGATGCTGCGGTCATCATGGTCTTGTAGTCTGGAAGTATTCAGGGTGTCATATTACAAATGAGCTCCATTTGACGGTGTCAGAGGTGATGAAGACAGTTTTATCTCCATCTCCGGGGTCGAGATTCTTCTCCACAGCCGAGCCTATCTAATCAAGGCTGAGCAGATCACATCATTCAGGGTTTAGGACCCGTGTTATAAATGTGCTCAGTGCCGATTGGTCCATCTCGCCTCATAAGGCTCTCCAGGTCAGGCAGCATGGCCCGCATGTGGAAATCTTGCAGGCTTGTAAGGATGTGATTAACACCGATCCTGCTGCTGACCACAAGCAACAAAACTGTCCTTGTTCTCCTCTCCCCGTGTTGCCCACAGACTGTCACATCTTGTTTACAAACAAACAAAGCAATGAAACAAATGGACATGTGTTTGTAGTTGGACGGCAGTCTTATTGATTGGTGCCAATTTGACAACAGTTGGGGAGTCGAACCTCACTGTGACCACCCGCACTGTAAACATTGCAACGATTAATCCATGGACACTAACACGGATGAGTCTAGCAAGCCATTATTCAAGAAAAACATGGAGCATGCTCAGTTGTGCGTTGGAGTTTTGGTTGGTTAAGAGATGCTAATTTTCCCTTTTAAAGTCTAAAATGAATGCAAGTCTCTGCACTAAGGTGAATTTAAACAGTTTAAACTTTCCAAAATTGGAAGCGATTCTTCTATAAGTTTTGGGAAATTTGCACTGGAAAGAAAACCCATAAGCATGTCTTCATCTCTGTTCTGAGCATCATAAACCTCTTGTGCATCAACAGAGGTTTATGCACTGCAAAACTGTAACAAGTGTCGGCCCTTCCAGAAAATGTTAAATATCTCCTTGAAATTGGTCCCAGTCGTCTCCTTGTCTGTCTTTGGACATCTTTATTTTGCAGTTTTAGTCTCGCTGTCTCTCCGCCCAAGGAACATATTTAGTGTTCTCATGGGAAAAGGTAAGAGCGTGGCCCATAAAACAGAGTTATGAGGTGGTACTGGATACACCAGGGGTTAGTGTCAGCGTTGCTTTTCATTTAAAATCACTTTGACATCTACACAGAATTTTTTTCAGCAGCGGTTGTAAATAAGCTCGGTGAGCAAACGCCATTGTGACATCCTTTACGGGAAGTACTGACAAAAGTCTTGCATCTACTAGTGCCACAGTATACATGAACAATTAAATTCAGCTGCATGCTGTTCATGACTCCTTTAAAGTGCAAAGCAAACGTCATCGATGTCCTGCAGAAATGCTGCAGAGAAATGATTCTTATGTAAGAGCAACAGTACCTAATACTGTAACTGATTTATAGTTTTTCCCTTGAATGTTGTGAAACAGCTGAATAGATAACGAAACCAAGTCTGTTCATTTGGAAACTTAAAAAGGTTTCATTATGAGCTGTTCTGCATTGAATCCTCTGGCTCATAATGACAAGATATGCAGCATTTGCTGGTTATTCACAGGTGTGTTTCATGGCTGTTCAGTCCTTAAATCCTTCAGTCATCACATTTGAGACAACATTTATTTCTTAATATAAAAATGTGATGACATCCCATGACTTTCCTGACAAGAAGGCTTTTCCAGTTTGTCCAGTCATCACATCCCGTTGTTGCAGTAAAGGCTAAAACCATCCATTTAACGGCCGTCCTTCATCTATGCTGTTTAGGGGTCTCATTCCACCTCACACACAGGAGTGAGTGTGGTGTTGCAGAGGTCAAGACGTGTGCGTGCCCTTTAACCCCGTTAATACCAAAACCAGGGTCATTTTCAGAGCATGAGTGTTTCAGAAATGCTGACTAGAACATTCTGGAAATTGTCCCAGAAAAGTTTCCCATTAGGATTTATGGACAGATCTGACCCTCAGCTGAATGTGAAACAGCTTGTTGCTTCGTGGTTACTTCCAAAGCAGGAGGATGGATGATTTTCTGTTTTTTATTTTTTTATTATGTGTAGTTCAGAACTGATTTCAGATGAGTACAAAGGTCCAGAAAATGGGTAGCTGGATCTTTTACAAACTTCATCAATGAGAAAATAACTACATTGTTATAATAGCTGTTTTACACACATTGTGAACAGTCATTGATCTGGATACTTGTCTTGGCATCTTTATCAAACCAAGACTTATTGTCAGACTTTACAAATGCAAACATGAAACATGATGATTGGTGAAGTTAGTTTTTAGGTTCCTTGCAACACTGGGTCAGTTTAAAAGCATTCTTTGTGGATGTTCTTCCACCAGTCCATGTGGGAATATACATCCGTACTCGGCATAGAGAAAAATACCAGAGTAGTTTGTTGGAGGGGGGGACCATGATGGGGCCGTAATTCGTCTTTAATAAAGGCTGTTTTTATACATTTAAAGGCTGACCATTTTTTGCAGGAGTAACTGAGGACAATGACAGGATCTGTCTCATTTTTCTCTAACTGTTTACACATTTCCTGTCATTGCCGCTTGACATTTTCCCATTATTTCACTCCGTTGTCGATTAGTGTGTCAGCTATAACAAGACAGAAATAAGAGCCAGGTTTCTGTAGGCAAATTCAAGACAGTCCTACCACAAATCTGACCAGGCAACCACCACCTTAAACAGCAGATTAAACAGAAATCAGTTATGTGAAGAATTCATGGAGCCTGCTTTCATATGAGAAACAATAATGAATACGCGTAGCAGATTTCCATATGAGCAGTGAGTTTGCTACAAATTTTGTTACAAGTCATACAAATATGTTAAAAGGAGTCTAGTCTACTTTAGAAACAGCTTCACGTAAGATTTAAATAGCAAATAATGAGGACAGGATCATCTTATATCAATGGATAAACGTCTAAATAAAAAAGTTCTTTGTTCATTTCAGCCCAAAATAACAAATTGGGGCTATTATCACTTTGTAGTCAACAATAATGGGAAACATGTTTGCAAACTGCTGCATTTGCCACATCAGCAGCAAACTAGTCTTTATGGCACGACTTAGTTACATTGTTTAATCTCAGAGAAGTTTATCCAAGAACCTCAGTTTTACAGGTAACTGTGTCTGAAGAAAATATGATCAGAAAAAAGTAAAATCTTTCTAAAATGTGAAGTTAGATAGTAAAATTACATTGTAGAACTTGTATTTGTGGAACTCTGGAGCTGTTAACATGCTATTTAAAGATTTTGGCTAATCAACGAGATGCTAATTCTGTACTTGATAATAACTTCTTGCTGCGTAAATTTGAGATTGTTTAAACATTCAGAGATGAATAACTGGGATGAGGACTTTTCCCCTTATTAGTTGTCATAAATTTCCGTTTGTTACTTCCAAAAATGTGCTTTTTACAACTAAAAACAACGAACAACGATTGTACCGCAGTGTACTTTCAACAGATTTTCTCTTTAAAAAAATACTGAAAATGTCATTTAAGTGTGAGTCTGGTGTCTGAACAGGCTGAACTGACGGCCAGTAAAGCAGTGGGAGGTGAAGAATAGTATGTGTGACGGATAACATCCAGGGCTGCTGCCTTACCGACACCACGTGCATTAGGAAAAGCCCCCCCTCCACCAAATACACACCTAAAGTTCCTTCTCTCCGCAATGCTCACCCTAAATACCACTCACAAACATACTCATGCACACACACACACACACACACACTCACAGGATGGAAGTGAGGTTTTTAATGGAGCCATCAAAGGTAGAGCGAAGAGCTGAGTGCAGAAAGGCATCTGGATAGTCTGGCTGTTTGAGTAGAGCAGTAAGGAATTCCAGTTAATAACTCCGTGTTTGTGCGTACTGAATGATCATTAATTCAAGCAGACACACAAAGGAAGTCAGGTTAAAGCACAGAGAGAATGTGCAAACCTGAACAATATCTGAGAGGAAAAATAATCCGCTTTATAAGCTGAACTGTTCGTCTGCAACAGCACAAACCACAACAGTTGGGCAACATCATGCTGGCAGCTGAACTGTAAATGAAAAATGTGTGAAATGCAGACAACCGTCGCAGCACTTTTTTTTCTTTTTCTGAAAACATAACTCCTGCCGTGTCAAGCCTGTGAGATGTTTTGAGAAAAACTGGCAGCTCTGGCACTTTATCACGTTACAAAGTCAACTCTGTTGGAGGGGATCACAATTTCTCAGGTGGTTATGTTTTTTGTTTTTTCTCCTCTCAATCAAATCCACATTAACTTCACAGCGAATTTCTTTTGGTTTCCTCTCAGCTGCTCTTAAACTCGGGTGACATAACCCCCTGCGCTGTTTCTGTGCTCTGTCTCAAATTCCATGGGTGGCAACGATGAGTCAACTCTTCATGCTGTCTGTCCGCTGGAATTTTAAACAAGGTTTTCTACTCAGGTGATCCCAGATTAATCCGAGTTTAGGTTTTTTTTCTCCCAAGGAGGCCAATTGTGACGACACATTCAGCTTGATCAGTGTGTGCAGTTGTCAGGACAGAGACAGAAACAGGCTGAATACTGAAAGCAGGTTATTCAGAATAGTACCACTAATGAAAAATAGAGCCGAACCCATTCAGTCCACTAGCACTATATTTATTATGGCCTTATGGTCGATGTGAATTGTACAATATCATACGACAAAACAAATTAAGATTTGTTTTTCATGTTGGCAGAAAAATGTTGTCCATGTTGGAAAACAACCCTCTGTTTTCTCAGCTCCAGTCAAACCCATTAGTCAGTCAGGCTTTGATGTGGTCACTTAGCGCAGGATGATACTCTTGCCAACCACATCGGTTTAAACCAGTCCCTCAGTATTCCTTAAAACCCATAATATGCAGCAGTTTCTAGTCCAAGCCGACATCTTCACCAGACCTCCCCAACAACTTGCTCAGCAGAGGGGGACGTTTGTTCTTCCTCTGACTTTAAAGAGCTGAAAACATTCAGTTTGACGTTCTACCTCAAAAGACTGGATCTCCTTTTGCTTTCTTTCCTTTTTTTTTTTTCCAAAGTAAAATATAGTTTAGAGCACAGCAGATCAGTTTATGTTTTTGTAAAGTCATGTCTGATGTGACCACAGTGGTGGTCCCTATTTCCCACTTTTTCATTTGACCTATTCTTTGGTAGCTTTGGATGTAAACACTCACGTCACAGTAAATATAGGACATTATTGATCACTTTGGTGTTTGTTTAACATTAAAATGGACTTACAGTAAGTACTCACACCTTAAGCCATGAAATGCTGCTGTTAAACCTTTTTAAAAAAATACGAATAATAATTATTTTTGCATCATGCAAACTGTTTCGTAGCTGTCTCTTCATATTTTATATGTAAAAAAGAATGAGCACATGTGCCACTGCAGGGAAAAACAACATCCATTCTTCTGGCTGATGAGAGTTCATGACACAAGCAGCCCATAAGGTGACAATATTTCACAATATAGAGTGAGACCTCTCCAGGCAGTAGATCCACTCACAGCTGGTCACCATGTCAAGGTCACAAAGTGAACAACCGCTGTATAATCTTCAAAAAAGCCCCTGAATAAACAGTGGAAACATTTTCACAACCTCCCTTAACCTTTAGGTTCAGCTGGAGTCTCAGAGACCCTGTTTCCAAAAGGGGGCCAACTAGGGGTCGACAAGAGGTCTATGTATGTGTATGTGTTCCTGTGTGTGTGCATGCATCTCTGAGAATTTTTTCTTTTTTACTAAATATTTGGGTCAGATTGTAGTGGCTTGCCGTAGTCAGTTAGTTGGCGTAATAAATTTGATGCTGAAGTGTATTATAAATCCCAGCCTGCAGCTTTGAGCTGCGAATGAGTTGCAAAAGTGATAATGAATTTAACAAGAGACTATATAGTCTTAACTTATTGTTTATACACTTAAACTATCCAGAGAAATGCTTTGTAAAAGATACCAGACCACACTAACAAGCCCGCTGCTTCTGTATGCCTGCCACATGAAACAGAGCTACAGCCTTAACATCTCAAAGGAAACTGCCCCTAAAAATCTGGACAGTCGGATTTACAGAGGACAAAGTTAAGAGGTTAACCTCAAAGAGAGAAAACAGATAAAAGATGTGATTACAAAGACGGAGGCAGAATGACACTTTAAAGTGAGGGACAAACTGTAAATCCACCCATTAATGCTCAAATGCTCAAAAATGTGTGGAAAACGAGAGTCTAAAGAAAACAAAACAGTAGATCTTTGTGGACCTATAATGTTTCTTAAACTAATAAAACAAAATAAAATATGCACATTTTTTTTAATTTTCCAGTTTTCATCCATCCAACATGTCTGTGAACTGTTGGCTAAAATTATTTAGAAAATATCAAACAATTAACGTAAAAACCTTTTTTAATATCGGCAGGTGGAGATGTAGAGGCACATTTTCCACTGTGTTACATCAGCTTGCTTCAATTCCTGATGGTTGGAAACCAGATGCCTTCATTGTGAACTGGAAATGATCTCTCATGCTAGCTTGATGGATGCTTCAAACTCCACAAAACTTTGGGATGTCCTTCATTCTGTTAGTCCTTGTGTAATATAAGCCAAACATTTTCAGTGGGTGATGTGTCTAGACAGCAACAAGTCATCCCAGAAGACCTACAAGATCCAAATGCAGTCCTCTATTTTCAGCTCATGCAGGAGTTTTCTTTTCTTTAGTTTTTTAAACTCTACAATCATTTCTGTTTGCGTGCCTGAACAATCAAAACTTATTTTCTCCTTCAAATATTGAGATTTGTCCTACTTCTCTGAGAATATTAATAGTTATAACACATACAGTGGATCATAAAAAATCCTGAAATTATTTGTATTTATGTTATTAACTTGATGAATGAATGTTGTAACTTCTTTCCACTTAACTACATGAGTTGGTGTGTTTTTTGAGCATGTTTTGCTTTAACTGGCCTGTCTAACTTGTTGCCGACTTAAGTTTGACAGTAACTTTATCAATGTTTGAAGTTTTAATATTTCATTTATCACTTTTGTACTATTTCAAATATATAGAGTCTATATTTTTTTACAAAGTTTGTAATGTTACAGGGATGCAAAATGTTCGGTACACTCCTAGACATTTTCAATTTGCTATTAATTTTCTTGACATTTCTACTCATCCAGGATTGATTTTACTTCTAAGAAAATGTTAGGAAAATTATGAGGTCCACAATCGGGAGAAAAAATCTATAAAATATAGTTTCAACATAAAAAGCAAAAGCCTCGCCCACACATAACTTACTGTTAGTCAATATTGCAGCTATCTGAAATACAGCCGATTTCAGTGCATGTCATGGTGTGCCTGAGACAGGGTGGAGCTATGATTTGCCTACAAACCCAAATGAACATCATTATTTTCTTTATGAAGTGGTTAATAAATAGTCTCATTCTTGCCATAAGGTCACATATAGCATATTTGAACTTGAAGTTTTATCAGCGCTACGGTTTTGGCTTGACATCATCATCATTTTGGCTTGCTGTTCTGAAAGTTGGAGTTTTGCTCTGCTACACACAGGTGTTTGCCTTTGATAGACCTTGAAAATGCTGATGGCTGCAAATGTCCATGCCTTTTACATTAAGTAGACCCAACGCTATTAGTGCTTTCGGTGCTGGACCATAAAAACTCTTTTTTTCTTTTGCACTTGAAAACATAAATTCATAATGAAAACACTGTGGGAGACCCAGGTGGCATAGAGAGATAAAGAGAGTAAAATCATTAAAAAAAAAAAAAAAAATGTTTTAACAGCATTATAGCACCAACGGCAGGGTTTGAAGTTTGCATGTGCTCGTGGAACGGTTCATTTATCACAAAAACTTTATGTGCCACAAGATCATGTCCTGTTCTTTCCCCCCCGTTTCTCAGCCATAAACTGTGAAGCTGCAATCTAAACCTTTTGTTGCAGCCAGGCTTTTTAACTCACAGGCGACCGGGATGCTTCTGGTAAAGGGACCATAAAAGAGCCTTGTGCTTTTGGTTTTTCACAAACCACATCAAACCGGAGGAGGTAAAAGGGTTCGAACAGGTGGACAAGCTCTTCGTGCAGCACAGACAGATCTTATTTTGTACAGATCACAGTTCAGAAATGTCTGTGGAGCAGCAAAATGGAACGTTTTCAACCTGCTAGATTGTAGCCTGAATGAGTAACAAACTTATCATAGCACAGTAGCGCGATGCACTCAGAGGAAATTCCTGAGGTTTATATGTTTATCAATCCTCTGCGTATAAAAATAAGAACTTCAGCATCATTCCTCATCATGAAAAAGCTCTCACAGGGAGGGGGAAACTAAATGTGTCCAAATGCAAAAAAAAAACAAAAAAACACTCTCCTAATCATTTGGCAGTATGAGAAAAAAAGCAGAGTGAGAAAATCAGCAACATTGTTCATCTAACATATGCATGTAAAAGCCGTAGGCGAAATGAATGACTTTCACTGTGAAACACGATCTGAAGATATATGGAGAGGAATAAGTGACATCTCCTTCAAAAAGAAATCCAGATTTTTCAACTTCTTTGCTTGATTAGGCAGAGATGTTCAGGACAAAGCCCTCGCTTGCTGCCTTTTAGTATGTAATGGGGTAAAATAGTAACTGCATGCTTGTAATGAAATGAACTTGATTAATCATCTGCAAGTGTGAGCAGCTCTATAAATATTGCGATTTTGGCAGTTTGTTGGTCCGAAGCATTTAGGTGTGTGTTGACACAACGTCAAAGAGGAAAGACATCTGCAGAGATCTGAAACAAGTGTGGCTGTTTATCAGTCTAATAAAGGACTGTTGCCTTTGAACCGAGGAGACCAAAATAAAGTAACTCAGCGACGATGCACAGCATCACATCTGTCTAAATCCAAACACATCATATTAGCACAAACACATTATACCCGCTGTCAAGCATGATGGGGGAAGACTAAAGATTGAGGCTTGTTTTCCATCTACAGGGGCTGGGGCACCAAGCAGTCACTGAACCGCAAAGTCTGTATACAAAGAATGTTAGAGCCAAATGTGAGACCATCTGTCTGACAGCGACAGCAAAGCTTGGCTAAAACTGGGTCATGTAGCAGAAAGACGATCCCAAGCACACCAGCAAGTCTTTAACAGACTGTCTGAAAAAGAATAGAATTAGGGGTCCTGCATCTACTTCAAGTTCAGAGCTCAACCTGACTGAAATGCTGTGCAGGACCTTCACAGAGCTGTGGATAATCTAATACTGACAAATCCCAATAACATTGTAAAAAAAGAGTGAACCAAAGTCATTCCACTGTGAGAGACCGACAACATGATTGGGAAAGTAATACCTGAACTTGTTGGAGCTTTAATGAGTCACGGCGTTCAGTTTTTTACTCCACACACAGCTTCTGTATTATGAATTAGTTTTAGTTGAATAAAGACACAGTGTAATATGAAATGTGATGCTGTTTATCTGATTATTTTATTTGTCTAATTAGAACACCATGTGGTAGTTTTGTACCTATGTGCTTGTAATTGAAAGAGATTTTATTTGTTTTTCATATGAATGTTCTGGAAATGCATAATAATCCCAGCGACTATCCACATTGTTGCCTTGTTGCCAGTCCACAGTGACAAATAAACCATTTAGAGATAATCTGAGGATATTGACTGTCCTTTTGTACTAACTCCTGCAATTATGCTGTACTTCCTAAGATAACCCTTTCGAACCTCTGATAGTTTTATTGCTTGGGGTATTGACTTCAGGATGAGAGAAGAAAGGACCAGCGATCACAGCTTAAACCAGTAATTGCTTTGGCTTGAAAACTGATACATGTGCCTTGACCTCTTGTAAGTCTGGCAGCCAGAGCGCTTCTCTCAATCCTGTCCGTGTGCCTGACAGCCTGCCTACACTCCCCTGGTCAGAAAAACAAACATTAAATGCAGAAATGTTTTTTCCTGGCTTGCACCTCGGTCCCAGGGCATGCAGCCCACAAGCTAACCGGCAAACAAACAGGGGGCTCGAGGCCAGTCTGAGGTCTGACTGTGATACAGTGAGGAAAAACTGGGAGACAAACTGGGGTTCGCTTGTGAGGAAGAAACTGGGATAATTCATGTTTTTTTAAACAGCATTTTAAGTTTTAGGTTGCATGGGAATGTGATGCAGAGCTAAATGTGGTTTTTATTATAATAAATTAATACAGCTTTGCTTACATATTTATTTTTGAAGTGTTTTTCTCAAGTTATTCTGTCAAATCAAGTGTAATACTTGTAAGATCTGTTGAGTGAACATAAATTTGAAAGGTTTTTTTAGCCTCTTCAAAAGGAAAAATGGCAACTTCTTGTTGGTTACTTCTTCTGAAATGGAAAGAAAACTGTCATAGGATATGTTTTAACAAGAAAAAGTCACTTGTGTATCTAATATCAGCTAAATATAAAGGGGAGTTGAGTCTATGACATAAAGGTCTGACATGTTTTTGTCTCTGTGTCTGCTGTGGCAGGTATTCTGGAGATCAAATCAGTGGATGTGGGAGTGCTGGCCATCAGGGGTCTGAGCAGCAACCGTTACCTGGCAATCAAGAATAATGGAGTTTTATACGGAGCGGTAAGTTCTTTATTTCAAGATCTCTTTATGTCTTTCTTGATGGATTCATATTTCTTTATTTTGGACAAAAAAAATGTCTTTATGTCTTTCTTTATGTGAGATCTCTTTTACTTCTAAAAACCCGAGGTGCCAAATTGGGGGACTGTTAGAACTAAACCAAACTGTGCTAAAAGGGCCATTTTGGAGACCTCCTAAACTGTTTGGACTGAAACTTCTCATTTTGTTTTGCTTCACTTTATCAAAGTTGGTCCGTGCAGAAATAATGTTTACATATGGATTTGCTTAAAGTTTTAAGCTACATTTGCATCATTCCAAAAGGTATTCATATTAATCTTCAAATTGTTTATTTAATCTATATGAATCTTAATTTATTCTTCACCAGAAACACATATAGTGATATTTACACACCTCAACAAATTTAAAAGGTCTTTGTAGTTGCAGAGATGCAATTTCATTACAGGCCATTTTCAAGCAGAGGTCTGAAAAAAATATTCCCAGGGTTCTAAGTGACAGAATCAAAGACTTACAAGAGGGATGTTAGTCTTTCTAATATAGTGAATATATGACCCTAAACTCTCTTAAATGATCTATGAAATCTATGAAATAGATGCAGAGTGACTCTCTAGAAACAGGAACCGTAGTTGGTCAGTGTGAGCTATCCTCTCCACTCCATTCAGAAACAGGAAACACAATCCTTCAGTTTCTCTATTCTGCTTCATTCTCTCTGGGGAGCACAGCCCTCGATTCATCTGTTTTCTCTCTCTTTCCTCCCTTTTCTTCATCTCATTCTCTCCCTCCTTTTCGCTTCCTTTTCCTAACTTTGAAAGACCCGATTTTCTGCATATCTCTCTGGAGCCACCCCACAGATGAAATGACATACGGTAGACAAGAAAGAAAAAGAGGCATTTTGTTGCATGGCCTGAAACTGAATTCCCATGACGTCTTCTGCCCAGCGCAACACAAGCCATAGTGGCAGTAGCTACAGAGGGACTGGTATTCCATTACACTTGATGGGTTTACACAGTGACTTCTTTATCCGTTGGTAATCAATTGAAATCATTGTTTCATTGCATCCCCAGATAAAGTGTCTCAAAGACCTTTAGGTTTTAAGATTGTTGCTTTGATTTTAATTGATAATCACAGCATGGCCACGTCAACTCTGGGTTTTATTCAAACACTGTCTCAGCAGTTTTTCATTTAGTAACCTTTGGGTCATGAATCCTACTTTTTCTGCCTGTTGTCCATGTTTGCTCACCCAGATGTAGATAAAAAACTTGAAAACATATGTTCCATAAATAAATATTACACCTTTTTATATGCACTAGGCAATAATTATGAGTATGAAATTTAGGTAAACAGGGATGATCTAATATGTTTTATCCCATGACCGTATTTGGGAGTGCCATGGAAGTGTCCAAATCAGGATGTGAAAAGTTATAGAAAAATAAATTCACACCAAACACAGTAAACATTTACATTTTAACATCATCTGAAGAAACTCATTGTGGAGGCCAGACAGAAACTTGCTGAATCTTCACAACTTTATTTTATTTTTCGACTGGAACACCTCAGAACAACATCCGGTTTATTCCTGGAAACTCAGCCTTTAAAGTAATGATGGGATTTTTGCAAAAGTCTTAAATAACAAGCATCACCACAATATAATTTAAAGTGAAAACTATTTTAAACCATGAGATAGAAGTCCATTTCATTTAAGAATTAATTAAAATTCTTCCCATGGACTCCGATTAAACAATATATGATGAGTAGTGACGCCCTGAATTGAACTAAGTGGTTAAAAAAAAGGGTTGCATGGATGGATGAATGGATGGAATGATGGATAGATGGAGTACTTAGGTAAATCAAAACCACCAAATGTGCCACCTGGGCACGTTCTGGCATCCAGCGGGCTGTTTGACATATCCTAAAACTAAAATGGATCATATTACACTGATATATCACTATGTACTCTCACAGGCCTCTGTAAAATGGGCTCTCATGATGAGATGTATTAAACTCTTTTTTCACAAGCCATGACTTTACAGCTCTTTTCACTGCAGCTTGTATGAGATACTTCAAAGCAACCAGTCTCCACTCACCTGAGCAGGGTGTGTCTATGTCTTCAAGCCAGCACGCACCTTCTGCTCTCAGACTTTAGGGTTTTTCAGGCTCTGGGGGCACAATACTCCTCACTGGCAGGGCAAAGAGAAAGGACAGCATTTTTACTGAAGCGAAATACTTAGAAGTAAAACTACAAAGCCTCCAGATATTAAATATTTCTAAGTAAATCAACCTTTTCAGATCATGAAAAGCACATTCTTATGGTGGGGTTGCCAGGGATTCAGCCGACAAACACTGGCAAACCATAAGCATGGCAGGAGGGGATTAAGGGGGATGGATGTTTAAGTTTATGTTAACTGTTTGCAGGTTGAAACTGATGTCATAGTTCCTGGGACTGTGGTGTAATTTCAATTGGACGAACACCTCCTGATTTTTGTAATCGGTCACCAATGTGCAGGTGGCACATCTAAAAAACAGGAAGGGTTGCAGGGGAGAGTACATGAGGTGGTCCATTCCTACACGCATATCTCATCAAACTCAAGGAGGGTGACTATCGTGAATAGTTGCGGGCAGAATTAACTGTTGTTAGCAAAGTTGTAAAAGAAATAAAACTTGCCAGTTCTTTGGGGCTGCAGTTGCAGCAATTTAAAGATGGAGTTTTTTTTTACTGTTTTTTGTTTTGTTTTGTTTTTTGCTCTGTTTATCATTTCAAGTACTGTCAAGCAAAGAAAAGGGCTTTTCCTTTTTGTATTTAACTCAACAACATTTTATTCCTGATGTAGTCAGTGTTAGTTCTGATGATCCATAATTATTTTCATCAGCACTATTTGATTTAAACTGAAAGACAGCTAACAAACACACAAACACGGAAAATATTGTGAAGACAAACTGTAATGACAACATGAAAAAATTAACCATGTAGATATTAACACACATTTAAACACCCTGCAATCACTTTTTCATTACATGAATTGTGAGGACATCAGCCCTGTATCCATAATTTAAAACCAGCCTAAAATACAGTGTGTATGACAGTAAATGTCCCAAAAAATCTTATTTTGCACCACACACACACACACACACACACACACACACACACACACACACACACACACACACACACACACACACACACACACGCACACAGAGTCTGTTTAATATTCTCATTTTACTTTGAGAACATTCAGTTTTACTCCTGGAACCAATCTGAACAGCAGCTGTGGCCAGACTTAGTGAGAGACAGATACTGAGCATGACTGTGTGGATGTGTGCATGTGTGTGTGTGTGTGTGTATGTGTGTGTGTGTGTGTGTGGGTGTGTGTGTGTGTGTGTATCAACTGCACTCAGTTAACTGCCTGCTTAAGTGACGTTAGCCTTGAGCACAACGGCAGCTTCCAGTAAACTGGCAAATGCTGCTCTCTCAGATCCTTTTCCCTTCATGCAGCGGTCACTGTGGTAATGTAAGCCACAAACTTCGTGCCACAAGGCTCTTCACTGGCAGCAAGCCTAGCCTGAACTTTAAAAATGTCACATCTCCCACACACCCAACGGCCCTCACTCCCATACTACTGACACACAAGCTAGCACTGAGCTGGGAATTGTTTTTTCGGGCAATGATGGGCCAATTCATGTTAAACTAAAGCTGAATAGAACAATGTAAGCCATTACCACCTGTTGCAACAGTTTAGAGGCCACCTTGGTGGCTTAAATTTCACAATCACTCACACAAAAGCAGTTTCTGAGTGCCTATTATCCTCTAAAAACTTCAACTTATATCATAAAAGTAGTGATGAGTGGCAAAAATTAAGAAGAGAAACAGATGACAAGAGGTTTATGATTGGGATCCAACTGAAGTGGATCAAAAGGAAACTTACTCTACTCAGCTGTGCCTTTTAGAGTCATCTGACTTTGGGCTTAGTGATATGAGTTCAGATTAATCTTGAAAGAAAAGAAACTTTGATGGTTCAATTAAAAGCAGAAAATAACAATGGCTCATTGTTGCATGCATCCCAATTCTAAATTCACATTCTTCTGTTCCACAGAGAGATTTTGGTCCGGACTGTCGTCTTGTTGAATGCATCGAGGAAAACAAGTACAACACCTATGCTTCAGCTAATTGGTGCATCAAGGAAAGGCGCATGTTTGTGGGACTGAATGCCAACGGAAAAGCAATGAGAGGAAAGAGGACACGGAGGAAACACACAACCACACACTTCCTGCCCATAGTGGTTCAACCACGATGAGTGGACCTCTCAGTTGTGGGACAGCTCTGCACACTGCAGGAGCCTTTTTTTTTTTTTCTTTTTTGGGAGTTACGGTGATGGCTGCAATGGGACAGATTTGAAACTGATCTGTATGATGCACTGAGGAGGAAAAGAAAGGAAATCTATAGACATTTTACTGTTGATAAAGACGTTTCTATTTTTAAAGAAAGATATATCGATATACATTGTATATAATATTTTCTGTTTTAAATTATAAGGTACACTGGCACAGTATAAAAACATGAGAGAGAAAACCAAGACAAAAACAAGCTCTGTGCCAAAATGTTATTTAGTAACTCACATTTCTAGATTTGTGAAGTGTATCTGAAGACAGAGGAAAGTTCAGAACGTAAGAGGTAAACTGTGAGAAATGAAAGAAAAGACGGCAAAGAGAAAAGCAAGTAAAAAGAAATGTTTTTTTCAAGAAAGTACCACCACAAGTCTAACACTATCATGCTTTCCTTCAAAATTATTTATTTTATGTAATATTTAACAAAAAATTTAACAAAAACACAAAAAGGTCCTTTTTATCTTTTTCTGGCATTTATGCTTTTCTTTTTGAATACTAACCATTTAAACCTAAATAAATATAAAAATATATTTGTCTTTAATTGTTTGACTTTGATTTCTTTTTTTTTTAAAAACTGTTCTTTTCTCAATACAATTAAAGAAATATAAGAAATTACTAATGTTAACAATTCAAGATTTTTAAAGATATTTTTGCATGGACTGAATTGTTTTTAATATAAATGTATATTTGTATCCGTGGTCCACCTCTGCATTGCTGACAAAGAAGTCCAGGGATCACATGTAACGGCTACCCACTACGGTATGGTAGGTACTTTGCTTTTTACATTTTACATCTTTTATTTACTTTTTAAAAGTATAAATACATTAATCTATTTCTATGGGTCCTTACAAAAGGAACAATTGAAATGCCATAGGGAACAAAGAAGTCATCATGCGTATTGATTTTGGGGATAGATAAAACTTTGGTGATGTCACCTATAGGTTTCTGAATAGCTGAATTAAAGGGGCACCATTGCCATCTTGGCAGCATCAATGAGCATCACGCTTGTCATCACTCCCAAAACATACAAAAATGGTCAAAAAGGTAAAGCTGAGAGGGTAGGGGATAGGGTGCGGGGGTTAATAACCATCAAACTCCAAGCTGCCTGTAGCTAAGAGCTAAGTGAGATGACCTAGAGCAGAGCTAGCTAGCTTACAGAGGTAGAAGGGCTAGCACTATACGGTGTGCTGTTAGCTGGCTAAAAAGTGTGATTGTGGCTGCTAGGGGACCTTCCACATGCTACTGAGGTCCTTTACTGTGTAAACCTTTTTAAAGTAACAACAATAAATACCAACAGCAGAGTATTCAGAGGACTTTAGCTTATTTTTAGGAGACGCTACCTACACATCTAGCTGCTCATTCCACAGCAGCACAATCTTTACAAGTTGTACTTCATTCTAAAGGTGACTAATCAGGTATTATTAGATACTTAATACAACATCATTTGGTATTATTAAAGGGAAGAAACAACTAACAAGGAAATACAAGTTTCCTTATTTTTTGTGCTAATCTTGGTACTTTCATGTTTGATGCCAACCGAATGCAATACTTTTGCTTCTTTTTTATCTGTCAGATTAAATGAATGTATCATGCAAATTGTGCATCTTAATATCTCTACTGCTGCCAAAAACGTAACAAATTAAAAATACTACAGGCTATAGTTAAATGTAATGTATACATTGATTATGTATTAATGTAAATTCAAGCAAATCAAAGTATTGATCATATGCTCTTTTTTACAGCAGCTTGACAAAGTAATCTCGGAAAAATCCAATCAACCTGGAAGAAAACTTTAGAAACCAATGTGTAAATGAGAAATCTGTTAGAGATTATAGTTTTGAAAGAAGACCAGCAGACAACCTGGCAGATTAGCGTAGGAGTTTCCATTTCTTGCTGCAGAGATGTCTCCATTACAAGTACACATGGTAAACATGGCTTCCTGGAGGATAATCAAAAGCCTTTTATGTGATAACAACAAAGACAAAACAGGCTTCAGAAATGGCCTGCACATGCACGAACACACGCACAGACGAGATTGGGTGGCTGTGTAACTTCGTGTGTGCATCAGTGTGGTCTAGCAGCTGGGAAAAGCCTCCTCCTTGACCTTACGTGTCTGAAACCTGTTGCTGTACCCCCCGAGACAGAAAGACACATGGAACAGGGCATATGGTATAACATAAATATCACTCGTTTGTTTATCACCTGATTCTAATTAACTATGATGTCATGTTTTCTTTCGCTTCTCTTCTCATCTTAAACTCATACTCTTGTGTTGTTGCGGTCGGGGTCCCCCCTACCCACCGACTAGCACACCCACAGACACACACACTGTTTTTGTAAATGTTGCTGATGTCTCAGAGAAGTTCAGATAGATTCCAGCTCTTTAACTGGAGAAACATTGAGAAAGGCTGTCAAATAGACACTGTCGCGCAACAGTTGTACTTTGTTCACTGCAAACTTGAAACTCTCTCCCATGTGTTTCTCCCATGTGCGTGTGTGTGTGTCTAAGTTCATTTCCAAGTATGTGACAGAATCTACTCGTGTCGGTGCATCCTGCTGTGTTTATTACAAAAGAGGTCCTTATTCCTCTTATTGTGCAGGAATCTTCAGTGTCTAACGCTGATGTCAAAATGTGAGTAAGTATGATGCATCAGAGGGCGATTCAAATTTCCTTTCATCATCCCAGGGCATCTATTCCTTTGTTTATATGATTACTTGGGTGTTCTGTAAACGACATATCAAGTACAATTAAATTGAAATGTGTTCAAGACACCAACCCTCCCCCCACCCCCCCCACCTCTTTTCCTCCCTCATAAAGTTCAGGGCCTGGCATGCTCAGTCATAGCCATGTATGTCTTTATTAATTGGTGGTATGACTCCAAACATGTAAAACATTGCATTTACATCCTCACTGGATCATAGAAATCTGGCCTGAAACTGAATAATCAGAGGCAAATTTGCCCACTTGTTCAGTCTAAGAATGGGGAATAAAGTATATTTACAGTAAAACGTTTGTTGACCTCTTGGAACAGCTTGATGTATGTTTATTGCAGCTTTAACGTGCCTTAATGTGCTCTTGAGTTTGCCTGTAATCCATAACAAGACCAGACTTCAAACCAGGGCATTTATTCAAGACAGATGTTTCACACTGATTATCAGTGATATCTGAGTTTAGTCTGTTAAATGGCACCAAGCCACACGTTGTTTCTGCAGAGCATCTAACAACTTACTAAAACAGTTTGCCTTAGTGTTTTTTGTCTTGTTTTTTTTTCTTTACCTTTGTGCTTAGTGTTTGGTTTGTTGAGGCATGTGGTGAGGTGCAGTATGCGGTTTCTGTTTTGACTGCGCTGGGATCTATCGAACTTGTGTCGGACCTCAAATGAAACGTATTCCACTGGCTTCACACGTTCACAGCCCCCCTGTTTGCTCAGAGTCTTGTGGCCATGCTACCTGACCGCAGCAGCAGCTGTGAATATTTTACATCCCGGTGAGTGCTGGAAAGACAGAAAAGAGGATAAAGCAAGTGTGTGTGTGTGTGTGTGTGGGGGGGGGGGGGGGGGGGGGGGGGGTGGACTGTGAGCTCTGACTCAGAGAAAGACATGAAGGCTTAAAGGACAGGTGAACATCGGAAAGAACCACAGTCCTGGGGGAACTCGCAGCATTCAGAAAGAGGAGCTTAAGGAAAAAGGGAGTAAAAGAGTTGTTTACTGAGAGGGCAGCAATTTAAGCGGGATGCCAAAGAGTGAGAGGAGGGGTGAGGGGAAGAAGGGGTGATGGGGTCCGATTGAAGCGGTTGCCAGAAAAGGTTTGTGCTAAAGGGTGAGGAGGGGGGGGGTTACTTGAAGGGGTATTTGGAAAAGTAAAGCGGGTTGAAGGGTAGGGAGGGGTGGTGGTGGTGAGGGGCAATCATTGGAAGCAGACCAAGGGAGTTCCTGGAACCCAGAAGGTGGACCGGGAGTTGTTCTCCTCTCATGTTCAGCTTATTTTACTGGTTTTTTTTGTTTGTTTGTTTTTTTTTTTAGCTGTCATTTAGTCATTCAAACATTGTCTCTGGAAAAAAGCCAAAAGATATATAGTGGGTAAATGTGCTTCTTGTACAAAAAAACAATAACTTAAATGAACAAATCAAAATGTATCACCTAGCACTTTGTGGTATCAGTTTAACTCAATATTCATTTAGAAGTACAGCTACTGCAAATAAAACAAGCTAAGATAAGGTATGGTTTACCTCGTTTCTGTTTTTAGGCTTCATACTTTTATATAGTCTGACATATCTGGTACAAAAATAACTTTTTTTTGTGTTATCAAAGGTTCCATCTGAGTCAAACTGGTACAAGGTGACATGGAAACATTACAGGCCACTGAATGGTCTGTGTATGTAAAACCAGCATCTCTGCAGTAGCCCAACATACTTCTTTGTTTTGTGCCAGCTGATCACATGTTGTGTCATATTTAAGAAGTACACTGCAAGTACCAAGTCACTGATTTTATTTAAAACCATCTGTACATCTGTTAAGGTCTAATATAAACCCATTCAGTCTAATAAGTTACTGATCAGAATCCACTAAATACTTCAAACGTGGATCATGCTTCAAAAAAAGCGCTAACTAAAAGTACTTAAATACATACATGAACAGATAAGTTGGGTGTCTCATCTGTTTCACCAGTTTCTCACAGGTTGCAATAATAAACAGCAGATCCCATTCAAGCAGAAGAGATGCTGTCCATGATGGAAAGTAAAAGAGTTATGCCAAGTCGAACTACACTATATAAAGGAAAAAAAGCCTTAAGTGTCTTATATGTAGCTGAGGATGATTACCATGACAAAGTTTATACTTCTCCTTACCTTATAATGGATACATGAAAGGGCTTACTGAGCTACAAACTGGCCTGTGGGAAACATGACATCCAACCTGTAAAAGTCTGAATGAACGACTTTGTGGGTAACATACAAAAAGTCTTTGCTTTTTCCATGAACTACTTTACTTATTAACTCATGGAGCAACTAATAGAAAAAAACCTCTAGCATCCTATAATCTTTAGACATTGATCACTACTTCAGGAAATAAGACCATCACGATGTGGAGCTCAATTAGCTCCACAGATGAATACATCTGCGTACAACCATTGTTATCGACTGGCTGAACAGGACTAAAGAGCAGCACACAGAAGCAGGACTGTAGTCTGTGTACATCTTTAGAAATCAGTGCTATACATTTGTAAGCTGCAAAATGTGTGTAACGTATGGGGGCCGTGCCGTAAAGCCAAATTTGGGTGAAAGCTTGGTAAGAGGGTGAATGGCAGTACGTTTCTGAAGAAAAAGTACACAGCATGTTTGTATTAAGGACCTTTCACACCATCTATGATAACAATAGTGCTGTTTTTTCTGCTGTGACCTCAAAGTTAACAAACTACTGACTTCTACCATTTTTGCGATGTTTAAAGTCTTGTTTAAATGACAGAAATTCAACAACCCTATTTGGTTCTTTAATGGACCTTCTAGTAGAATCTTCTGGTAACAAGCATTGTACACAAGCAAGTATGTGAACAATTACCTACAGTGGAGCCAGTTGGATGTGCAAACACAAGGTTAAAAACCAAGCAAGTGTATTCTCATTATATTCCACATAAGACTATAACAAGCAGTAAGGCATGTGGCTCCTTCATTCTTTTCTCTCCATTGTCTGATTGGGTGCATGGAAAGTCCTTACAGTAGACTGCATGGGTTCCATGATGTGTGATGGCTGTTGCTTCTCTAGGTCTAGGGACCCGTTTTGCCTGCTTCTGGTTGGATATGCATGATCAGGATAGCAATCACCATTAAATAAATCTCACCTGAAATTTTGCATTTGCACTCATACTTTGACACAATCACTAGCAACAATGCAAAATTGACATTGTATATCGGTTACAAAAGCGATAGAGACCTTGATAATAACAATATAATATCAAAGAAGGTAACAACATATGGGACATAAAACAAAGCACATAAAAAAGATTTGTGAGCAAAATAAAAAAAAAAAAAAGATATTACAAACCAATACGTAAAAAAAACATAGGGAAAAAGAATTTGAAATTATGGAGGAAAGAAACGTATCTTTGTAAAACTGTGTGGAGGACAGATAAGAGATTGCTGTTCTTTTTATTATTTTTATCTGGTTAAGAGAAGAGAGGAGAAGTTCTGTTTCAGTCTTAAAGGTAAGAAAAGATGGGATAATTTGTTGCCATTTTTGTTTGTCAACAAAAAATTTATCTTGCAAGGTCAAAAATGAACGAGTTCTACTGCTTTATTAGCAACGATTTCATAGTAAAACAGAAAGTCCTTTGCGGTAAGGGAGTAAGACAAGTTGAACAGGTGAATATTTAAACCATTGATAAATGTTTTTTGTCTCTCACAGTCAAAGAAGAGGTTTACCAGCATGTCATCCATGTTATAACAAAAGGAACAAACAGTCTTTATGTCTGTATTTGGAGATACTAACATTTACAGGTATATTTTGTGAAGAATTTTAAAGTAAAACCTCCTTCACCTTGCTTCTAGAAAGAAAGAATTTCAGTAAAATTTCCCTCTTGGTGTAATCTTCCTTCGTGATTGAAGGATCTGGCGAATATGACTATTGTTGCATGTGCTGCCCAACACATCAATCCTATTCAAAGTTAGTTTATATCCTGAGATATTGTTTTTATCAAAGGACAGATGACTTTTGATAAGTTGAGGTGATCCTTCTCAATCCTTACCATAAAGATATGGCTTTAATTAGAGAGTTAAACTCTTTTAGTGGAATTAGGATACCATAATGTGATAAAAAAAAAAAAAAAAATTCATACATTAACAAATTTCCAGATCTACACAATCCCTGTGTTGTCCTGCAGTTTTATCACCAGTAGCTAGTTAGGTTTTCATGTACTTGGTGGTGTTGATGATGTTCCTCTACACTGTTTTTTTGTATAGTTGCTCCTGGTGAATCTGCTTTGATTTTTAGATTAAGCTTTAAGGTATTTTCTACTAATTCTTTTTAACAGGAGCAGCTGCTGCTTGTCTGGTTTTCATGTTTGGGTTTTGGTTGTACAGTTGTTGCTGTTGCTCAATGATCCAGCAGGCCAAGGGATCTAGTATTTTATTTTGTTTTTTAATTGTAAAGGTCTTTTACTTTCTTTTTTAAAAAGTCCACTGTTTTGCCCTTTTCAGTGTTTAGCTGTTGTGCTTTTGCTGTAATTCTGTATGCAAACTAGTCCATTCCCTGTCTCCATGGATCACATGACTCACCTTAATGCAATCATTACAGCAGCCCTACATTGACAAAGAACCCCCCCATCCCTGCTGGCATATAGCATTTCAGGTGCGTGTCTGCATTTATATCTGCAGAGGAGGACCAGCCTGCATCCTAGAAAACCTCAGCCATCACATCTGAGCCAATTATTTTACCTATTTTTTGGCCACTTTAGTTTTTAAGGGTTTTTTTAAGATTATACTATATCCTCCTGACTACCAGTAGTTCAATTTGTCCTCTGTGGAGGACCTTTGTAAACCTAAATATTTTCATCTCCCTGAAGGACATTTAATGCTTTTAAAAGGTACCTCATTTTTGGGGTTGGGGCTTTGTGAACTTTCTTTCTCTCTTCAAGAAAAATTGCCTCCATTGCAACAAGCATGTTTTATGGGAAGAGCAAAAGTGCATAATACTTTTCTTTGTGCTGATTTTTACTTGAAATTTTGTTTTATATTTTCATTGAATAGCTTACAAACATATTAAATTGTTTCTTAGATAAATATAACTATATTTTACCACAATATTAAAAAGTTTAAGCAATGTCCTCCATAGTGGACATTTGTAGTTACATTTTTTTTCCCTGGTAGTCAGGAGGATATGGGTGTTATTTAAACTGTTCACTATACTTTTTTTTTTTTTTTTTACAATACATTATTAGAGACTTACCTGCTCCGGTCCTCCTTGGCAATAATAAAAAATAATAAAAGTGTGTTCTCCCTTGATCATTTTTACATCCCAGTTGCATTAATCTATCTGGTGCTACTCCACTCGCACACAACTCCCATACCCTTCACTATCACAGTTCAATATCTTCTGAATATTTGTCTCCCTTTTCTTGTCTTTACTCTTTCCTCCTTACTTCTCTCCACTCTCTCTCATCTCTTGTTCTGCTGTCAGATCCACAATAAACATGTCATTCAGCAATTACCAAATTAAGAAATAAATTCCAAAACTCATGTGTCAAGGGAGAAACTAGCATCCACAAAGCTTCATTCCCTTTATAGCCTTTAAGCTCCCCTTTAGTAAAGTAAAATTTCTTTTGGCACAGCCTGGCAGCTAAACCATCATTCTGCTTCCTTGCCATGATGCTGGACAGGAAAATTAAAAAAGAAAAAAGATTGCTCCTTCCAATCTGGGAGAAGTTTAAATTTCGTTGATTTAAAGTTAGGTATGCATGAATACACAGCACAGCAACTCCTTGTTATAACCCTGGATCCTGAAATTAGACAAACGTACAATCAAAACAAAGTCATTATAACAAATCTAAAGCACAACACCTTAGAGCATATGTAACTTGTAATGCAGTTTAAATGCACAGGGAATAAAAGACTTGTCTGGTTTTACTCCTGGGTACAACTTCTCTGTGCCGCTGAATGTATATCTGGAGGTGGAGGAAGCTGTGCAAGGTGAACACCTGTCCCTCAGGACGTTGGTGAAGGTAGAGTAGTGACTTAATGAGAAAAATGTGGGATGGATTCTTCTGCTGTCCTGTTCCTGTACTATTTCTAACTTCTGATAACACAACTACAGCTACTATCCACTGTGTTCGTGCTAATAAACTGCATTTTGACCCTAAATTATTTAAAATGTTAATAATTTACTAAAAATATAGATACTTTATGTAAGAACTGACTCTAGAACATAAATACCTGGTATTGCTGGTCAAGCCACAATATTCAGTATTGATTTGCACAGCACTACCTACAGTTTTTGTTTGTTACTGTCAGTGTTATTTATAACTTGATTCATGTAATAGCAGCGCAATAAGAAATTAAATTTTTTTAACTTTAGGTGTTTTTAAAAAATTTTTTTATTTTTTCTTTAGGAATTTAAGATTCCTCTTTGTGCTGTAGACTTAAACGTACAAAATACTTCATTTGTAAATGTATGCTGTCAAATGTGCTGCAACATCAAGTAGTTCACCCCTGCCTGTGGTTTGACACAAACACACATATACACACAGCTCTGAATTTTCCTTCACCCTCTCTTTTTTTTTTTTTAGTTAACCTGTAGCTGGATGGATCGCAGCCTCTGCTTCAGCTTCGTCTTAACATCTCCTGAGGGCTTCAAGTTTCCTGCAACAGGTGGCTCAAACATTTGCCTTGGCCTGTGCTGAGGTGAGGCCTCTGTTTATTGGTTCGGAAAGAGTAAGGAGAGCGAGGAGAGGGAGGAGAGGGAGGAGAGGGACAGGGAGACATGAATAAAAAGGCAGTAAAAAGATTAAGTCTGTTCGAAGGAGCAAAATCACAGAGTAAATGCCATCCTGAGAAAAAAGAGCCTTAAAATGTGAATCATTCAGGTGGAATGTGTTTCATCTTAATGCACTTGCTGTGTGGAAATAAAAACAAGAATGTAAACATGTATTTTGTTGTAATAAATTAGTCCAAGCCTTGAGAAACTTATGAAACCTTTTTCCAGAGCTGGAGCAAGAAATGAGCCCAAGTCATTCTCCTCTCTTTTTTCCTCCCATCGTATATACAGTTGGACTTTCTCTCCTTTGCTTCACCACTCGCCCACTTTCCTCACCTTTACTCCTCCACTCGGCAGTCTCCAGAGGAGTATGCCTGCAGTCTAAATGAAAATATATTTGTTGTTTTTGTTGGCCTTCTCTCCTTAAACTCCACTGGCATGATTCATTTAAAACCCGTCGCTGGAAGCGGCTATGGCAGCAGAAAGCCTCCATTAGTCCTTGATCACTGGCTGCCTGACAGCAGAGTCAATATGCGGGGCATTAGAACCTGACATGGGATCAAATAAAGACTAATTTATTGGCTGCTTGGAGAACTGCATTAACCATTACCTTACCCAGTTTTGTTTTTAGTATTTAAATTGTTGGAATTAGTAAATGGCACAATTAAGCAAATAAAATAAGTTTTTGCAACATATTTTTAATATGGTTGCTGAGAGGGAGGAAAGAAGCCTTTCTGACTGTTTTAACATTGGTTCAATTTAAAGGAAACATGGCTCCCAACAGCATCTTTGCGTTCTATTTTAGTTTAAAGATGATTTGGTTGAATGTCATGTTTACACTGTGGATGCAAGATTTTAAAGCATGTCTTTTGAAGCTGTTATGACAGAGAATACCTTTAACATCTGCCCCTGATCACAGTAGATTTGCATTCCAAGAAGTTTCTTCAAAGGCTTAAAATCACAATTACATTGTCAGTGAACAAACCTCCAAACCTGATGTGGTGGAGTTTTTGAGATGGATTAAATTAACCCCAAATACCACACACTTACAAAATGATAAGTGCAAGGTCACTGTATACCGTCTGTTCTTCATCATGTACCAGAGGAAACAAGTACAATGTTTCCCCTAACTGGCATCGGGTGAGCTGCAGTGAAGATGAGAGAGTGGGGAAACTAAGGTATATTTAGCTGCTTTTCCTGTAAGATTCACTCTCCGACTTTGAGGTTTAATTTTATATGTCTGTGGACATGACAATGTGACAAGTTTTTTTACAAAAGAGGGGAAAAATGAAAAATATAAGGGCAAGGACTCAAAGAAAAGTCCTTATAAAATACTGGAGTTTATTCATAAAAGTTTTTTAATATGAAAATGTCTTGAAAGCAAGCACTTCCACATCTATAGATGGTAAATTAGGGTTTATTTCAGGGTTGCGAGGGGCTGGAGACTATCCCGGCATATTAGCAGGCAAAAGTCAGGGTACATCCTAGGTTGCCAGTTCCTAGGTTGCCAGTTCATTTCAGGAGACTCATGCACATGTGCAAATTAAAAAGGACTAAGATTTACCAAAAAACTGAAGCATACATATGCACTGCTTTCTGGAAAATAATGCATGCACTTCTTACATTTTTTTTTCTAACATATTTTTCATGGATCTGAACCTAGTAACGTTCAGCAGAACCTTCTGGGGTACTGTCTGGAAGTCCTCTTCCTTAAGCTGGGGGCAAAAGTTGTATTTTTTAATGTTTTTCCTGTTTAAATTTCTTCAACTCTGTCTTTTTTTTCTGTCTGAAAACAGAATACACATATTCACCTCATTCCATCCCACAATTAGTGCTAAGTTTAACTAGATTGATCTTTCTGTCTCAGCATGTGTGTTGCTACAACCATGAATGATACATGTACAAATCAAACCCCTAATCCTTGAATTGTTACGGCACAAAAACAAGGCATGAATGCCTTAGATGTAATAGCCTACATTCACATTACTGTTGATAAAGAGCTGAATCAGAACTTTCTCAAACTATGCATGTGGAGTTTTGGTAAAAATGTGTTCTGTGTTATCAATGTATTCCCCAATAGCTGCCATTCTTTTAACATTATTTTTCCAAGTATTTTTGAACATGACATAATCGCAACTTTCCTCTGGTCAGACCTTTGTAATATGAGGGATTTGTGGCTGAGGTTGGTTTATGGGGACGGGCAAAAGTAAGAACAGACTGTATTTGTTTAACACAAGAAAGGGTAGCAAAAAGAGTGAGGGGGATTTTTTGTGGTTTTGTGGAGAAGAGCTGTCTGCAGGCCCATGATAGAGTTGTGGTTTGAGCAAGCTATTTCACCGAGTTCCCCATATGTATGTGCTGTATGTGTGCATTATTGAATGTCAGTTATTCTACATTCATATGGGGCTGAAATGTAGAATGCAAATATTATGAAACCCTAAAATGCCTTTGGGCCACAAATTTTCACATTAAAAAATGCATGTTCATTCATTCATTTCTTTTAGACCCCCCTTCTTCCACAATGTCCTATCATAAACAACCTGAGCAAATAACTTCTGTTTGGTTGTTTATTTATCTACAGTAACATCCTCTCAGCTTTTGAACATACTGGCAGGAGCGTTGTGATAAATGGTATCAAATGGAGCGCTGAGATCCAATAGGTTCAGCACAAAAAAATGCTACCATCTACTGCCATCAGGAGATCATTGGTAACTTTCACCAGTGTTGTTTCTCTATTAACCCTTGATCTTATGGTAAACACAAACCCAAAGGCCAAAGAAAATCTTCATCTGTGTTTTTTTATTTTGGAAAATAAAAAAAATGAATCTTTTTTCTTTTTTTTTTATTTTTTATTTTTTTAGCAAATAGTTGATATGTTAAAAAAAAAGAAGTTAATAATAATGTAACAACAGTGAAATGGTTGAAATTTTGAAACATTATTGTTATAACAAACACTTAGTTTGGGTTTTACAGGCACAAACCAAATTGTAAAGATGACTCAGGTAGGTTTATTTCTGCAATTTTAAAGGAAATTCATCAGTCACTGCTAATTTACCTTTACCAATTGGTAGACCAGGGCACTAAGGGTTAAGATCTGAACCATGACTAAAACTCTTGACACAGATAATTTTGGATCAAATGTGCATATAGTTGCGTTGAAACTTTTTTTTCCTTTTTTTTTTCACGACTTATTTTAGATAAGGGATCATTGGATACAGGCCTATAATTATCTAAAAGTCCTGGGTCAAGACATGGTTCTTTAATAAATAGTTTGATTACAGCAACTTCAAAAACCTTTGGCACATGGACTGCCCACATTGATTAACTGATCAAGTCTAACACAGAGGGATGGAAAGCCAGGTGTGGATGGAAAAAGATGAAAAATATTCAGATAAGTCTCATTTTTTAATATGAGGTCTTTATTTGTCCCTTTAACAAAGTTTAAAGTAAAAAAAGTACCATTTGTAGGATGGATTTTCACCATTTATTACCACGTGACATGTCAGAATTTTTATAGTGTAAACTTCTGCTTTCTGGTTTCCATTAAGAGCCATTAAGGGTTTCTACAGGATTTTAAGCAAACTTTGTACCATAAAGTGATGCCAAATGTCCAGAAACCGTATGAATCATATATGTCATGCAGAGTTCTTCAAGTTGAACCTATTCTAGCAAGTTCAGAGAGCCCAACTGGACAGAAAAAGTCCAAACATGAATCAAGCTGTACAGACTGCTGAAAACATGCTGTACTCCACACTATTTGACAGCCTCTATGTTATTAGACTTAAAATCTCTTCTCTCAATAATTTTTAACATAATTCCAAATAGTTATGACTGTCTGCACGAGAGCCATAAGTTTGCTTTCTGTTTGATGCAGCTAAGCAGCAACAATGACTTTTTGCTGCCATTAAAGAGGAGTAATGACATGCAGTAACTTTGCCTGACATTGATTATTCAATGATTGGCTCCAACGATGAATAATTTTTCTTAAAATTAGTAGAATTATTTCATCTTGATTTGGTAAAACCTGCGTGACCCAGATGTTCTCAGCAGAGGTTTTATATACATCTGGATTACACAGTCTCACCATAACCTGCTTGCTTAGTTATATGGTGACCATGATTGTAGAACATACTGCCGCACAAGAAACCACCATGCAGCTATAAAATCAAGGTTAAACCTCAAGTTAACTCCCAGATCCACAAATCTTGCATTTTGAGATAGAACATGATTCAGAGAAAACATCTTCAACCGTTTCTCTCTCCTCCTTTCTGCTGCAGAGTAAAACAATGCCTGCTTCATTTCAACTAAGCACACTGTTGCTGGGCCTCATGATAATCTAGGAGACAATGAGCCCTATGATGGTTTGGTTGTGGTGTGTGTGCATGCACATGTGCCTGCATGATGTGGTTTCAAATGCACAGAGCACACAGGAACCTTGATAAGGTTTTCAGTGATACACTCAGCCTTTCAGCACAACAAAAGATGTCTCACTGATGTCATGGTCTGCATTTGCAATGTAGCAGGGCAACATTACTGGACACCTCCCTGACTGAAACCCTTAAATAACACAGGCTTAAGAGGCTTCAAAACATAACGGCAATTAATGGTTTCTTGAAGAAAGAAAACCAGTTATATGGCAAATGTTTGCTTATGGATCTTAAACTAGATTTATATATTCTAACAGATAAAAAGCACGTAATAAAGAAAAGCAGAAACCCTACAAGTGGAACTATTAAGAAACCAGAACTATCCTTGTTTAGCTATAATGTAAACCCTTTTGCAATCCTTTTTTTTTTTTTTTTTTAAATTTTAAATTGGGTCTTGTCCAGCATTTAAGCAAGCAGAATTATGGTCTGGATGCTGTGTTCTGCTGAGCAAATTTACTTTGCCAGGGGGAGCATTACTGGTATGATGATCCCCTTGATTTTCTGGATTCTTATGTTATATCTTTATTTATTTTGTTTAATTGTAATACAGAGTTTCTACTGCTGGACCAGACCGGAGAAGATAGAAGAAAGACAGAAAGACAAAAGGAGACATAGAGAGAGAGGAAAAGAGAGAGACAGAGAGAGAAAGAAAGAAAAGAAAAGAAAAAAAACAGACATTTGCATGAACATATGCAAATATACCCATACGTATTCATCTATATAAACGCATGTACATAAACATTCACACACATATACACAAAGAGGCCACACACAAACTGTTTTGCAATCCTAACACTCTATGGGGAGTTGACCTGCACCCCTTCAATCAAGAGAGAAAGCAAAAAGATCCTGATACAAGGTCTAACAAAGAGTCCAGCAGAATGCAACACCAGCAATGTGGCAATATTTCAGTGGGAAGAGCATTGTGAGTTTACATTTTACAGTTTAAAAGAAAAAAATCTTGTGGCAAATGTGAAACACATGTTGGCTCCTTATGAAAGTAATAAACAGCTTCTGGCCCCATGTCCCCAATTCCAGCTGTTACACAGGGCGAGCATAGACAACTGCAACAAAGACTATCCACAGCACGTCCACTGCATTGATGCATCGGGTATTGATTGTTTAAGTCTTTAGTGTTATATAAGACACACAATTCTAATTTGATACCCCAATTCACTTATCAGTTGCCAATTCACTTGATCATAATGTGCCCATTGATTATTGCATTGTAGATTTTCTGTATTATACAGCAAACAGCAGGCTGATGCCCCTGTCATTCACACATACACACATAAATAACTCCTGTTACAGCTTCGACAGATATAATAGTAGACAAGCTGTTTCACACTGCATTCCTGATCCTATTTTTCTAGACATTGTGGACAACAGGACCAGACATTAACTTCAAAAGTGCAACTTAAAACAATAGGAAAAGCCCCTTCTGAAAATATCTGGCTTTATTAGACTGTCAAAACTGATGGCTTGCTAATAGGAACCGCAGGTTGCTGGAGGCTTCGCTGTCTGAGTCTAATCCAGTCAGTCTCACTCTATTTTTGCTTGTTGAGAAAATTGTGGGTGTTCAGAACAAGACTAGGATGGGCAACCACAAATTCGCTCACAGCCCTGTAGCAGTCTCTGTGCACACATGTGCTTGTGTGTGCAAAAATGCATTTCTGCTATACCGTATGTGCTGTAAGGGCAGCTGTCTGACATATGTATACAGTATGTAGGCATCTATGAAATGTGTGCATCCACATAATTAGTGTCAAGCAACATTGTGGTAACTAACCACCTCATGGTTTGAAGCCTGAGGGATTGCCTGGTGACAGTAGCAGGATTTTTGTTTCCCTTCTTAGATCTTCTATAGATCCAGACGCAAGATAGCTAGTAGCTTAGCATTAGCTCTGTCCAATGGTGTAGTGGTCCCCCCAAGAAGTGGGTATACTCTAATTTTCTGAAAAAAAAAAACCAAAACAAACAAACGGAGAAAATGTAGCCCAGAAAACGCTGATTCAGAAAAAGTGACATGTAAGACTCTTTTTAGTTTCCCCCAAAAATCCATCAGTATATTTGTTTGTTGTCCCATAATTTCTTCTCTTCGGTCTTAGGGAAGAAGAGTTGTGAAATGACTGGCACTATACTGTCACAATACTGGCACAAAGACTAGTAAGAGACTGGCTCATAAACATATGTGCATATATTTTATTATGTCTGTGTTCAGACTAAAGGAAATGCAGCTGATGGCTAGCTGCACCAGTGTAGCATAGGCTGAGCTGCTGGGCGATGTAGGTACATGCGTAGGGATGTTAGTAACTGTAAAAGCAGCATCACAGGTTTAGAAGTGGGTACACTCAATGCTGACTGAAAAAGAAGTATACCCTGGACTACACCACTGGCTCTGTCCTGATGGTGCCTGCTGAGGACCTCCAGCAGTTCAAAGTGTTTTGAGTTAGCAGCTGCTGAATTTGGCGGGAAGTGTTATTTTGCTGGAATCCATTAGCCTCTGTTCTGCTTGTGTGTCAAAGCTGATACTTTTTAAAAATGTTTACGTGGGAGTGTGTGTCCCTTAAAGGATATCGGACTATTTCATAAAAGGGCTCCAAAATGCTTTTCTTCTGTCAGCTGTTTGTTTAAAAAGAAAACAAGGCAAATCAGACAGAGGAAAGAGACTCTTCAATTTCCTTATCTCCGATTCTCTCTGGTAACTCTCCAATATCCTTTGTGTGTGTTTGCTCTCCATCTTCTCCTGCTGAGTCCAGTCTGTGTAACCTGCATTCACAAGCTGACTCTTTTGCTTTGCTTTCCATCGTAACAACATCCATATGGCAGGAATTATGATTTTGGGCTTTTCCTTCCATGAAATCAGATTGAACGAAGTGATGGTGAACACATAGGCCTCCAATAACCAATACTGGTTATTGCAATTTCTTCCAGTTTGCACTTTATGAACCAGTACACCAGTCTTTGTAAAAATGTATATATCTATTTCTATATCTATATCTATATCTATATCTATATATATATCTATATATATATCTATATCTATCTATCTATCTATCTATCTATCTATCTATCTATCTATCTATCTATCTATCTATCTATCTATCTATCTATATCTATCTATCTATCTATCTATCTATCTATCTATCTATCTATCTATCTATCTATCTATCTATCTATATATTGCAATTTCTTCCAGTTTGCACTTTATGAACCAGTACACCAGTCTTTGTAAAAATGTATATATCTATTTCTATATCTATATCTATATCTATATCTATATATATATCTATATCTATCTATCTATCTATCTATCTATCTATCTATCTATCTATCTATATATATATATATATATATATATATATATATATATATATATATATATATATATATATATATATATATATATATATGTATTCATAAAGTGCAAGCTGGAAGAATAAGGACTAGATACAGCTCGGAAGTCTGCTTTGAGCATTGTCATATGTTGCTAGGTTCATACTTCCACGCTTTTTGCCATAATTGATGGTGGAGGCCCACCAGTGGAGGAATTGACTATCCTCCACTGGTGGGCAGCGCTGAGTTTAGAGTTAATTTTGACATTTTGATATCAATTGGCTGTGGTTAATCACTAGTGAAAAGCTGTTTACAGCTGTCCAAAAACACCACAGGAAGTAGAAAAATAAAACCACAAAGATCTGTTTGCTGTTCTTAACCTGGGGCAAATTATGAGTATAACCAATGCAGGTGATGCAAGATACTATCTGTCTGCGTATCCATCTTAAGCGTCAAGCATAAATGGGCCTTACAACATGTATTTAGCATT
Organism: Telmatherina bonti; assembly: GCF_933228915.1. Taxonomy (NCBI): domain Eukaryota; kingdom Metazoa; phylum Chordata; class Actinopteri; order Atheriniformes; family Telmatherinidae; genus Telmatherina; species Telmatherina bonti. The sequence continues at coordinate 21,136,958 of NC_136615.1, forward strand.
TCTTATTTGAGTGCAATGTAATGTTACATGAATGTTGTCATAGGAATATCTGTTTGAACTTCTGAACATTTGAGTGTTAGTACTAAAGTGCATTGGCTCTTTCCTCAGACACAGGCCATCCCTGTAGGCCATCCCTGTGAAGGGATTTTCTCACTTCCCACTCTGGTTCCATCCCTTCATCTTGCTGGTTCCTCCGTCTTTCTGCCGCCTGTTGTTTTACCAGCAGATGCAGAGTTTATCTTACCTTGGTTTTAAAACTTTGGTCCTCCACATGATCAAAAGTCAAGGACTGGGAATAGACTTCAAACATGAGAAAAGAAGCTCTTGGGGAGTGAAGGATACTGAAAAGGACAGACAGACTATTTAACGATAAAAATGACAGTATACAATTTTAAGTGAGTATTTACTTGCTTCCTTGATGCTACTTGCTGTTGCAGTCAAAAAGAGATGGTAAACTTTCCCCTCTATGGAAGCACTTATACCACGTCTTGATCCTCCTCTACATAACTTTCATTGCCTTGTTAGACTCCATAAGTATCTAATGAAAGTTTTACCCATGATGTCATTCTTGTAATTCTTTTTATGTCTTTATTGATGCTTAAACAACCTGTTATGGAGTCTAAATACATGTAGTATACTGTATATTTACTACCACTACTACCCTTTGGGTGCTTCTTAATAGCTACAGGGTTGGCCTCCTGCAAGCAGCAACTGTCGGACCACAAACCTTGTATCTGTGATCTCTGCACTTTACATTTTGGGGATCAAACCATCAAAGGCAACTTCAGGTTCCTCTCATATATTATGCTGTGTTATTTGGTCACAGTCTGGTCTGCGTTAGACTCACACCACTCGATGGTATATGTTCTAGGACAACATAGTTCAGTACAGTAAGACTTGCATCAACACATAATTAGTGGAAACATTATGTTTGCAGTAATACATTAAATCATTTTGATTGATTTAGAACAATGCTAAGAATAGTGTTTGAACAGTGCAATTTGAATGCTTCATGCAAGTTTCTTGATTGGGTTTTTTCATGACAGCACAATAATCTACATTAATCACATGAAATAGGAAATATCAGCTATTCTTAGCGAACCTAAAGACATTAAGGGGCAGATTTACTAATGCAACAAATTGATAATGTGGCAGCATGAGGAGGACTTGATCAATATCAAATGTGCTCATAATGTTAAAGACATGGTACATCAGGATGTTAAAATCATTCAATGTTTTGAAATAAAAACATCCATCCATCCATCCATCTTCCTTGAGGTCTTGGTAATTCTCCAGTTTCTCATACTCCTTTTCCTGATATTTCCATCATTGCAGATGGAAATATCAATCACGGTGGCCTTCCTTTGCTGCTTATCCATGATCATTATGTCTGGTTGGTTGGCCATCACCATTTTGTCGGCCTGAATCTGGAAGTCCCACAGGATCTTAACCCTTTCATTCTCCACCACATTGGGAGAATGAATGGACGAAGATCACACAATGGGAAACCATTTGGACATTGTGTCTCCAGACCATATTCTGCAAAGATGTTTCTGTACACTATGCCAGCTACTTGGTGATAGCATTCCATGTATTCTTTCCCTGCCAGTATCTTGCACCCTGCTGTGAAGTGCTGGATTGTTTCAGGGCTTTCTTTACACAGTCTGCACCTGGAGTCCCACCGGGTGTGATAGACTTGAGCCTCGATGGCCCGGGTACCCAAGGCTTGTTCTTGTGCTGCCATGATTAGCGCCTCTGTGCTGCCCTTAGGCCAGCCCTATCTGGCCATTGGTAGGACTCTGTCGGTGGTACATCCCATGCAGGGATTTTTGCTTCCGTGCTTCATCCCTTAGGGCCCTCTTTCTGATGTATTCATGTAGCTTGGACGTTTCATCTTGGATAGTAGCCCTGATGCTCACTAGTCCCCGACCTTCCTCTTTGTGCCCAGCATAAAGCCGCTGGACACTGGAGTTGTGGTGGAACCCTCCATGTATCGTGAACAGCATCTGTGCTACTATATATATATATATATATATATATATATATATATATATATATATATATATATATATATATACAATAATTCACCTTTTAAAGTGGTTTTGCACAGCAACAGTTAATTGCAGTCATTAACACGGTTGTTTTGTGACTTTTGCATATTGTATGCTTAGTAGAGACACACCACAGACCACCAAGCAGCCAGGCAATCATGCCTCTTTGAGATCACTCAACAGTATTTCTGACATGCCACTTGAGAGATGGCAGCAAAGTGTGTAAAAGTACAAACACCAACATATCATTCAAGTGTGAAGCATCCTGCAAGAACTCAGCCAGAAGGCTTGGACCAACCTGCTCATCAAAGACAGAAGGGGGAATTACCCAAGCCTAGTGACTACACACCCTCACACACACACACACACACACACACACACACACACACACCCAAGCAAAGACAGACACAGGTCTAATGAGTCCCAGCTGTGAATGATTGCGTGATACAGCAAGGCAACAATTAATGTGGAGTTGTTGACCCACTGAAGAGATATGGAGGGACTGAGGAAGAATGAAAGAAAATAAGACGAAGGAAAGAAAAGGAAACATAAATTACTTTAAAGCCTTCAAGCGACAGAAAACAGTATTGTAACAACAACAAAGAAAAACCTAATTATACACTAAATTATGTGAAATATTTGACGGTTAACTGCGCATAGTTGTTCAGCGTCTCGTGCATGTAAGGCGACATCAGATTACTTACTCAAATATCTGTGAGGATGAAAGCCACTCTAAAATGTGCCATTCTGAAAATCCTAAAAATATTGGATAGGTTAGGAAGGACTGATTCACTTATGTGCCTAAAACCACTAGAAATAAGAAAGAACGAAACGCCAGCCATTTTTATTTTGATCTTTACATCCTGTATTTCACTGCAGTGTCGACATCCAACCAAAATGTGCCAAGTTTCTCTCCCAGTTTCCCTCTCTGCTGTTAGATAATGAAAAACTGACTTCAGAAACTTTCCCTGTATTATTCCATTACTCATTGGTATTCCATCTATACATGTACATGGAAAATAAAACTAAGCTGATGAGGCGCTGAAAAAAACACTAATGAGCGAGAAAACTGGAAACCTGACTATAGGTTATTGCTGTGCTTGCTCATTTACAAACTTAAGACAAAGAGGAACCTGTATGGAAAATTCTGAAACGATGCCACCATGGTTAAAATAAAAATGCACATTATGAAAACTATTAAATCATGTGTGAGTATTAATATCTCGAGATAAGACAGATGTTCAAAGATGATTATTTCTGTATGATTTTTTTATGACTGGTATTTACCAGTTTTTTTTTTTACAAGATTATTATGGCTGTACGTTTCTTTGTCCAACACCAGTGAAACATCAACATCTTGGCAAAGGAATAAATGAATAGCAAATATAGTTTCTTGCTCAACACTTTGCAGGACCATTTTTTCCTCCGTCTTTCTTGCAGCGGCTCTGTGGTCTTGTGACAGACATGTTTCTAGATAGCTTCACTATAATTTACAGAAGAAAAAAAACACCTGAAGCACAAACAAAAATGTATTTCTTAATGTGGTGCTGCCCTGCACCTGTCACAAGGGGAAAGCATAGCAAGCTAAGATTAACACTTGGCTAATTTTCACTGCAGACTCTGTAAAACAAACAAATAATGCAATAATCACCTCCCCACAAACATTTTAAGAGGTGAATTCAACCACAGAACAGCCACAGCAGCCGGTCAAAACTGGTCCAAACAAACTTTAACACACACACACACACACACACACACACACACACACACACACACACACACACACACATATTGGTACACACAGCAGGAGAGCACATAAACATATAGATTCAGTGCACCTTCTCACCACACATGCACACACATAAACGCACCCATCACATGCAGTCATGTTTTAAGATCTTGCCACCCAGCACTCATCTAGGTAATAAAGCTTTTGGGTTGCAGCCCAGAGAGGGGCTGCGTTTGAGGGGCTGTGCAGAGTAAACAGAGCTTTAAAAACAATAACAAGTCACTGGTGAAATATTCTAAGTTTGCAGTGGTCCTGTGGACTAATAAACTTTGTATTAGCAGGTGACTTTATTGGGACCGCTGGGGATATGAGTGGCGCTGTTTTCTTTTGGAATACAAGAACTATCAGACAGACGTGTGCTGCTGAATCATGAAAGATGACTAACATGTGCACGTATGTTGGATTATATGTCCTGCTACATTTAAAAGTTGTTTTGTTTCTCTACACTGCAACTCTGTTTCCCAATCTACAGAGGAGCTGGATAAAACAGAATCCATAAATTAAAAATGATTTACGTTGCACACAAAACAAAGCTAACCTAAATTCAGCTAACCTAAACTTTGCTCAGCAGAATGTTTATTAACATCACTTATCTCAAAATAATGACTTTACATTCTTAATGTGTCACGATGGTAAGGATTGTTTCCTCTACATAACGGTTTTGTTTATTTTAACAAATTATAATAACTCAAAGAGCTATGTCATTGTCAGTGTGCTTTATTACTGCTATAGACTCTTCCAGCAAGAACAGGGACAGAGGGGCCAAACCCTCTGTCAACCCCAACCCCTAAAATGTCACAGCCCTCCCAGGTGCGCCACACTAAAGTATATAAATCAAATCCTAAAAAACATCCAGTTTAAACTGACCTTTATCTTGGTGAACGTCAAATGCCCAAGTGCAAGTGAATGCATCGTGCAATGTACTTTTAATAAAATGTCATAATCGTACCGTATATAACAACTGTGCAAAGTCAAAAAACCAGTAATGTTGAAGAAGCAGATAAAAATCCGTAATTTGACTCAAAATAAGTTATTTTTCTCATTATCAGGGAGTAAAAGTCTTTGCACAGCAGTGAATAAAACCATACAACAGCTACGGATTACAGGCTCATTGTCAGTAAATAAATAAATAAATAAATAAATTATTAAATGTTGATTAGAAAATAATTATTAGATATAGAAATTTAGCCGCTCTGTATATTAGATGACCACTTTATTAATTATTTAATCAACTCTAGACCTTTTACTAAAATGGTCTCATTCACATGTGCCATCCTTTTCCCTGTCCATGCCCCTGCCTGCTATAAAAATGTTTGAAAGTAAATAATTATTGTATGTAATTAAACTTGTGATGCAATGTAGAGAGGAACCCAAGAAGAAAAGCAACAAATGTTTCAGTCGCTAATGGGGATGTTAATAAATTAAATGAAAGGTTACAATAAAGCATGTTTGAAAGGTGGCCTTTCTGTGTGGAGTTTGCATGTTCTCCCTGTGTACGCGTGGGTTCTCTCCATGTACTCCGGCTTCCTCCCACCATCCAAAGACGTGCATGTTAGGTTAGTTGTTAATGGACAGGCAAACGCTTGTAAACACACACACACACATGCACATGGTGTTCCACCAAAGTTCAGGTCGCCACTCCTCACCATAGTCTCCACAGAGCAGGGAAGAAATGAAATAATGTTCACACTGACAAAGAGAAAACACTCTCTCCATCCAAAGAATGAGCTGGGAAAACAGGCGAGAGGTGCAGCAAGCGAGCTGGAAAAGTATTCCTCACACAAAGAATCCGCTCAAACAGCCAGTCATGCTGGAGACCTGAGGATTCTGGCCCTGAAAACCACACAAAAAATAATAATTGTTGATCTCTGACCATTTAAAAAAGTAGAGGTTCCCCAATGCATTTCAATAAAAATTACGTCTGTTTAGAAATCTCTGCTGTCTTTTTCCCAACCTGAGAAAGCAGAGCCAAAATTAATATGACTATTGGAAAACTTAGACAATGTTGTTTCATCTGGATATTGAGTATCTGTCAGTGTGTGTGAGTGTTTGCATGTGTAGAATTACATCTAGGAGCGAGTTAAATGACCCCAAAAAGCCAAATTTTAGAACCACACACACACAATGGAATCTGTACTTTCTTTGTTTTGTTTTGTCTAATTCTCGACCCCCAGTATGAGGACTGACAGAACAGTGAAACAGGAGCTGAACAAGGGCCAGACATGGCCAGGAATGAAACCAAAAAGCAACCACTGACACCTTCCTAAGCCTCCACCAAGGTGTACTTCATCTGTCATATTTACAGCAATTGAAACCATCTCTCAGCAGAGCTTTTCTCAACAGAACGCTGCACCGGGGGGTGCCTCTACCCTGCGGGATGTCAGTTTAGGGTCTTTATTTTATAACAATAATACCAGCTGTAATATATCAAAACACCTTGATCAACTAGTTACAAACACAGAACCAAATAAACTCATGGTTTTAAAAGACTTTCTACATATTGATCAAAATGTGACTTCTGCAGCTTCACTTCCACTTACTTAACAGGATCAGAGCAAATGATCTGAAATACACGCAGAACACTTGAAAAAGTTATTTTATTCATATTTATTCAATTTATTTTTTATTATTCATAGTTTTCATCAATACTTCAGTTAGAAGTTAATAATGGAGTCTTCTCTTACCTCAAAAATTATTAGTGTAGTAAACGTTTATATTTATGGGAAGAGACTGTGGTGCTCTGCAATGAATTTAAGAATGAGGAAATAACTCGATCAGCATTACAAATGCAAATGACTGTGATGTCATTAAAGGAACTGCAACAGGAATTTTTGTCAGCATGTAGCTGATTTAGATTTTATTTGAACAATATGAACCACTACCACTGGTGGGAGAGAGAAATCTTCTGTGCTTTTCCACATCCAAACAGACAGGCAGGTAATTTTAGACTGTGGGAGAACAAATTGACCTGTTTCACCCACTCAAGTCAGTCATAACAGTAAAGGGGGGAAGGGTGACACCGAACAAGATAGAAACTATGATAACTCTGTTATAATCTAGGGACAAAATGATAGAACATGGCTGATTACAAATAAACAGTGAAGGGAAACTTAGGAGAGGATGGGAAATATGTGACAAGAAATCTGTTTCTCCCACTGGTGGTCCATGTTTTCATTGTTGCCTCTCTTGATTTAATTGCCTGGGTAGGAGTGAGATCAGAGCCACAGTTCAGCAGTAGGCCTCTATCAGACCTTAGAAACAATAACAAATAAAACATTAAAAAGATGAAAGAGAGAGGGAGATTAAAAATAAAAGAAAACACACGAGACAGGAGTGAAAGACATTAGTGATGCACAAGAAAATGAGACGTGCCTGCAAAAGCGTGACAAGGAGAAAAGTAGAGACGGAGTAAAAGCAGAGACAAGTGGAGCTGGTGGTCCGTTTCCTCGTCCTTAGCTACATTTAATTACCCAAGTAGGAGTGAGTTCAGTAGATCAGTAGTAGGAGTAGCAGGCCTTCATCAAAGCTGCAGTCACTGCTCATTAGAATATTATTACAGAACAGCAGCAGCCAGCCAGAGGGCTGATTACTGACTGGGTCCAATGGGAGGCTTCATTTGACTGGAATGTATGGAGGCTGAAATGGAGAACAGGGACAAACATAGAAATATCATTTATAGACTAAGTGTTTTAATAGAGTTTTAGAGAAAAAGCGTGACCACATAGGACAAGCCCTTCTTTTTCATTATACAGGGGTTTTCCCACAGCTACTTCAAATTATCGTTTTCATTCTCTCTAACTTGTACAATAAAAGGTCAGATGTAACCAACATATTCTACTAGCAGCAGAGACGTTTCTAACTTCCTGCTGGTGTGATTTATGGAACAGCGTGTGGATCATTTCATTGATTCATGATTGAATTGGTCTCACACATTTACCTGAAGATAGAATGAAATATGAAACAAATTAGATCCAAAAATGGATGAAACCAAAATCACACTTTGGAAAATGACAGAAAAGCTGATTCAGTCTAGAAATAGCAGTTCTGTGATGCAACACAAGTAGAGCAGCATGTTGGGCAATTAGCATTACCTACAGGAACTCAGATCACATCTCATACATCAATCAGGACAAAGACCGAACTTAGGTTGATTGGTTGCCCGACTGGCTGAAATTAGCGCTGTCTGATACTTATCCCCAAATTTGACATGGCTGTTTGATACGCTCCTCTGTAATACATCACACACAAGCACAAACACATATGCAAAAAGTGCACTGGCCTCTGACCAATACATTCTCCCAGTTTGTGCAGATATAAAAATACACACACTTCAAGTGTGGTCTAAGCAACGACCACCACAACTGAACAGGACCAAAGAAACACATTGATTCCTGACTGAGAAAATATTAACGTAGAAGTTTGATATGGTAAATGAAGAACATATGTGGGCAATATTTAATATGCTGGGCAAACAATCATCCCACAGTCATGCTTGTCCTTTTGTCTTCACAGTTTAAGACTGTTTGTTTTCATGGTGACTAATACAGATGCTTTGCGTGTCTATAGAAGAATCTGAAAGGAATTCAACCAAGTCTAAATAGTGATAAACATGTGCAATGGGACTTCAAGAATCTGTTCATTTGCTTTTTCCTCCCACTGTTTGTTTGTTTTTGTTTTTGTTCTTTTACACTTTTTGGAAATGTTTTTTTGGAAATAATACAGCTGGATCTATCAGAATTTATGTTTAAAAAAGTTGCTGAGATTGAAATCAACTCCAAGGTACGTCTTGATTAATATGATCTGGATCACATCCAATCCCTGACAAAAACCCTAAACTGGGATACTGGTAATTTCTTAAGCATACTGTGCAGTATTTCTGTTCGAGCTCCATTCCTTCGAAGTCCTGAGTCTAACTTAAGTCAGATGACAGAGTGAAATACCAGCTTAAAGGACCATAGGACTTCCCTATTTAAAATAGCTAATGTAGGATGCTCATTTATTTCTTTTTTTACTTACTTTTTGGTGAAGGAGACAGAAGGTTCTTGTAGAGTTGTGCTGTGCAACATGAGGTTAGGGTGTGTGTCTGCATGTGTGTGCAAATGATCATTTGTGTCCACACATTTGTATTATTTGTTGTTTTTAATTTATGAAAAGCAGAGGTTATGCTGATTGTGCCCATGTCCAGACGAGTGTAGACGGGGCTGGCACCCATCTCTGTTTGTCTCAGCTAAGCAAGACAAGCAAGCAGTTATTCTCACTCTTAGGGTCAGTTTACCATGCTGTTATATTTCTAAAGCACTTTAAAAAAAAAAAAAAAAACAGCACAGCAGCCAACCAAAGTGCAGATCAATCAATCTAATAGAGAGAAAAGAGCATAAAAAACAGCTTAAATCAAGAACTAAGATGAAACAATAAAAGAGCTATGAATGACCACATAAGAGCTAAAAGAAATTTCAAATTAAAGTTTATTATCACCAGTAAAACTAACGTATAATTTTAGGCTTTTGGAAGGAGCCATGACCCACACAAGCACAAATGGAAAATATAAACTCAAACTTCAACTCAATGATACTTTCCAAACAGAAACCCAAGATCCTGAACAGAGAAAAATATATGTACATACACACACATAAAAGTTTAGATAAATGAAACTACTTCTAAACCAATCTACAAGTGACTATAGCATTGAATTGAACAAAAAAGGGGTTAAAAAATATTCTTTAAAAAACCAACAAACAAACATTAAAACAATATGTGCCTGTCTCCTTTTCTCATAATCTTCATTTCCTGTTTCGTGCAGATTCAGTCTGTGCCAGCTTGCATGGTGAGTACGAGGTGGCAGTGTGTATGCTCATATGTCCAAAGGCGAAGAGCAAGTTAATGTTGGTCTAATTGGAGGATGTTTGTATGTCTGGGAGAACACATAAATGATGGTGGTACAGGGAAAATTAAGGAAATGGGGGTAGCAGGTGGTTTCATTCATCTGGACTACAGCTGTACCCTGGATGACTCACCCATCTTGACCAACAGATACACTAGCAGAGTATTACTTGATGGTGCCTGTACCATACCAAAATGACAGAATATATTATAAGTGTGTTAATTACAATATCTGATTGAAAAAAAATCTATGCAGAACCTTTGTCAAAGCGTAATTTTATAGTACACCAATGCTGATGCTCGGATCAGAACTCGGCTAACGCATTGTTGCCAGTTTAGTTTATGTTCATTTTTGATGCTATATTTAGCGAGTTTTCAGACCCCATACAGCAGGGGTGCCCAGCTCAGGTGCTCGAGGGCCACAACCCTGCAGGTTATCCATGTATCCCTTATAACACACCTGATTCAATCTAATCAGCCATTGTGCAGAACTTAATTGGCTGTTGGATTCATTTGATGGAAGGCAGAGGTACATCGAAACCCGGCAGGACACCATCGAGGACCAATTTTGTGCACCCCTGCCATACGGCAAATCTTTTTTCAAAAAGCAGCTAGCTACAAATCTAGCAACTTTTTAAGATGTGGACACTTTTGGAGATTGTTTATTTATATATAGCTTACTCTTCTCCAATGCACAAAGTCTCACAAAACAGAATTTGTAGCTCCCAGTTGCAGTCAGAGACAAAATTGTCATTGGTCACTGGCTGATTCTGTCCTGGCTTCCTGTCAGTCATTCACTGATATCTATATGAGGTAAAAAGAAATGTTGCTTTTTAGGGCAAATATAGTGAGAGGATATTGACTATACATGTGTATATATATATATATATATATTGATATACACTGATATTAAGGAGCTCAGTCACAGTGACTGGGATCTACAGTACAGATCTATCAGACACAGGATATCATAGGGATCTACAACTGACCTAACACTAATTCAACATGGTGAATTGTCGGAAAAAAAACCCAAGATGGGCTCTGACAGAGTCAGGAGTGCATTACATACTATAGAGATGAGATACAGATGTTTGGTGGAGTTTTGGGAGTTCTGAACATCAGCTCTGTGTATAAAGCGCTGAGACTTGCCATAACTTTTATGTATGACTATCTGATGCAAAAATAAATTAATAACTTTTTAAACATCAGCAAGACATGCAAAAGAAAGGACACCTTGTGAAATATTTCATCATGCAAAGTTTCTGCCATTTTGATCCATTTTCTCTTATTCAGTTGTTTTGGGTTTTTTTTTTCTCATTGAGGCTTAATAAGCAGCTGGCATCTCATTCCCACCATGTGGCTCTTCTGAGTGTATGTGTGTGTGCTTGTGCTCCTCCACATGGAGGGGACGTTGGGGCTCTTGCCCTTAAGGGCATAGTTAAGGTCCTTTGGAGCTCAAGCTTTTTTCTCTCTCATTTCACTTTGATTCCTGGAACACTTAACATTGCACACACACATACACGCACACACAGAGTTAACTAGACATGGATGCTTTACTAACAAGTTGGGCAAGAGCTCAAACGCTGTGTTCAATTAAACCATACAAGTAAAACCCCACCTCCCTTGAATCACTATATGAATGTTGCTTTCATTTGACAAATTCAAGAGTCCATACAATTTCTTGATAATATGGTCCAATAAATTATGCAATAAAATGAGCTTTTGTGTTTTTTGGACTGTATCAACATGTGTATAAATGCTCCAAGGCCAGAATGTGCACATTTGAGTTTCATAAACTCCAAAAAGATACAAATTAAGGTGAAACTGGAGGTGCATGTAGAATTGAAGTAGAATATATCCACTTGTCAGATATACATATGACAACTATAATGCTGATAAAAACTAACTGCTGCATTATACATCAAACTTTACACGTTATCTGAGTTGTAATTTCGATATAAATGAAATGTTTACAGTAACAGAATTGGGATAGATTGGAAATGTGCACAAGGTTTTTTACTGGGGGCCTGGATTCAAACCGGGGGTGGCTGCATTGAGGAGCTGCAGTTTCTTTATAAGCAGCAGCTGCCCTGGTAAATGAGCAAAACAGCATTTATTTCTAGAGTAATTGTTATTTGGATGTTTATCTCCTTGTCCAGCATCTCAACAGCAGAGAAAACAGCCAGATTGAAGTCACAACACTATCAATCTGGCTCAAAGTTACAAGTTCACTCTTGCAAAAGAGGATTTAAGATTAGCGAGTGACCAGAAAGCACCTGTTGCAGCTTGCAGCGGCACTTCAAGTCCCAGTCTTGCAAGAACTACAAAGCCCTGGTGCTTGATTTTCTTTTAACCCCTCAACCAGCGGGACCAGTCATCGGTTGCATCAAAGTCCCAGAGGAGAGGTCTTCCACAGCCCTTGTGGACAATAAACAGATGGAGTTAATATATATTATTATCCAATACTACTGTGCATGATGGATCTGCCATATATTGAAATACAAAACATCTAACAGATTGTACAAGATTTTATATGAAACAATAAATAAAAACAACCCAGGGGTGGGCTCCTGTGGTTAAGGGGTTTATATTGTCAGCTTTATGTTAACTACTCTATTCTGATTCAAAATACTTTATTCTTTCTTTTCAGAAAACATCAAGGAGCTAATCACTGAACATTGTTTGCCATTTTGCTCTGCAAATGTTGCTTCAGATCTTGCAGTTAGATGGGGGAGAAGGGATGCTTAAGCTGTGTCAATTTGGTCTGGGTAAGAAGCACATTGTGAAAACCCTACAGATGCATGTGACTGGTATAAAAATCTACATAATTCCATGATTTTTAATGTGTGTAAGGCTTCAAAGCCTTTCCAACTCTTGCAACATATGCATCAGATTTTTATTGTAAAACGGGCAGAGTGCCTCCCAGACCTCCTCTAAAGATTCCCCTCCCTCCCTTTGTCGAGCTTTTGTCTCCTTTCTTGTTTGTGTCTTTTTTTTTAACAAACTTACTTTTCTACATTCTTCATGGCTTGTTGGGATTCTTCATCTTGAACTGTGGTTTCCCTTCGCCATGATGGTTATTTGACTGAACACTGGCACTGCTCATATTCTGAATTCTTAGCATGCCCTTTTCACGGTTGGAGCATTGGAAAATTATTGCATTTTCCTTTGTAACAGAGAGCTATTGCTTGTTTTGAACTCAGTTTGGCACAAGATCTAATCAGATATACTGTGTTTTCTCTTTTTAGAGCAAGAGAAAGATGAATAATGTTTTTAAATATTGCTTATTTTATCTGACTGATAAACTGAAATCACAAGCAATGAAAGTGTAAATGCCAAGATCTTAAATGTTGATTTCAGAAGGTGCACTGAAAAAAGGCACATGTGCAGTGTGTAAACAAGAAGACATAGAAACAGCAGTGTAGTATAGGCTTAAGATCTTTTACAGGCAAGGTGCTGACATTAAATAACAAAATAACAACAGGCCGCAACTCCTTAGTATTTATAGTATTATGATGCTGAGAAGAGAGCCATTATTATTAATTATTATTCAGTTTCCATATATAGTAGTTTTTGATTAAACATAATTTTTTTCAGTTTTTTTTTTGTTTTTGTTTTTTTTTAAGGACAAGGTTTGACAATTCTTCTGGTGTTTGTGTCTAATGCTTGTGACTGAGAAACCATCTTAAACATCAACAGCTAGTTTTGTTGTTTCTGTTCATGCTAAATATTTAGTTCGAATGAAAAGCTAAAGTATAGAAATAAATAAATTGTGATAAAAAAAAGAGTAAAAAATAAATCCATACCGTAAGTTTGTCCCAGACATGTGAAAAAGTCAACCTTTGGATTCAGTCCAGACACAATGATTGCTTGACCAACTAGCTCCTCATCCTGTTTACCTTCTCACCCGCTCACTCATTCACTACTCGCCACCTGAGACTGCTGATTGCTGCAGGGTCTAACTAAAACCAGTTAGCAGCCAGCAGAGTAATGGCAGACAATGAGCAGCAATAATTTCAACTCTGCTACAGAGGCAAGAAACTGAAAAAAGGTTTACTTGAAATGGCTACAACAGAGACACAAATGAACAAGGAAAGAAGATGACTAATGGGGTCAATAGGGAACGGGAGCCACTAAGCATTAAGGGGCAAGCGCACCATGTTGGCACCTATTTGAAATGTAGTTTATTCAACTCATACATATTGATTTCAGACACAGAGTGCTGCTACAGAAAACATGCCGAAATTCCCAAAGGAAAAGAGATTTACAGGAACATGCTGACCAAAGATGCCAGAAAACTGGCATGATAAACAATGTGGACCCTTGTTTAATTAGCCCATTATCCAGCAGGGTCCACCCCCGGGCAGTTGCAAAGATGATGACACAGACTTTTTTTTTTTGCTGCTTTGTCGGTATTTAAAAGTCCCAGAAGAGAGGTCTCTCAGAGCCCTTGTGAATAATAAAGAGATACAGTAAATATTTAATATCAGAAAAGCATTGATACCTTTATTGATACTATAGCATAGTATTGGTAGCATATTTCAATACTACTGGCGGACCAGCAGGCATGTCCATTATGCGGTATGGGATAGAAAAATAAACAGGAATTTTTCCATCCCTCTAATCAAACTTACAAAGTTGCAGACAGAAAAAGGTCATGACAACACTAATGATAGCAGAGGGTGTTGGAATATAACACCAAACACTTGGCCATGTGGCAGGATGGAAGTGAGAGCAGTTCCAAAGGTAAGCATATGATGATGTCTGCAGCACAAAGACGTTGCAGAGAACTTTGCTCGTTTCATTGCACACTGTAGCAAAAAAAGGTTCTTTAAGCATGTATGAAAGTGCATTCCTGTAAAAACATTTAAAAATGTCTCAAATGCCTGTCCCAGAATAATAAGGGAAACCAGGATTGTGGTTTGTACAGAGGGGGGAAAAAATGCTTGTGAGGGAGCAGGAAACACATTTGTTTGTGTTCAGCTTAATCTCATTGCCAAATTCTGCTCTGTCCTTCCTTGATGGCATTATGATCATTATCATCAGAAAATGCAAACATTGCCTGGTCGGGGAGCAGCCTGATCTAGATGAATGACACACTGTGCTGCTCCACATACACTGACTTAATTCAGGATGGGCATTACCGTAAGTTGTGTTTAAGATAATAACATTTGCCTCCTTTCTGTTGCCATTCACGTCTAAGAATAGTACAGGTAATCTGCTGGAAATCACTGTTACAGACAGTTTTATCAATATTGACATAATCTCAAACTAAACAGTGTTGCAGTGGAAAGTTTTCTCCTTCCAGCCTCCTTCTGTCCCTTCATGGATTCCTTTCTATTCAACAAAATGAACCTGGAACACCCTCAAAAGACAGGACTGTTGAACAAAAAAGGAAAAAGAAGACCTAACATGTTATATTTTGTTGTAAATCGTTTGTTCATAGTGGATATACTTCATTTCTGTCTTTTTGCTTCAGTTTTTTTTTTATTTACAAGCATTACTAAAAGCAAAATTTTACTTATCAGTTTCAGATTCTGAACACAAATTTATCCCATCACATATCTTTTCCGCACAGTTTCCCACTGGTCATATTATTCCTTTATTATATCCTTATCATACCTTTCCATTTCCTGTACCTATATTTTCCTTTACCGCATTTTCCTCCATCAGCCTCCAAAAATCTCTCCAAGCAATTCTTTTCTCCATCACTCCCACAGACCCATCAGTGGTTTTTCTGTGACCAGACTTGTATATCCATTAGTCAGTGTTATCTTTATGTCAACAGTTCCTCTCAAATATTTACAATAGGCCCTAGTGGGGAGACATACATCCAGAGTTGGGATGATTCACCCTTTGTTAACAAAAAATCACCCCAAAGAAGCTTTGTACTACTCACAAAAACATGAATAAAAATAATGGGCAAATGACGTCCCCAAAACATATTTGTCACACCGAGGCAGTTGACCTCCAGGTGGAGGTTTTTATTACATCAATTAAAAATGGAGAATAAACTGGAAAGTAGCTATTAAGGTTTTACAACAGATGTCATGTTAATTAACTGCTTGGTCTTGATTGCTGCTTTCAAAATAAGGCACAATGTAAACTATCTGGATAGCAGAACATTTAGAAACTTTGCAGATTGCATGTTGACTTCATTTTGTTGGATTACAGTTACACTATTAATAAACCGCTCGTGTCTTAAAGTGTGCAACGTTGCATTGAGTCCTGCCATCATGCTATCCGTTTCTTCAAGTCAGTCTTTTTTTTTTTTTTTTTTTTTTTTTTTTTTTCAGATTCCACACTTCATAATTTTACTGGCAGACATGCTGCAATTCCATCTATGCATCTGTCTCCGCATAGTTTTTTGCTTCATGCTGTTGCTGCGTTTTACGAGTGTTTTGTGTCTGAGGTTTGCAGTCAATTTGTTAAACTAGTTTTTTCCCAAATGTTGGACCAAACCAAATGCGCTAAAGACAATACATTGTGTTCCTTCTTGTCTCAGCCACATGAACTGTGAGCTAATGGAAATAATAACCTCTGTTGATTTCTTGTCTTTATCAGAAGTTATGGAGTGTAGTCGCCTGGACTTGAATTTGGGATTTTACTCAGGATCTTTAAGATATCAAGCTCTTGGTGTCTTTATGTTGACATGTTATTCTGCATATAGTTTCTTGTGATGTTTAATGTAATTTCCATTGCAGCTATTATTGTTTGGAGCATTAACCAACAGCCAAAAGCAGAAAGAATAACCAAAGCCAGAATATACACATTAGTGTTAAAAGTGTGTGTTGTACTCTCAGTTGCAGGGCAGAACTCTCTCAACACACAAAAGGATGTAAGCACAAGTACTCCTTAATAACAAGAAATTAATTAAGACATTTCATTGCATTTGTTATATCCATTAATGGCTTTTAAATGTTCCGATTTTATAGATATTTCTGTCTTATAAAAGAGGGTATGTATTTGTGTGTGTTCCTGACAGCGCGTCCCTCTGAAGGGGTCGCAGCAGCAAATCGTCGTCAGATGCCCTTCCTAACGCAACCCTCTGCATTTATCCGGGCCGGGGACTGGGCCTCAGAGAACAATTGTGCAGGACTTGAACAGGAGACCATCAGGTCACAAGACAAGGGGCTTTACCACCCAAGCCACTGCCACTCCATATGTGTAAGCATGTCTGAATAATATTTTCTTTGTAAAACAGATTTTTTTTAAAAATAGCTGAGAGAAGCCTTTTGACTGAGAAGACAGAGTAATGACGTGCTAAAAAACTGACCCCTCCCCACACTGTCATCATGACTAAAGCCTTGCATAGCCCTCCCTCCACACTAACTGAGGCATGACAGTACATGATACACAACAGATTGTCATTTGTTTTCCAGTCCAGCTGAAAAGAGCTCCAGTTGCCTTCCACTGAAACACTGTAGAGCAAACCTAAAGTCAGTTTGACAAGGATCGCCAGATTCAACAAATATCCAGCAAAAACACTAAACAAATCCCTTTTTCTTAAACCAACACTGGTAACTACATTTCCCTACAATGCATCAGTAACACATTCTTTTCAACCACACTTCAGACAAGAGCAGTGGAAGCAAGAAAAACCAACTTAAACATGCACTTGAAATATATATCAGCAGCTGCACACAGGCCACCCCAGATCAACTACACACACGTTGCAGTGTACACAGCATGAAGGATGAAGGCCATGAAAATAACTTTATAATGTAAATCTGCACTGAAAAAGAACTAGGAAACGTGGGCTTTGGCACATGTACACAAGTAGGTGCAAAGTAAAACACACAGAAATACAAATCAAGACAAAAAATAAGTGAGTCACCAGTAAACTGTCAGATAAACAAATTGTTGGAGGTGGGCAGGGCCGGATCAGAAGTGCACCGGCCCTTGGGCCTAGAGTGTTCCAGGGGCCCCCTTCCCCACCGCAATATTGTGAAAATTGTGAACGATACACTGTGAAACAACATTTCTAACATCTCTCAGCCAGTGGTACCAATAGCAATTCACTAGACACTGTGGTGTAACTATCTGGCTTTCATGTACTTTTTGTTTCATGTCCGAACTGCTGGTGTTTGCCCAACGTGTGCCCCAAATGGGCACCATGTGGGCATGGGCCCCGGGGCCTGTGCACTTAATACTCATTGGATAATCCAGCCTTGGAGGTGGCGAAATGATTTGACTTCTGTCTCTCATCTACTGGTGTCTCTCTGAGCTTATCTTTAACTATAACCTCCTGTTTGCTTTAGAAGTGGGACACTGTAAAGCTGCTGAGTGTGAGGCATAGACACAGAGGGATGCACTGTGAACACACACAGAGTACGGTAGTGTACAGTGTCTTTGAATTAGCATGTGTTTTCAATGTTTGAACCTTCCTAAAAATACATTTGTCAAATCTTAAGCTTTTCTGGAAAAGGCATGGAGATGAAAAGCATAGCATGCAAGTAATCTAAAGGTTTGTGAAATGACAGTGGACCTATGTTTAACAAATTATATTCTTGTTTTTACCAACATTATCATTAGTTAAAATAACATTATATCCATCTCAGAAATCTAAATATGTGAAGCTAAGGTTTCACATAAACCCCTATATTATGTTTAACTTAGATGGCCAAGAACAGTTTTATCTTGATGCAGAGGTGCCCAAAGTCAGTCCTCGGGGGCCGCTGTCTTGCAGGTTTTCACACCTGGCTTCAATTAAGTGCATCCAATATCCAATGAAATTCTGCACAATGACTGATAATTTTAAGTCAGGTGTGTTGGAACAGGGACACATGGAAGAAAAATGTAGGATTTGGGCCCTCAAGTACCAGAGTTAGGCAGCCCTATCTTAATGTCATACATAATTGGAGAGATTAGCACAATATCTAAACATTTGATCTATAAAAATCTTCTAGAGCTACCAACTAAAAACATAACCATGGATATTAGGTGATATAACCGCTCCATAAATTTCTGTTTTTGGCTTGAAAAATGCACACCATGAGTTGGAGTCTTGTAACACAGTAGTTTACTTAAGAGTTCCCAATACAAGGGCTCAGAGTCAAGTTAAACAAGAAATCATAACATGTTTCTGAATATATTGGACGGTTTCTGATGGAGCATTTTGGCAAAGAGCTAAGGGAAGTAATTCAAAGACAGAAGGTTCCAGGTTGGGTTGTCTGTATGCTGCAGTTCTTCATGGTGTAACATATGTTCATTCATGTATATTAAAAAAAAACAACATATCCTGGTTTTATTGTTGTGTTTCTGCATCACAAGCTGCTGTTAAAGTAAATTTCTGTTGCACTTAATGGTGTTCACAGTTTATTTAGGTAAAGGTATAAATATCACTCACATTTATATACATGCAAGTGTAAAATGCTTCATTTCTGCAATAGTTATTCAGAACATTTCTCACAATAAATAGAAGACATCCCCATCTGCCTTGGTTATGTTTTCAGCCTGAGTCCTTTTCAATCACTGTAAGCTCGGTGGACCATGCTCACCTTTTCAGTACAAATAACATTCAGTCCAGTGTGTCAGCTAATTGTCTTCTCACATGATTCATTCTTTGGTTGAGAAAAAAATTTAAGTGTTCTCCCTTTTTATTTTACACTCTGGAGTTGTAATTTTTTTAACATTATTTATAATCTGCAAGACAACAAATTTGGAAGAATTTTGTTCAAATATTAAAATTTTACTGCCTTTGTAATGTGTGCTGATTTTGTTCATCTGCAGGGGTGTTTTTGGAGTTGTACATACCAAAATGATTCTATGTGAGATGAAGAGGTGCACATGCTGATCCTACCTGCACCAAGTGAGTAATAAGTCAACAGTTAACAGTTAAAGTTGTTGCTCAGTCTGTCACAATGGGGAATAATCTGAATGCTCTCATGTCTCTGACGTTGTCAAGTACATCTTGAGCTAATTGGAAGGCTAGAAGAAGTGGTATGCTAACAGCAACACTGACCATAAGAAAACATGCCAGATTTCTCTTACAACTTATGAAGCCAGCTCACCATTGGTATAAAATCATTAACAGAGTTATCAGTGCCTTATTTTAGAAAGGACTCAGGTTTTTCCACGCAGCCTGTGAGCATGTTGCTAATATTAGCTGCTGCTATCAAATGCAGTCTTTTAGAAAGATTTTGTTTGACCCTATGCTACCCTGCCTTGTTTATTCTACTCTTCTGACCACTTCTGGCATTATCCACATATCCTTCAGTAACGAGGATGGGCTGCTGGAATCAAGCACACAAAAACAGATGACGGCAGATTGAAGTAAAATGTCAGGATCTTGTGTCAGTGTAGCTGTGAAGCCATCAGCGTATGTTTGATAAAAATGATGCATTCTTGGGTTGTCTTTCAGAGAAAGTTACCCTGGTAGTAAACCTTATCCCTCCATAGGCTACAGGGCAATCAAGGAACACCCACACACAGACACATACACCAAACACACTCATTTTCCCTGACTGATGCGCTCATGTGCTGTCCAGGCTGAAAGGGGGGTTTTGAGACACACCACTTATCCTATGCAAAAGCAAAGATGAGGTCCAAACACACATGCACATACAAATATATTGACAACAGAAAAAACAAGGGGAAAAAGCACGATTCCAGCAATTCCAGGTGTGTGGAAAATTTGGAATAAACATCTTGAGCTAATGTGAGCAAATGAGGGGAAAATCATCTGGCTGCAAATAATAAACATAAGTCTTGCTTGTTGGTTACAATAGTTTATTGATAGCCCAAACAGCTACAAAATGCTGAGCCAATGGGACATAGAACTATCCTTTTCACTTTTTTTTTTTTATTTAGCTAGAAATTAAGTTAATCAAAAGCTTGGAGATTGTACAGTGTTCATCATATTTTGGCTCCTACAGTTCTTCATACTGTACATCAGTTTCACGATCACATTCTGTGTAGTATTATGTTTCTATAATATTTGTCAAACAGGTTCAGAGCAGTTCTCTTAAGATTATCATTAAAACAGCTGCACTTATCTTGATTTCAGTTTTTGGAAAGACTTTTTATGTTGATAAATCTAGGATGAATTGTCTGTTGCAACATGAATGTGTGTGTTTGTGTGTGTGAGTGCACACGCTTTCTCTTACTTCCTAAGTCTGTGGATGTCCCACCGTGTACGCGTTGGGGTAAAGAATGATTCCATCTTGTTGTGAAATGCACATAAAATCTGTTTCATCTATTTTCTATTCACGTAAAACGGGTGTAGTTTTTAACCTGGAGAAAATTCTAACCACACTGAAAATCAAACCCAAAATCAGATCCATTTTGCTAGAAAAACATTTGTATGCTCTGGAATGACTCCATCAAGCATGAAAATCAGGCAAATGAACATGTATTGTAAATTACAGATCCACATCTCAGAGTCAGGTTCCCCAGCGTAGATGGAAGTAAAAATGGATCAAGTCCAAAACAAAGCAAAGTCAGTTTGATGCCTTAAATTTTCAAATAGCCATTTTTCAGTCTTCCTTAAAGACACACTTCACAACTTTGTATAAACAACCTTAAACTCTGTATTCCTGACTAATTTAATGCCACGGTGAAATCTGACATGTACATTTCTGGAGCCGTCATCGCCTAGTAGCATCCAGGCTGAGAAACTACACTTCACACCACAGGCTAGCAGTCAGATATAATCACACTGGTCGTTTTGAATGCACACTGTGGCTGATTCGGAAAGGAATCACAAAAAGACCCTCACTCATCTATAAAAAGCGCTGAATATGTGTCACACTGAAGGTCTGCGGAGAAACCAATCAACCAAGAGACAGAATTCATTTAGCAAATATAGTGAAAGTTAATATGCGGATATGTAAAAGAAAAATTTCTGACCATACTATCTTCATTTAGTATGTTGCAAATCAGTGCCAAACGAACATTTCAGAATATAGAAATAATCTAAACAGAATAAGATATATTCAAACACTGACTTTAGGATGGATTTAGTGGAAGGAAAACGAATAAAAACTTTTGCAGATGGATGATAGGATAAGGAATAAAGAGGAAAAAGGAGTGTAAACTGAAAGGAGAGACAATGGATGTGTGTGAGCGGGGATGAAGGGGAAGGTTGAATGGATGAGGGAAGGATGGGTGGGTAAGAAAGGGGGAATAAACAGATGAAGAAGGACAAATGAGTAGAGCAATGAACAAGGTGGGATTTGGAGAAAAACACAATCAGTGCTGAGCGTGTGAGTCACGTAGGGTTCATCAGGTGATTGTTCCTAGCTGTGGCTGGGATGGTTGTTGAGGATGTAAGGATGGATTCAGAGATGACCAGGCAGATGTTCACCATCAGCTTCACTGGGAGACGAAACTTCTTCAGCTGCTGAAGAAAGTACAACATTTGTTGAACTTTCTTGGTGACGAAGCTGATGTTCTGCTCCCATTTGAGCTCCTGTGCGATGATGGGAGCAGAACAGAGGTCACCCGGAGTGTTACAGATGATGACAGAGAAGAAAAGGGCAGAAGTTGGGCTGAAGGGGCTGAAATCTGCTGTCATCTACACTATCTTGCATTGCACCATAACGCCACATGATCTCGGTTGACTTGACCCACCAGAGATAAAGCTGATTAGGACGGTCCCATCAGAGAACTTCAGGAGTTTGAAAGGCTTTGTCCAGATTATTTGGAGGACGAGGTGAATAACAGAGGAGAAAGGTCACAGCTCTAACCCTAACCCTTACAAACTGCCGTCTGTCTGTCAGGAAGTCTGTAATCCACCTGTGCATGGAGTCCATCACATTCAGCTGGGAGAACTAGTCTTGGAGTAGAGCTGGGATGATCATACTGAAAGCTGAAGCCGACAAACAGGATAATGAAATAGGATCATGGGGAGTCCAGATGCTGGAAGATGAAATACAGGACCATGTTTACAGCGTTGTCTACAGATGTGTTAGCTCTGTGGGCGAACTGTAGGGGATCCAGGAAAGGGTCCCTGATTGCTTTGAGGTGGGTCAAGACAAGAAGTTCAAAAGACTTCATAACCAAAAGTGAGGGCGATGGGTCTGTGGTCATTAAATCCTGTGATTCTTGTCTTTTTGGGGACTGGAATAATGGCTAAGGTCTTAAAGCAAGCTGACACATGGCAGGTTTAGAGTGAAGTGTTAAAAATGTCTGTGAGCTTTAGAGGCAGCTGATTGGCACAGTGCTTTAGGGTAGAGGAAGGGACAGAATCCGGGTCTACAACCTCATGGCTGGGATAAACTTCCTGTGTATGCAGACATGCAGGACATATACTACCTGCAGCACAACACAGCCAAAATGCACAACACTGGAGGTCACTGCCGGGGGCAGTATACAGCATTTGGGCTGAATAAGTGAAAAGGCCAATCTGCAGGTCATATTGTATTTCCGGGGCATTTCAATAAACAATAGTTTACCGATTACTTGCTGACTGTTAAGGCACAAGTGCTTGTCACTGTGCAACGTGTGGGAAAAATCATAAAGATACCGGTAGTTGTGAACAAGGTCCAAGAGGCGCTCTTCAAAACTATCCCCCATCGTGTTTACCTCTGACCTCGTGTTCATGCTCTTGTTCGCATGAGCTCGAGCATTCATTCCAACTCACATATGCAACACATTACCACAAACACTATACTGCCAAAAGTATCCACTCCAGGTTTTGGCATTATAGTAACTCACCCTGTGTCGGATGGAATGATGCTGTTCTTCCAAAAGTTAATGTAAGATGTGACACTGTCCATGAACTCAACCAGACTATTGGTGGCAGACACAAAAATATCCCAGTTCATTCCCACTCCCTTATTCTCATACGTAACTCCTGTATGCTGGAGTCAAACGCACCATAGTGTGTATATTTGTTAGCCACCACTGATGGAGAGGTGTTGCAGTGGTTCCCTCTCTTCAGGAGCTTAATTAACTACTTGCAGCATTTGCTGGAATGATTACTTTTGTTGAAGTCCTCAACAACAATAACCAAGGTGGATTTGACCAGTCCACACACAGTATTTTGCCGGCCAGGGTGCCCTGCGCCTCTTGCACGTTACCTTACAGTGGGAGGTTAACACTAAAGAGAATGACATGGGAGCTAATGGAGGGAGTAGAAAGCTTGTAATTTATGATGAATGCCTTCAGGTCCAAGAAACGGCACCGAGATAATACTGAGACATTGTTGCTGCAGCCAGTTTTGAAATAAAAACAGATCACCTTTTGTCATGCCAAAAACATCAATGTCAGACTGACTCGATTGAGCTCAAAGTACTGATAGGATGCTAAGTTGGACATATTCAGTCAGAAATCAGCCTGAGTTCTACAAATATAGTCTACCAAAGGTGTAAATTTTGTTCATGAATAGCAATCACATGGAACAAAAAGAAGCATTCAGTTCAAAGTGTTTACACATTTATAAACACATCTTATCCAATAGTTTCCTTTAGATTTCCCAGACCAAGTTAAAATCTGTAGCAAAACTGGGAACTAAAAGTTCAAACCGACAATAATAGGACCATAAGTAGGAAACAGTTTTAGCATAAGTCTAATAAAACGAGAGAACGTAAACAATCTTTTTCTTTTCTTTTCTTTCAACAAAACCTCATTGTTTTGTCTCATCGTGCCCACTGCAACAGCTGAGGAACATCTCATACTGATGCTGAAGCACTCACACAGATGCTCAAATCATAACACACTTGACCACTCACACAGTTTCAAACCAACACACCCTTTAAGACCTGCTCACACATGGGCACACATGGGAAGGTCATGGCCTTTTATTAATATTTCCTATTCTGGAGTGTTTTTCTGGCAGACTGCACAGTGTTGCGGCAGTGTGTGGCCTGGCTGCACAAACACATCAGAATTTCACAAAAAGCTCTCTAAATTAAGTTTTATTACCACTCTAAGCAGTGAGTCATTGGACTGTCACACTAATGAGGGGTTCCCCTACTTCTATCCCATTTTTCTCCCTTTCTATTTATTTCTGTTGCTTGTGTGTCTGTCTTTAATCCTCCCTTTCTCTTAGTCATAATAACCACGAAGACTTCTCTTGGTACAACACGTAGTAATGTAATATCTTTCATAAACATGGTATTATTATAACATTTTTCACTTGATAAAGCATTCAAATGACCCGCACTTACTTTTTCTTGTCAAATGACATGTTTTACTTATGTAAAAATGTTTATCTTTGAATAAAATTAACTCAGCAACACACTGCAGTAAAGCCTCTCAGGGCAAAGGTTGAGCTAATATCTTACAATTGGAAAATACCTGACTGTAACAAGAGTCTATATTGCATTTTATTTTGACATATTACACTTCGCCCTGCAATGGACTGGTGAGCTGTCCATGGTGTACGCTGCCCTTCTCCCAAAGACTGCTGGGATAGGCTCCAGCTTCCCCGCGACCCTAAATCTGACTAAGCGGTTGGGATAATCAGTGAATAAATGAATGAATATTCAACTTCTGAAGCATTTTTTATTAAGTGTCACAAATAAATGCACGGCTTTGACAACATTAAACTAAAAGTTTGCTTGTAATGATAAGTGAAGATAGGTGCATTTAGAAGTTAAGAGGTCTTTATGTTGGTTGTGCTACAAGGAAGGAGGAAGAGTTGGATGGAACAGCTACTTAGACCGGTTAGTACTGCTACAAACATCTGTTTATCAACCTTCCTCTCTTTATAGTTGTGCTCCACTAGTCAAATCAAATAATTCCAAAAAAAAAGGATATCTTTTAAATCAAAGATTTTGCATGCTAAGGCATTTAAAAGCAAGCAGTACTAAACAGTAAAATAAAAATGGGGTAAAATGGGGCTGGAGACTAACCCAGCGACGAGACAAGAGGCTGGGTCCAGATGATGACCCACAGTTGGAAAAAGCAGCTTTTTATTCCCAGGGTGCCGCATGGAAATGAAGGAACTGAGATTAAAGTTTGGAAATTTGTGTTACTTTAAAACAAAAATGTATAATGGTATAGTGTATGTTTGGCTTGGACACAAGGGTGGCTCCAAAAATTTACAAGACTGAACCTCATTGTTACTCTACTGACTGGTTTCATCCATTTGGACTGATTACTGTAACTATTCAACATAGTGACCCAAAAATAATGCAGTTTTGACAGATGATATGATCTTTTCAGTTGACGCTTTTATTGCCAGTGTTAACAAAGCCATTGTCTATAAAGTTTTTTCTGAGGCTTCAAAACAACTATGCAATAAAACGGAAATCATGACCAGTGTTGGGTAACCAATGTTGCACACAGAAAGTAGAAAATTGTCATCTTTGAAAACATGTTTTGTTTTTAATTAGTTTAAGAAGTTTACAGTCAGACAAAATGGTGAGATGTTGTTGCACGTAACTAGTTGCCTGGTTCTAGTTTGATGCCAAACACCAATATGACCCTAAAACATCATCAGGTGAACACATGGCTCTCTCCCTGGCTATCATACAGATTCATCAGATATCACTCAGACCGTGTGATCAAAAACTCCATGTGAGCCTCTGATCACTGAATGGGCCACCATGCAGCTGGGGAGCGTTCAAAGACATTCATGTAAGTGGGATATGCTGGCTGCTGCTCTCATCCAGCTACTCAAACAGAAATATATAATAAACTTGTGCACACACACACACACACACACACACTGAGACACAATAACACATACACAACTGACTTCACACTGGTGATGCATTCCTTCTGAGACATGGCACTGCCCAAATAGGGGGCTCAGGTGTTTCTGCCTTTGTAGTCTGACCAGCAGCAAGAAAGAGACAGAAAGTGAGAGAGACAGATGGAGAAAGATATGATGTTTTCCTTTTTCTGCCTGGGCTGTGAAACCTCATCCTGCTTTCATTCACTCTTTCATTGTGTCAGTGTAGCTTTTGTGTGCATTGCTGATGAGGCCCTCCTGTCACTGAAGAGGTTACCCACCTGATATCTGATTCCCATTGAAGACGGTTTGCCCTCAGACATACACACACATTAACATACACACACCCACTATCTTCCTTTCTTTAGTTTTCCTTCACACAAGCACCTGTCTCTCAACCTCTACCTTTCTTCTTTGTTCCAAGTCGTTTAGGTACCTCTTTGCCACCCCAACATGGGTCACACCAAAGAAGAAGTGTGAAGACACACATCACACCTTTTAAAATAAAAGGATTAAGGTGGGGGAATGTAGTGCAAAGGGAAATATATTTCTGTTCTTTGTTCTTCTTCGACTTTTGTCCATTTTTATTGTTCTTTCTTGATTTAATCAGCTTAAAAACTGAACCAAGACAGGTGGCTTCTTTGGCAGCTGTAAAGGGAAGATCTGAAATTTCCTCTCAAATGAAAGATGAAGCAGATACGAAAGCAAAGTGGCCACCATGTCCCCACTGAGTGTCATCAGTGAAGATAAGGCTGGGTGTGTTTTGAACACTTGGCTTAATGTGAAAAGACATGAAAAACTCTCCAGACCCTTCATGTTTTTGTTTTCTTTGGAATGCATCCATCCACTTAGTGTCTAAAGAGCAAAACAGATACAATATGAGTTGCTAAAAGTCATAACATTTATGACTTTCATGCCATATTTGAATCAGGCTTGGTTTATAAAATAATTTTAGAAAGCCTTCAAAATATTCTGTGCTTCTGATTTATGATCAAACAAAAGTGGTTGGATCTACAGCTTAGTTATTAGTCAAGGTTGTTAACAGTAATGATCAAACTAGATTAATAAAATAAAGGCAGGTTAACAATCAGAGCAGTTTATATAGTGCATTTCAATCCTGATTAAAGCTCTACAAAGCAATGCACAATGTTTTTTTTTGTTTTTTTTTATATATATATATATATTTCACTTTTCAATCCAAACACTGAAGCATACATAGACCATGATTCTCCCTCTGCTGTGCTTCAGAGTTGGGATTTTTTTTTTTTTTTTTTTTTTTGGGTGCCAGCGAGGGTGCTGATTTTTCATGAAAATGGTTTGTAAAGTAGTTTGACACAAGCTGTTTGATGTCACATCCTGCTGGGCTTTAACAATATTAAGACATGACAAAATCTGTCTGTTCTTTTAGACGGTTTTCGATTAAATTTTCAGGAAATTTCAGAAATAGGAATAATTTTTCCATTAGACCCTGTAACTCCAAAAATAATGTCCATGACTACTGGTGAAAAGAAATAAAATTATATTGTCATGATGTACCTCTGAGTGCTTCTTGTTCTGTTTCATAAACACATAAACAATGCATTGGTGGCTGTGTGATTGGTTTTTGTAAAATTCTGTGTTCCTGCATTTGTCATTCTGCAGGTCAAACAACCAGTTTTATGCCAGTTTTTTTTTTTAGCAGCTCAGCCTTTTACATGTACATTATCTTTATCTTGCACATCACAGTGCACATCTGCGGCACTTATGTATATACACTGCTTCTTTACTGAAAATGAGAAGTGATTTTATTACTAATGTTTCATGAATAAGATGACAGCTAACCGATCGTGAACAATGCAACAACATCTGAGAGTTGTTCCAGCTAAGATCCAAAAGTCTTCACTACTGTTTTATCCACAAAAAAACATAAAAAAGAAAAAATGTATCAAAGAAACCACCAAAAATGCTTAATTCTTTTAGGGTGTCCTGCGCTGGACCGCATTTCTGCAAATGCAAAAGCATTATGTCCTTAAATCCCTGTACTAAACATGAAGAATTACACTTAATCCATATCCAAAGCCCATAGAAGACTTGAAAGGAAACAAAAGCCACTTCTCATGATAAATGTGCACCATCATATATATATATATATATATATATATATATATATATATATATATATATATATATATATATATATATATATATATATATATATATATATATATATATATATATATATATATATATATATATATATATATATGTGTGTGTGTTTATAACAGGACTTATCATAACTACTGACTAACACACACATAGGTTACAAGCCTACCTTGATTTCCAGTTGTACACAGATCTGTGGAGGCTTGAAGAAACTGTTCATTTCAAGCAGCTGCTGTGTGTGCAGAGGAGCGGTGATGAATACTGATGTGGATTTTTCTTCAGACATTACCAGTAAAGCAACGGTCAGTGGCTAAAAACCTTCTACCATATCTGCTGGAGTCGCTGTATTAATATTTCTCTGCACTTGAGGCAGCTAAGCTGGTTGTTGCAGTTGAGTTTGTTTTGAATTGGTGGCTTGAGGAGACAGCATATTTGGGTAATGTTGCCATAAATGGTTTCGGATATTTGTGGTGTTTAGTTCCATGTTGCATGACTTACACAAGTTATTGCTTTTGTCCAGCACATCTCTTTGGCACACAGTTTTTTTTAAGTTGATGAAAAAGATCAAGACAAGTACTTTAAAACTTCCTGTCTGAGAGTTTGGTTAAATATCATTTTGAGGTAAAGTCATGGCAGCTACTAGAATATCCCCGTCATAAAGTGAACATGTCAGGTCATCTTCAGAGTAAGAGTGAAAAACACCAAGTAACGTCTCCACCGAGCCTGGGCTCCTCTCTCGTTTTACAAGTTTCTTACAAATTACCCCCAGCAAGTTCATATTGGCCCCCTGAGTCTACTTGGAGTATAAACTTAGTGATTTTTGAGACTTGAGGTAATGTTCTGCAAATTAAAATTAGAAATCACAGTTATAGGGCTGATTATGATGTCTTTTGTTACATGCACACATACATTCACACAAACAACCTATGACTGTATTAACATGGATGATAAAAAAAAAAAAGTTGATTTTTACATCAGTTTTTCACTGTTTCTGCTCCTAAAAAGAGTTATAAGAAGCTGTGTGAGTGCATGGCTGTAGAATGCATGGCTCTTGTAGAATCCCAATACATCAAAACAATCTATTAACAACTATTTGCGAAGACTGTGCCGGTTTGTAACTATTGTTAACACAAACACTTCCACACACACACACAATTATGAAGCTAAAGCTCAGCTATGTAGAATCAACACACCTTCCAACACTTCCAACACAGTGGAAATGTGTTTACATGATGATCTGTGGCTACAAAAGCTGCATGTTTATGCTGTACTAGAACATTTACCATTCATGCACAAAAAGTATTTAAATAAACACATCTAAGAAGGTTTGGGGTGTACAATAAAGATGCAAACTAATGGTATCTAAATTAATCCCATCTGTGTGTATCAAAGGGTAAACATAAATTCAGAATTTGTTTGGGGTCTTACAACTACTATAGGGTATCATAATAGATTATTTACCTCCACTGCTGTCAGTTTAAAACAACAGATTATCATATTATGAATAAAGGGAAGAATTTCAAGCCGAAGCCCACGCATGTTTAAAGCCATCTGTAACTCACTGGTCTGTCGAGCATCAGTTGTCCGTTTCAGTGTTTTTCCGTTTTCTTGGAGAGGTTTCATGGTTTTTTGTTACCCTATATGAGAAAAAGCTATGAGGCTGGCTTGGACAGAAAAAAATTTGGACTCACCCTGTAATATCTTTGCAAGATTTGCGTCTGAACAGCGGGATAACCTCAAAGCGAGCTCTTAAGCTATCATTCATTCATGCTTTGGAAAAGCTGTTCTTATCACAGAGAATCGTGAGTGAGAAGAAGCTGCGCTAAACAAACATCCAATGAGGCTGATAAGAAAACAAAACAACCCCAATACACTGCACACAATTTAAAATGACCTGACAGACACCACTTTACATTGCAGACATCATTTAGGAATTTAGGTCCTCTTGCAGGCTTCATAGCCTCTGTCACTCTGTCCTTAATTTACCGTACATAAGCTGGGCTTCCAAACCATTTACTATAAATACAATGTATCGCAATGTATTTGTTTATTTTGTTTTCTTCTCTAAACAAGCCAATAAATAATAACAAACGGAAGCTGAGCGGTTTAGGAAGATGTTTCAGTTTCTCTGAACTGTGTGATGACCGCATACTGTATATACAAACAGAGGTGAAGAGGCACTACTTCCTGTCTTACATTAGAGAAAATCTAATCCCCTGACTTCTTCCCACAACATTAACATACCTCACCTCCTTTCACCTCTGGCCTTATCCCCTCTCCTCTCATCCCTCCATCCCCACCTCTTTACAATTTACATCCAGAGGTGGAGAAGCAGCTGGACAATAAAAGCGGCTTAAAAGCACACACTCCCACAGTGTTTATGTGAGCCAGACCTAAGTAGCAATCAAAGTGAAGAGAAAAGAGGCCAGTTGTTTTGGTCACAAGCCAGGTTTGTGTGTGTCTACATCCATCTTTGGCTGACACCGTTAAAACGGCTCCAGGACAGTCAGGGGTAGACGTTGTGTATGTGTGTCCACGGGATGATGTATGCAAGAGACCTGGGTCTGGGGATTTTTAAAACTCTACTAAATAACACAGTTTCTCCAAACAAGTTGTTAGGATGACCAGATTAGACTTTCAGAGAGGGAACATTTAAAGATCAAGGGTTAAAGACTCCCTTAGTCCACCTTGCCAATGACAACCAATGATTCACTTTACTTATCCAAAAAGAAATAACAAACTGGTGCTGTGGGGACAGATTATGATGGGGCCCTTCGGGTTTAATGTTGTTTGTAATGTAGAACAAGATAGTGGTAAGTCCACCTGACAGTTCGGGAAGCCGACAGCTAAATAGATTTTGCTTGCTGTGCTTATATTCATGTAACCTCAGTGGAACCAAAAGGATTATGCTATGATTACAATTAACAATAGTTTTTAGGGATGTGCAGGGAAATCCTTAAGGAAATTTACACGAACTAAACCATGGATCCTCACCAGTCAGTGGGAAGTGAGGAAACATTACATATGAAAGGCAAACATCACCAAAGCAAAAATAAGTTCAGTTTGCCTTTTTCTTCAAATATTGACCAGGACCTGGATGACAGAGAAGCTAAAAAGAGTTTTATGTTTGACTTTTTAGAATGTGTTTCTGTGAATCTAGGTTTTTTCTAAGTTTTTTTTTTTTTTAAAAATAAGAGCAAAACTTTCAAAAGAAATAAAAGTTATAAAGCATTTAAGTTCATGCAGTCCAAATTGAAAGAACATTTGCAGGAATAGCAGTAAGGTCAGAACACTCACTTGTAATCACACACAGAGTCTAATTCATGTTTAGACTTACTGATGAAACACTGTAAAAAAAAAAAAAAGAGAGAGAGAGAGAGAGAGAGAGATTCTTGGAGAGGTTCTATGTTGCAGCAAAGCCACATCCTCTGGTCAGATTTTGACGCAAACACAGATCAACTTCATCTGGGGTTGGATACCCATCTACAAATCTCCTCAATCACACATAGTTTCATCTGCATGCCTTTCAACAAGGATTACCTCATGCACACAGGGGAATATCTTTGTTGCTCACACACACAAACAGTGGATTTGGATTTGCAGAGAGACTGGAGTGCAACAAGTCTGGCTGGCACTCTTGTTCAAACACAGTGCAAGGACTTGAGCCTGTCTGCTGAATAAATAAAACGTATGCTCGCTCAGCCAACAGCACTGAAAACAATGTGATTCCTATTATCATAAGACAGAGGGGGAAAAAAGGATAACTATAGTATTAAAATAGTTTTTGCTCTTTCACAGAAGTGCTATATTGATCTCTCAGCTCTAAACGTATTAAAATCTGCAGCATGTGTGAAAATTTGCTCATCAAAACCATTTATCTTTGATTAAGCACCAAGACAAGTGACGTCTGTTTGCCACTGAGTTAAAGTGGATTACGACCTGGATTAATTGCTATCTTGCCACAGGACAAACACAGATACACAGTCTTGTTTAGAACAACCAGGCAATGCAAACATGCTTTTTTTTTTTTTTTTTAACTGTAGGAGAAAGCCAGAGGACTTGGCACTGAATAATACTGAATAATAAAATATTCGTAATAAACTAATCTTGAAATTTTGAAGCCTTTGGTGGACAGAAGTTACAGCTCCATCTCTTCTATCCCCTTGTGTTGGTTTCTCATTTGAAGATAAAAAAAACTGCACTTTTTTCCATGAAACCCTCATTTGTTGTCTGTTCCTTTACAGTATTCAGAAATCTCACTGAAATGGAGGCTTGTGTACCTCTATCATGTTATGAATCCATAACCGCCCATCCAACCCAAACTGAATCCAATATGATCATTTTTAGATGATTTAGTTGCATTGCAGATCTCCTGTCCATCATGTTGCTGTATCACAGTTGTACTGTTTCCACTCTTTTACTTTTTTGTGCAAAGAGTGACTTTTGAGCATATTTTACAGCTGTCCAATTTCAATTCGTAAGGATTAATCCATAAACCAAAGGGCCTAATATGTACAGCATGATAACTGTTTTCTATTAGATCACACTGTTTTTACTTCAGATTTTAAGTCTTACATCATGATACTGGAATGTTCTTAAATCTAATTACACAGACGTACAAAGAAAAAGTCATACATACAGTAATTAAATACTTTATTTACTGAATCACAAACAAGTCCAATGAAACTAAGTCCTTTTCATTTCGTATAAGGGGGGAAAGATTATTTCTGTCGGGAGGGATGAAGGTTTATTGTGTCTGGAACATGCTGGTTGTCCTCGCCTCTGTGTGGGACTGACAGTAGATAAAACCCTGTCTGAGTGCTACTTGTTATAAGATGAAGCCATCCTTATCATGCACACATGCAATCCCAGTGTCCATAAATCCCCATGATCTAATCTACTGCCATCTCTGTAGGCACCACTCCCTTTCCAAGTGCCTCCAGTTCACTCCGTCCTGATGAATAGCAATCAAGTGCAGCTTGTAGGATAAAATGTAACACAAACTCATATTTACATTTCAGTCATTGTACAAACCCTCATCACACACTCATGCAATCCCATTAGAGACGATCATAGTGGGGTTAGAGTTGCTTCTGTGTGCATCACCTTCACACTCGCCCTCATCAAAGCAGAACCGTTGTTCATCTCTTCATTTATCAAATTCTAAGATGCCTGTTTTATGTTGCTGCAGGACTTTCATTCCCTCTTAAATGGCATATTTTATGCAAGTTGTTTTTTTAAGATCTTCATAAAAACACGCACTTCATTAATTCAGTGTGATCAGCTGGAAACGGCAACACGGCCATCTTAAATGTCATTTCCTTCCAGTCGAAAATAAGTTAAAAACTTCTCTGACAAATTAATCTGAAAGCCTCATTATTTGCCTTAATTTGCTGTATAAACTCAAATATTACATTTTAGAATGTGTCACAGACTAAAACTCTTTAGCATGAAGTGTGTTCGTTATTTTTTTTCCTATCCTGTAAAGCATCGCTGGAGAGATTAAGCATGTGTGGATAAAATTCCTTCCCCTCATGATCCTTCATCCAGGTAATTGCTGCAAATATTTGACTTCTCAGCTGTACCACAGTAAAATTGGGCTGGTAGTGTTAACCTCAAAGCTGTGGTAGACCTCAAGGCAAACCCTGCACATCAACGTGTTTACTATGGAGGAATTCAATTGCACCTTTCACCTTAAAGAGAAAGTCAAGGGAAAAGAAATGACACCTGCAGGCAACATCTTGTGTAAATACAGGTTTATTAGGGAAGAAAATGTTCCATGATAAACAAATAAGGGGAAAAGCAAATTCACAGTACATTTCATCTTCCTAACATGGTGCATTGCAATACAACTTCAAAACCCCATTGTTGCTCCGCACAATAATGTCTCTTTACAAAAATACTCTCCTTGAGCAGAAAAAGAAACACTTAAAAGGGAATAAGGGGCATACTTTTACAAATTCCAGGAACTTTTCTTTTTGTTCTTTTTGTTCATTATGACAGCAAATCTACAAATACGAAGCGAAACATCCCAAATTGAAGTCTTTAAAGATGGCTTGTGTGTGGAATCTGACATGTTAGAGCACTAATCTCCCAACATCTGTACCTCTACACTTACAAAACAGCATAAACTCGATGGCGGAAAACTGAGGTTTGATGGTTGAAAATGCAACACAAAACAGAATGCTTGGTCCTGGTTTTGGAAACACGAGAACTGAATGGCTGAACCGAGTCGTGAGAAAACAACAGGTTTGATCGTGTGGGAGATCAATAAAACTGGTCAGGTGAAGGTCCAATGGAAAGGCATTGGTCAGTTTATGGAGAGGTAGGATAGTTGTAATGGTCAACATATCAGGTCCCAGGATGAAATTGTTCTCATTAACTTCTTACAGTACTTGTGTAGGCTTTTAAGTCGAGTAACCAGCTGCTCTGTCACCTTGTGTGACTCTTTTTTACAAACTGTGTACTAATGCACACTCTTCCTTATTCGTGTACTGTGCCACTGTAAAAGTTAATGTACGTACTGAAGCAATGAAA
The DNA here is from genome assembly GCF_933228915.1 of Telmatherina bonti. Taxonomy (NCBI): domain Eukaryota; kingdom Metazoa; phylum Chordata; class Actinopteri; order Atheriniformes; family Telmatherinidae; genus Telmatherina; species Telmatherina bonti. Next base: position 21,171,981 of record NC_136615.1, read on the forward strand.
CTTTCAAAAGGAAAATCTGCTGGACCCAAGAGATGTTAACTCTTTCTTTAATTACGTCCCATGAGCCAAACCTCTGTTTGTCTGCGTCACACCAGATTAAGATTACCGTTTAAAGGGGAAGGCTTGGCACAATGCTGTGTTAATGACAAATATTCAACCTGAACAACAAATGGAAAATAAGTTAAGAGGTGCTCAACTATTAATCCCAAACAGTTCATATATTCTAAATTGTGGAAATGATTTTGATTAAATAATGGCATTTTGTTTGGATTTTCACACAACAGTCAGGTTAATACAGATAAGGCCCTTTACAAACTGTGATCCTTCATTTTCCTGTACAGTAGTAATGAGGACACACACTGGAGTGGATGAGCCACGTTCACTTATCTCAGTAAAAGGAAAAGAAAAAAAAAACTTCCTTTGCCATTAAGGCAACAAGCTAGCATTACATGTGATGTCTCAGAATGATGGAGCACACCTGGTTCAAAACCATAAAATCCATTCAGCTATCAGAGCAACAAGAGAGTTTGTAAGGGTGGGACAGCTGTGGTCACAGTAAAAGCTCAAAAGATGTCTGGTTTATTGCATCACATGCTCAACGGAGGAGCTCTTTTACTGTTTTTGCACCAAAGTGTGGTTGCTGCACACGAGACAATGATGGAAGTCACAAGACACACTGAGACGAAAAGGTGGAAAAAAAGCAAAAAGCATGACTTCTTACAGAAAATCTTTAAATTTATGATAATTACTGGACCAAATACAAAAATCTCTCATTACAGTATAAAACTGGAACTGAAAGAACTTTACAAAAATGTTATGCTATTCTGCTTTTTTCCCTTTTCGCTTTAGTTACACAGAAACAAAAAAGATGAGCAGGTAGATCTTTGCAGTGAGGATAAAATGTTGGTGCTTCAGTCTGTAAGAACTCCATCTGGTGATTCACCATCCAATTTCTTTTTATTCTACTTTGTCTATTGTTTTTTTTTTTGGTTTTTTTGGAGCTATTGACTAGTTGCTAGAAGATCTTAACTGTGAAAATGAACATATCTAACAATTGAATTCTACACGTCCGACTGTTTGTTTTTACATTAATACACGTCTAAAACATGAATGCCTTTCAACACGCCCCAGGTTATCCAGAGCACATTCAGATTGGTAACAAACCCTTCCTTTAATATCTAGAAATAAAAGAAGGGTCAAGGAGAATTATCTGTATTCAGGCTTACATGACTTCATTTGGGGAATAAATCTACAGTATCTGCATTGCATGGCATGGCTCACACTGCAACACATGTTCTTTTATTTGGAGATCTTAGGAAGAGTTTGCTAAAAACCTCTCATCGCAGTTATCAACTTCTCTCAGTTGAAGTAACGACTGGGCAGAGATGATGCGGATGCTGGAGTACTTTGCTTTGTTTTCTGTGCTCTCAGTGGAGGTGTCTGTGCTATATTACAAGCCCTGGGACTCCCGAACCTTGGCTTGCAGGGCATCACATGTCTTCTTAGCATCGCCGAGCAACATGGCGGTGTTGGGTTTGTAGAAGATGGGGTTGTCGACAGCTGCGTATCCCACACCCAGAGAACGCTTCATTACAATCACCTGAAGGAAGACGAGAAAGAGACACAAGCAGAACACTGAAAGATGAACTTTCAACAGGGCAGTAATGAAAGAAAGTCTCATTAAAATATGAGTTACAATGAAGAAAACCCTCACAGTGTGCTTTGCACATTAATCATCTCATTCTGAAAGTGCTGTGCAGTTTACATACTATTGAAATGCACATCTGCATGTGTGTGTGTGTCCATGTGTGTGTGATTAAGCAGAATATCTTCTTTGATTTTCCCAGGGGGAAAGTGTATGGAAACTTGTGGGAACAAAGTTTCACATACACTCTGATCAGTGCCAGTGGGATGAGATGCTACGAATGTTGTCATTCCACATGGCCACAGTCATCACTAATGGGATCAGGATGGGACTGCACCTGGAACTGTAACAATCTGTGTGTGTAAATGTGGGCCAATATTTCTTAAGGCTCGTGTACTTCTTCAAATGGAGGCCCCACTACAGGTGCGGACAGTTCGGTTGTTGTAAAAACTTCCATTCGTCTTCATCTTTTTCTGCTTCAGGACACGTTTCATTCTCATGCGTGCACCAGATGTCTCACCTGCTTAGACTTCCAGACCTCCAGCACGGGCATACCGGCAATGATGGAGTTGGGGTCTTCCTGGGCGGCGGAGTTCACCGTGTCGTTAGCGCCGATCACCAGCACCAGGTCAGTTTCTAATTAAACACAACACAAATTAAACTTTATAAAACAAAATGCGTCTAAATGTCAGCATAACCTCGTTTTTGCAACTTCTGTGGATTCAACCCCGAAGTCACCCAGACTTTATGAAAAATTTTACTCATCGTTTTGTTATGTCACACCCTAAAGTAACAAGTTACAAGCAAGAGTCTGAACCTAATTAATGTTGAACTCAAACTGGGTTCATTAAATTCATTCTGTTTTGCAGGATTTGGCTCATTTCTCACAGCTCGTTTAATCAGAAGTGGTCCTTGGATAAAATAAAAGAGTTTATAGAGAGAGAGAGAAGAACATTTCTAGATGCAAAATTATAATATCAATGTTATAAACCTCCATACTCGCCAAACTATGTCAAGGGCAACATATAACAATTGAGTCTCCATATGTTAGGAATAAACTTAGAGTGCGTAGAAGATGGGAAGCACTGGTTCCTACCTGGGAAGTCCTCATTAATCTCCTCCATTTCCAGGACAATATCGTACGGGACGCCTGCTTCAGCCAGCAGCACGTTAAGCTGGCCGGGCATACGGCCAGCCACTGGGTGAATACCAAACCTGCAGGAACCAAGATGCCATCTTTAGTAAATACTTACATATAGTGTCATAAAAATGAGGAGGGAGTGAATAAAAGAGAAAGGAAAATAACGTCAGTAATAAAAAAAAAAAAAACAGGGTTTAGGAAAAAAGGATTTTAAAGATGTTGGTGATGGTAGTTTGTCTACATCCAGCTTCCTCTACATTTCTGCTGGAGAGTCATTTGTTGAATGTGCACTGGTGTGTAGCTGGGTGCATACTGCTCTCAAACTCAATCAGCCATGTCATGTAATCAGGGAAGGAAAGTAACACCAGCTACTTGTGTCTATTGGTGGGTTTCTGTCTCTACTGTTCAAGCCAACCAAGTCACCACCATTTCAAGATCATTTTGTATTCATTGTGGTGACTTTAGGTAGAATGCAAAAGGTCTGCTGGTTTGAGGAAATATTAGCAATTATGGCAGCCAGACTCTTTCAGCCCACCGTGGAATTTTACATGTTGCAGCAGTGTGACTTTGAACCAGAGGAACAGTAGTGAATGTAATGCTTCCAAGCATTCAGCCAGTTACGTACGAGAAAGTACAAAAATGTATACAACACATCTGGCATTTAAAGATACGGGCGCCACTGCATGCAGAACTCTGCCCCGCCATGGACAAATGTTCTTGTTGAACAGAAAAGAACCTGGTCAACAGTTTACTGCACATAGAAACAGAGACATTCCAGCTGCTGTAATCGAAAATGAAGCGAGGACAAATCAAGACAACAAAAAAAGGAAAGGAGATACACCACCCAAGCCACACACACACACACACACACACACGCACACACACACACGCACTTCTTTTCCTAATCTTTGACCACCCACTTTCTTCTAATCACATACAAATGCTTTAAGCAGCAGCAGCTGAAACAGCCAGGATCAAACAAATGAAGTAGGACAAAAACACAGGTTCCGCTGTACTTCTACTCTTTCATTATTCACACACACACACACGCATACACACAGTATCCCAGCTAAACTCAGTACATCCCCTGCAGTTTGCATCATTCAGATCATTGCCGAGCTACAGAGATAGACCAGTTTTATCCATTTATTCATCTGTGTAGATGAAATCGTGGTTTGAAAAAAACAAAACAAAAAAAAACATCTTTTTCTGAGCATCTGTTTGCCTCTTTCTTCACTTCTTTGCTAATTTTTGAAATTTAGATCATTTCAGTGAACACTGACATCATCGCTTTACCTGACTTTCTTGCCGGCATCTTTAAGCATCTTCACCAGCTCTGCGATGGGGTACTGGGCCTTTGCAGCACAGAGTCCATAACCTGAAATCATTTTTTTTCACATGGGTGTATAAATGAGTATAAAATGAATAAGTTGATATACAAGCTTGTTACAGATGGACAACTTCCACAAGATCCTAAAGATTGCATTACATGTTTAAAGCTCAAAGGAAAACACATCATCATCATCATCATCATCATCATCATCATCATCATCACACCTGCTTATTTCCGTTTTCTGAAAGTAGCAGGAGCCGCAGGATAAACATCTTTGTGAAGTTACAAAGGCATCAGCTTAGAAGTAGGTTTGACTAAAATCGCTTCTATAATGAGTTGTGCATCATGTGTGATGATGAATTGGATCCACTGAGTGGAGTGGAGAAGAAGTGAGGTAAGGAGACATTCTGCAGAGGGTCAGCATGTGAGAATGCAATTGTAATTACGCCTTACAATAAATACTAGTCAATGTGCCGATATACAGTAAGTTTGTCTTTCTCTAAGCCTTGGATTGCTTTCATGTGTAATGATGCTTCTGTAAGGTGCTTACACACAAACATGTCAAGCAATGCAGTGGTGTTTACAGACCTTGTCACAACAAGCGGTGCGAAGCGGCCTTGTTACACCACACCAATCAAAATGACTTTTTCAAACTCAGTTTAAGAAAGAGGTGAGGGAAAAGAAAAAACAAAGCAAAAACATTGCTGACCGTCTGCAGTCTGACTAAACAATCTAAAGATTTCACTTTGAGTGCATTTAAAACTCATGTTTCCAATATTCTCGCACAACTTGCTAATGAAAGAAAAAACGTGGACCCGAACCATGCAGAGACAGTCCAGACAAGTCCAGGAAAACACTTGTGTTTATCAAACAGGTCTTAGCTGTTTCCATAGATGTCAATCGGACAGAGTGACTGTGACGGCTTCAATTAGGGAGAATGGTTGAAATGGAAACAAGGGCACTGACTAAACACTGGAGTCAAGTAACAATAGTAGACCACTACTCCCCTCCATTGCAGGGTTATCAATGAGACTTGCAGCATTTTCCTAAAAGTGTTATGCAACTGAAGTTAATCCAATATTGAACACTGCAATATACTTCTTTATTGTATGTAGAAAACTGTGCATTAATCTTCTATTATATTATTATTATCATTATTATTATATTATTAATAATAATAACAATAATAATTTATTCATGTTAGTGTTATAGATTTTAATCTGGTTAATTTTTTCTTGTGATTGTTTTTATGTGAACACTGTACACAACAATGTGTTGCTTAGATGTTTAGACTAAATGGTAATAAAGAAATCTTGTTTCTGAATGTTAATGATTTGCTTCAGTTTGGTACTTTATTCTTCTTTCAGTCTCACTGAGGGATTGTTTGTGATCCTTTTCAGGAAAGTAAAAAAATATTTATTAATGATAATAACGACGACAACAACAACAATAATAATAAATACTTTATAATAATAATAATAATAATAATAATAACGATTATTATTATTATTATTATTATTATTATTATTATTATAAAGTATTTATTTTTGGCCCTAGATTCCTTACACTTCACTATTTTGGATATTTTTGTGTTTTATGTGTTCGAAAATGCTTGTTTTATATTCTAAGATGGCTTAACCTACATCAAATGATTCTCTTTTTTCCCCCCCAAATTGCAGTAGTTTCCTTTCTGTAAATAGGTACTCAGCACTGACTGGAATGACCAATTTTCAGGCTAAATGCTTTTAGTCTGTGTTTACATGCACCCACGTGAGCAAAACAACTGCGACTGTTTCACAACAGTCTGACGACTGCACTGAAAATGTCACTGGGCTGCAAGATAATGAATTTACAGCAGCAGCTCCCTAGACAGTTGAGATAGTGGGAGGTTCTCACACATACTGTATCTAGTCAAATATTGGAAACATGTGAAACAAGCATGTAGCTGGAACAAAGGTTAGACCCCATGCTTGAACACAGGAAAAAAAAAGGCTACAACTTGGAGCATAGTATTTGAATTGTCAACAAAAACCCTGCACACCCTCAATTTCCCTTGACCTTGCATATGTGTGTGCCGCACTGTAGAATGTCTATTTATGAGGACTGCCGACCACACAGAAACCTGAGTATGTGCATACGCACGTGTGTGTGTGTGTAAATGCTCTGCCATGACTTCTCAATTAGCCTAGCAAAATGGTGATGTAACATAAGTCAAGAAAAGGTTAAACAAACAGAACACACTTTTTTTCACTTTGGGGAAAAATGTGACGGGAAAAGTCAAAGTACCATGTTTTTCTACTCGTATACCAAACCTCTGTGTGTGTGTGTGTGCTTGTCTTCTATGCGTGTGTTTCACCTGGAGTGATGATTATGGTCTGGGCCTCTTTAATCATGTCAACAGTCTGTTCCACGTTGACCTCTGTGTGTGTCCCTGTGATCTCCATGGGCTTTCCGGTGCCGGTGGAAGATGTGCCGTAACCTCCGAGGATTACATTGGCCAGAGAACGATTCATGGCCTGAGAGAAAAAAATGTCTTCTGTATTTAGTTTTACCTTATGTTTTTACCCTTTTGAGCATGTACAGAAATATATGCTAATCAGTAGAAATCAGAACAAGGACTGAACAGTCTTACTACAATGGTAAAGTTTAGAGACCCTCCTGGTGGACAGGAGAGGAACAACCACTTCCAAGTGATTGCTGATGTAAAGAATGTATAAATGTAAAATATTTCACTGCCTGCTCCACTTACCACACACATAATATATGACAGAATAGCTCCAGACGACCCGATGAGAGCTCCGACGATGGTCAGCAGGTTGTTATTGAGCAGGAAACCCTCAGCGCACAGGGCCCAGCCAGAGTAGCTGTTGAGCACGGTGATGACCACTGGCATGTCAGCACCACCAATCGCTGCTGTCAAGGTGACACCCTGAAGGAAAGTAGCAGGAATCATGAGACTGTATACAGAGGCTTTCTTTCATCCCACCTACAGACTGAAACGTGTTCCTTTAAACACTCCTAGAACCCATATAGAGTTAGAGAAATAGGCATTTAAACATGATCTCATGATAACATGTAGTGTTTGTAATGTTTATCATTCTGATAGTGTTTGATAGTTCATCACATGTGATGTATACATCTTATCATTTTGTGTATATAGATGAGTATTATTTTAAATATTGCTGTGTACACCTGTTTCCAGTCTTAGCTAGGACACGCCGGTCTTAATCTCTCTTAGACAAAGGTTTAATAGAAAAGAAATAGAAATAAATATATAAAATAAAAGCTGTTTTATTGCCTGGTAAAAAGTACTAATAAATATTACTACCAAGTATTTGAGTCATTAGAATAATCTAATGACTAGACAGGATAAAACACAGTTCATTTAAATGTGCTGTAATTAGCCAAGCCAGGCTTATGGACAGTCTCGGTGTGACTGATGTGTTGTGGGAAATAAGTGTCTCTTTCCTGTTTGTGTTGGCAGAACCTGTCTGCAGCCATAAGTGCATGTTATCAACAAGTTTTAATTTACTAGCTATCTGTTCTTGCTTCTCGATAAGCTCTTCAGCACTTCAGACCCCCCATTCCTTCTCTCCTTCAGAAATACATGAACCTTTACCTGGAAGCTCAAGCAGAATGAGTCTGTCACATATTAATGAGTTGATGGTGTTAAATGTGTTCTATGCTTGCATGAATAGACAAGGTAGGATGATCTTTTCACATTAAAAGTAAGTTCTTATTCAAACTACTTATCATGTCCATGAGGTATGCATGCTCTACTGACAGAACTAGTGGACTACTGGCATTGCTGGTCCTCATTTTCATCGCCTCTTACGTGCATATCTTATATGTATATTTTGTGGGTGGCAGGAAGCCAGAGTACCAGGGAAAAACCCACGCATTTACAAGGTAACCATGCAGACTCCACTGTTTAAACCTCCTGCTAGCTGAGGCTCAAACCAGTGACCTTGCTGTAAGGCCACCGTGTTGCCATGGTAAAGTTGAGCTAAATAAATAAATAAATAAATAAAACCTTGTCTTACAAGCAGCAACTTTAATTTAGACACAGTTACTAATCCAGACTTTTGAAACTACAGCAGCACCTCAGCTGCTCCTTTCTAATGAAGATGGTAGTAAAGAGTAAAACTTATTGAGGCAAACTGATCCAGATCATGACTTTAATGAACATGGGATGCGGTGTGTCTGTAAGGGCAACATGCAAATACAGTCCATATTGGAAACTAACCATTTATAAACTTGAATTTTGCTTCAATTCATAAATCCACCTAAAAATTAAAAGTAGCCAGCTTAGTGATGTGTTGCCTGATTCTTAAGCTTGTTACATACTCCACGAGAAGCGAGAACTTTTTTCTTGTTCTCGAGGCTCTGAGAAGAAAATGATGTCATTTTGTTCTCGCGGATGTGTTTGAAGACAGTTTTCCACGCATCGGGCTGGCAGAACTTTTTTCTTGCGGGGCTCCGAGAAGTATCGTGTGATTGGTCGGACATTTACATGGAAAAAGCATGAAGCGGAGTTGCTGCTTCCACATTTTTTGTTGTTGCAGGTAAAATTGATTGTTTTAATATAACAGCTGATCAAGGTGGTGAAAAAGTACAAACATTTTTACACGTGGCATTAAAACACTCGGACCCTGCCGCATGCACGACCCGCCCTGCCGCGGACGCAGTTGCTCCTTAAAAATGAAACTAGAAAAGCACTCGGAGAGCGGAAACCTCCGCCAAGCACAATGTTTAAGAATCCTTTAAAACATTCTTTGATCCAAACAGTGATCCGGATCACCACCAAAATTTGACCAGTTCTTCATTTTCACATTTTTTTATAAAAATCCGTCGGTAACCTTTTAAGTTATTTTAAGCAAAAAGACACTGGGAAAAACAACCTCCTCGACGGAGGTAACAACCGGGTTCGCACATAAAAGCAGACATCGCCCCCCCCACAGTGATCCCTCCCTGCAGCAGACATGCTTCTCATGGAGTATGTATGGACCTGACAAGAAGTTTTTTCTTGTTCTTGCGGCCTCCAGAACAAGAACTCAGTTCTTGCTTCTTGTGGAGTATGTAACAAGCTTTACCCAGCTGCTTTGTAAAAAAATAAATAAATAAATAAAAATTATAATAATAATAAATAAATAAATAAATAAAAAAACAACAATGTGTTTTCCACTTTTTAAAGAAAAAAAGATTTGTACAAAAACAAAAACTGTCCATGAGCCAGCTGTGAATACCAGAGCAGCAGCAAGGTACAGAACTCACTGTATGTATAATTTATTTCAGGTTGAACATTAGGCCGCTCGTCTCAAACACACAGCAGGTGTATTTCTAGAAACTCGTGCTGGTCTGTCACCACAAACACAGTGATAATGCATAATTCTGCACTTGAATGGCTGATTAAAGGTTAATCCTGTAAAAAGTAAACTGAAATTACAAATCACCTCATTTCTCTTGGAAATGAACTTGTAGCATTTTACTATTCTGACAGACACTTTGGAAGTTTACCCAGCAACACGTGCAAACAGAGCCGCAGAGGCCTTCGGCCTCTTTTCCAAATCATAAACTCAAAATTTATCAATAGTAATCTGCCAAGGCCTTCAAAATCTGCAGGATCTCTAAAAACGGCATGAATTCCACATAAACTTTACCTAGTTTCTTTTTCCTCTTAAATCACAGATTAAAAATTAAATGGTGAATGTAAAACAAAATGAACAAACATGTTTCTTAATGTCTTTAAAGTATATGAAGCATTGAAAAAGATGTATTATAAAATATCGTTAATAGATTAAATACATGAAATATGTCAGAGCTGTTTGGCTTGGACTGCTGGTTTTTCTCTTTTTACTTGACATTTATGAGCAGTCCTTTCTGTTGTCTTTTTTCTTTCTTTCTACGTCCTAGTTCATCTCCAACATATTTTTCCTGACTCTCTGATTTCATTTTCCAAATCCTGGAGTTTATTGAAGTTTTTAACATTCTTATATATCAATCTGTCATCATTTCAATCTAAGGTGTCTTAGTCCAGGTTTTCTTTTAAAGGGCCACGCTTAGTTTAACATCAGCTCTGAGAGACACATGCAGCATACCATGACAGCAGAAAGGGCAGAAACCGATCCAAGACAGGTGATGCCAGTGGTGTAGCTTGGATCCAGCATGTAGGGAATCATCCCACCAACACTTGCCGCCATGAGACTAGCATTGAGAGCATGACGGCCAGGGAGCATCAGAGGGGCACTGTTCAGCAGACCTGCAGAAAGAAGGAAAATAAGGGAGAATTTAAAGCAGCCAATGATGTTTTTTTTTTTTTAGCATTAAGTTCACAGATTTTTTCTTCTCTTCATTTATGAACTGTTGATATAAGGAGAGTACAAACTAATCTAATCCACGTCCAAAGGTTTTCCCAACAGCAACATGCAGCAATACAGTCAAACTGAAACATCTAACAGGCTAAGTTCAGCCTTGGCTATGGCAGCTGTGCTGATCAACAGCGTAATGAATGAACGTTATGAAAGCAGGAGAGAATCTGCTGCCGGGCCTGAACATCAGCGGACTAGAAGTGTAAATGTTTACCTCTAAGGGAAGTATACACTAATGAGCTCTAGCATTAAAATCACTGACAGGTGAAGTTAACAATGTAAATCATCTTGTTACAAGGCGATGCTCTGCTGGAAAACCTCGGGTCCTGACATTCACGAAATGCGTTTGAACCACAGGAACATTTTCCACAGTTCTTCTAGCTTTTGGATGTATTCCCCCTACTTTCAACTGTAGTGACTGAAGCAGGATCCAATAAAGTCCCTAAATAAAAACCAGTTTCATTAACTAGAGAGTTGAAGTTTTGAAGCATGAAGGGAACCATTTGTGACATAACATCATGCTGACTGGTCCAGATGAAGTTCATGTAGGAGTGTGACACCATGATTTGGCAAAACAAAACAAAGGAATATGCCGACCGTGAAGTCTGAGGTTTATCTTGTATGTAACAAAAGAACTATGACATGATTTTCATTTTTTTTTATTATCCATCGTCTGGCTGTTTTTATCTGCAGTGAAAAAAGCAATCAGAGAAAGGTTCATGAAGGTACACACTGCTTTGGGAGTTGCCCGGTCACCTGAATGCACCTGACAACACTGTAAACTCACACTAAAACAGGAAAAATAAATAAATAAATAAATAAAAATAAAACAGAAAATAGTACCATTCAACCTTGGATGAGGAACCCCTTATTTTTTGTTTGCTTGTTTGTTTGTTTTGCCACTGCAGAAAGAAAGTCCAAGCACTTAAGAAAATATAAACATTTGTTAATGTTAATATTGTTAATGCTAACTCTAACCCCTGAATTTCCCCCTTGGGGATGAATAAAGTATTTACATATTTATCCATCTATCTAATTGTAAGTAAAATGAGCAACTGATTAACAATAAAGTCAGACTAACAACGATGAGTTGCAAATCTGTGGGATTACAGCGCGATCCACAAAAGACTCCACCTTGCAGACATGGGCCCCAAACAATGTATTTAACATCTAAGTGCCAGGTACTCCAGCCAATCCTCAGCTTTCTTTGTTCTCATTCACTGCCCTGACATGTTGAGGAGCTACACACACAGTAACAAGTAGGTAGTCATATTTGATGGCTGACTGAGAATTATTAAAGGTGTGCAAAAGTCACAAGAGCCTCTGGGTCCAAAGTTAACTCAAGGGGGATACTAGAACTGTTTGGTCCAAGAGCTGAAACTTCAGTGAACCTAAAGGATCCACTAACGTTGTCCTTGTGCCTGGCACCACATTACAACGTGGGTTCCTGTGTCGGGAGCCTCCAGCTTTTATCTCCACAACGAGGACTGTCACATGATTCGCCAAGCGGTGACGGTGCAGTGGTGGACTGGTGAATGTGGCTGTGCTTTGCTCACCTTGCAGTTTGCCGTACGCCACCAAAGAGCCACTAAAAGTGATCCCACCGATGTAGGTGCCGAGGTAAGCAACTATCTTGGTGAGGTTGGCTGCAGGGTCCGTGGCAAAGTGGGGGTATTCAATCATATATTCAGCTACACAGGTGAGCACGGCAGCCAGCCCAACCAAGCTGTGGAACGCAGCCACAAGCTGGGGCAAGTCTGTGATTTGGATCTTCTTAGCAATGGTGAGACCTACAGAAAGAAAGGAAAAAAGACTAATTAAGTCCAGTGCCCCTTACACACGCACACACACAGTCAAAGGACTGCTGGGAAACGGGCGTATTTGAGGAGCCAGGTGCTGCTGATGAGGTCCACTCTGAGAATTTCCTTTTTTTTTTTTTTTTTTTTGCTAAACTGTGTGTGTGTGTGTGTGTGTGTTGGTGTGCCACATGTCTTGCAGGAGGCCTTTCAACACTGCCATATCAGGAAAAACGCATTATTATCTGTGTGAATAGTTTAGTCTGGTTTTCAAGCTTTGTTACTGGAACAATTAGTGTTGAAACAATCCAAGTACTCTGAAACAGAGAGAGAAAGTGAGTAATACCCAACGCTGACCATACTGACAGACCTCCTGTGTTTGGCAGGCATTAGTCATGTTGTGTTTGATGTAAACATCACACACTCTTTCAACACACACGCCTCTTAATCTGGACGAATTTGGAATCCCGGCATACACATGCAAACAACAGAAAACCAACATCCATCTGCTGCAGCACCGTTCTGCGTTACGAGTATGTCTGCTTATTTTTCAATGTAAATATACACACACTCACCGGCAGTGCCACCCACAGCCATAGCTGCACTCATCTGTGCCAGGAGTTCAGGATTAGGTTTAAGAGCACCCAGAGTGGCAACGAGCCCTCCAGCCACTCCCATCATACCCAGAGCGTTACCCAATCGGGCTGTGGTCTGGTTGGAAAGGCCAGCCAAGGCACCGACACAGCACAGACCTGAGCCCAAGTACATCATCTGGGGAGAGAAACAGTGGAACAACTGCATTTAGGACAACAACTGAGGGATCACAAACACAGAATGACATTAAAAAAAAAAAAAAAAAAAAAAAAAAAAAAAAAGGGCAAACAATTTTATTTGGAAAGACCTGCACAACTTCTGCTCAAAGAACACATCTGGAGGACTTTATAGTTTTAGTCTGTTTTGTACCAGCTCTCTGTGACTGCAGATGCACAGTAAACAAGTTGGAATGAGACAAACTGTCTTCTCCCACCTGTTCAATGTTGTATCCAGACTGCAGAGCGGCAGCGTAACCCCCAATGAAGGCACCACCGGGAAGCAGGTAGAGGTAGTTGTACTCAGGAGGATCAGTGGGACGCTTGAACATGTCCAACATCCTCTGGGTCACCAGGAAACCACCTGAGGATGAGACAAATCATTCATTTCTATTTACAGTGGCACAAAAATGAGATTTAAAAGCTGTGTTAATGAGAACAAAATAATAGTCACAGAAAAATAAATAATATTGTTGTAATAAAGTGAAAAATGGAAAAAGAGTGGGAGGTTTCAGGCAGGCAGTCAAGGCACCTGAAAAAGGTCAGCAGGTGCTGCACAGCCAATAGTTAAAACATTTTGCCAAGTCCAATAACCAATGGCAGGAATTTAATGAGTCTACTTTATGTCAGTGTAAATATTTCAAGTAGAAAAACCTCCGAAGTGTCAAACCAGGACCAGACAGTGTCTCACTTCTTTACAGGAGAATATCACATTACCATGTATTAGTCTCCCTTTTCCCCTCTGGCACAATCACAGCCTCGTGCACTCACATGCACCCGATGCATACGAGGGTGAATCAGAGGTAAGCATCTGTTTCTTTCCAGAGAATGTAACTTTAACCACAGAATGTCCTAGTTTAAACATAAAATAATAATTTGACTTTTATTATTGCAGGCCATACTGAGTCACTATATTAATATGGAAGATTGTTCATATATTTAAACAACTGTGTTCACTAATTTCTTGTGGTTATTTTGTAAAAACCCAGAATGGGTCCACTGGGTTTGCATCAGGGATACCTTTTCAATCTGGAAGCAACACACAAGTCACATCAACCCATTCAAGACATTTTAATTCTGAAAGATACTGATAAAAATGAGCTCAAAGCTTTTTTTGTTTGCTTCTTGTGGTGTTATTCTGTTGTTCGTTTCAGAGGCTGTGAAGAAAAGTTTTGCTGGCGTTTTAAATTAAAACCAAAGTACAACATTTACCATATTAAACTGACACTTTGACAGACTTAATGTGTAACAGCTTATAATAACTAATCTGCCATGTGCTTAGACTGCGGAAGGATGTCCCGTGATGCTCAGAGCACCTCCTTCCCTTTTTTGTCTCTCTGCTCTTTATTTTCAATGTATAAATCTATGACAGTGTTTGCTTCATTAGCTTATATTTGTCTTCTCAGCAGGTATCTGAGTAAAAGTAAAGGTTTGGCCTTTCGACCCTCTTTCCTGTCTTCTCCACCCATAACTTCTCCGCTCTCTCAGTCGGGTTCGGCCGGAGGTGTTCCTTCTTGGTAAAATGGGACATTTTTTTCTTTTCACTGTCACAAACTGTCCCATACATGCTGAGGATGGAGGACTGATGCTAAGTTTAAATTCAATGCAATCCATGGGTTTCCTCAAAGTGTTCCTTCTTTTTCACAGATTTGCTTCAGTGAAGACAATTATTACAAACTAATGAGGATTTGGATTAACTGGAACAAAATGAATTAGCTACTAATCAAAGCTTAATGAAATTGAACTGAATCTTTTACCAGGTAAGGAAAGGATGTGCTTTCTACACCATCCCGGACGTTTGGCGTAGGTTTTAACAAAGTTAAATATTAATTAAAGGTCTTGTTTCAACAGTATTTTTTTCTGTCCTTGTTATGTTGGGTTTAATATCGATAACAGATCTAATTGATGGATGGAAAATATTATGGAATCTCCAGAATGACAATGGATTCTGGAGATTTCAACCAAAGAAAAAAAAAAAAACAGCTTAATCAGAGCAATAAAATGTAATTGACTCTGAAACAACAAATACGTTAAATGGCACAAATAAAAACTCCCAATATTGCAATAAAGGTGTGAAATATGGATTGATTTAGCTTTAATACAGCCAAAGCATGTTTTACTATTGGTTCAGCATGGCAGTGCTGAGACTGTTGTGAGTACAGACACTGGAAAGCAACTGTCTTAAGTAGACTTATTTGCTGCCCTGTACTCTGAACCTTAGACCTCAGTGGAAGTATAACAGACCCATACCTGACATCATCTTTCAGCTACTGGTTCAGAAAAGGCAACAACAATTTTAAGTTCTGCATGTTACTGATCGATATGCACCATACGTAGTAAGATTCACAGCATAGGCTTGAACATAAAACCTTATGTCTCGTATCTCTCAAATGTGAAATTAGTGGAGGCATTAGTGCATTTTAACAACCGGCCTGAACTAAGCCATGATGCCAGTCATCTGTTGCCTTCCTGGATCAGACTCTCCTCTGACGCCTGGCTGTAAACCCATAGGAGAACTTCGTGGCTGGAAGGTCACACCATTTCCACGGGCAATTAGAGAGTGATGAGTCTTATAATGACTCCAAGAATACTTTGTCATTATAATGGGAATTATTAAGGGTAAAAGCAGAACTGGATGTGTGTGGTCCAACTCTGAGCCACTGACTCTGGTCTGAGCAGATGGGTAAAAAAAAAAAAAAAAAGGGCAGCTGCAAAACTTGGGTTGAAATTATGTTATTGTGCAATCAATACAAAGAACCTCAATCATCATCCTAAGTTGATTTTTGTGTTGGTTCATGGCTGCTGTAGCTGGCAGGGATGCCTGTGAGGTGTCTATGTTTGGGTGACTCACCAGCAATGTTGACTGAAGAGATGAAGGCAGCGAGCACAGCCAGTGTCTCTGCAGTAGTACTTGGCAAGTAGCCGCCTCCCATCAGGGACAGACCACCCACAGCTGTCAGACCTGCAGAACAAGTATTGGTGATGGGGAAATTAGTAATGCACGATATGTGGCAAAAAAACTTTCAGCGAAGATGGAAAAAAAACATAGCAAATCAAACATTCATTTCATTATGAAATTATTACTTATTAGATTTTTTCTATTCATTCTTTTTTTTAATTCTAAATCAGCACATCTACAGACTTTCCACTCAGAATACAGTTTGCCTGCTGAATTGGACAAGATAGATGTAGTGATTAAAAAAAGGTAGAAAAAAGAGAGAATGCGTGCATTTTTTACCAAAATACACTCAGGAAATCTGATAACATCAGTCTTTTAATGATTTACAAGCACTAAGATGCAGTTCAGAGAGAAAGAGAGAGAGCGAGCGAGCGAGCTTGCATTCATACAGAGATGTGTGCAATTTAGGTTGACAAACAGGTATGTGTGTCCCCATGCATGTTTGTGCTGAAAGTCATAAAAGCTAAATTGGACTTCAAATGAGGAAAAAAAAAAAAAAAGCTGAGTTCGACCTTCTTTTTTTCTAGCAAAAATCAGCCTTATAATCATGTGTGTGTATCAGCTCCCATACAAAGTTTCAAATGCTGCCAAACATCATTTTTCAACCCCTATTACGTAATTACAAGCCAATTTAAAATCTGCACTGAAAGAAAAGAGATGACCACAGCAGGAAATAACAAGTTATTGTGTTACGAGACAATCTGCCAGAGGAATGAGGTTTCCAAACATCTGTAATTTGCTTTCAGAAAAAGAACACCTGAAAGTGTCAGTTCCCCATACTGTAACGATTTAAAATCTTTGCTCTTTTTTCACCAAGGTATGATTCATTTTATATTCATATACAGTCAAGCCCTAAAGCGTTTGGACAAGAATACAACTTTCCCAATTTTACATCTATGACACAGTCAGAATGTGATTTGGACCTTCAGCTTTAATTTAAAATATTTAAAATACATGATATGCAAATATTGTACCTGCACCGTAAAACTTGATTTTGTTTCCAAAAGGTTTAAAATTCTCAACTAGCAGTTCAGAAGATTTGAGGTGCAAAACTAATCAATAAAAGGTATAGAGTTCAATGAGTCTGCACTGATAAATACTCACAGAAGCTAAACGTATAACTAAAGGAATAACAGATCTATCAGAAAGACAACAGAAGGTTTAGTTTGTATTTAAACGTGAGCTAAGTAAAAGTTGATGCGACTGGCAACAGTAGGAGGAAACTGAAAGCAGTTTACAGCACATATGGATAGTGACCTCAGACATACAGTATACAGTGTGTGTATATGTAAAAGGCTTCAGCAGGTGAAGGAGATCGAGCAGACATTAAGTTTATTGAAGACCCAAAGGAAGTAGAAAAGTCCTGGCAAAGCAGGAAATGCATGTGATTCAGACATCAGTCAGTCAGAGTGCAAAGAATTTGCATCCATATGTGATAACACAATCCTTGTGTGACTAATTTTTTTAGCTTGTTTAATTATTTTTGAACCCCTGACAATATTATTAAAGTGGGAAAATGTATAATCCTTTATTAATGAAGAAACTACCCTTCCTAACTATAAATATTCTGTATGATTTGACAAACAGATGCTTTTTACTGTAAGTTGTTTTTTTCAATTACTCTTTTTAAAAAAAAAATCTTTTTAACCATCTTAAATTAAATAAAAATATTTGTGAAAATGTTTTATATTTTAATCCACAATTTTATCATTTTAAATCTAACATGAACTGATTCAGATCTTTAAATTGTAAAAGAAATTCTAATTTTTTTTATGATAAATGCAGACAATAACACCAAATAAATTAATCAAGTTTTATGTTTAACCAGCTGATGTCTCTTTTGGCAGAGTATGAGCATTTTTCTGTGAATGCATTTGGCCACTACAGCCAGACATCTGATCATAAGATGTGAGGTTTTGTTTGTGTTTTCCATGCATCAGCTCTTTCATGTTTTTAATGAAGGTCTCCTTTCAGACATGTGGCTGAATATTTTTTTCAATTTAATCTACATAACCCAAACCCTGTAGACGGTTTTCTGTAGGAAAACAAGAAACACAAATGAGTGACAATTATAGAAGACCAATTCCAATGAAGTTGGATTTTATGTAAAACTTAGAGGTCAAAAACCCGTTCAGATTACATTCTCTCCATCAGGGGGCCATGACCACAATGACTCAGGAACCCTCCAGGAAAACCCTTTTCAGCAAGGCCAGATTGTCTCTGAATCTCCAAGTGTAGGCTAAAACTCTATGATGCAAAGTGAAAGCCTTAAGTGTACAACACCCAGAAACGCTGTTGTGTTTCTCTGGGTCCAAAGTGGAAAAGTGTGCTGCGGTCTGATGGGTTCACATTTCAAATTGTTTTTGGAAATCATGGATATCGTGTCCTCCGGGCCCAAAATAAAATAAGACTATGGATTGTTATCAGCGCAAAGGTCAGAATCCAGGATGTGTGTGATGATATGGGGGTGTTTTGTTGCTAATGGCACGAGTAACTTGCACATCTGTGAAGGCACCTTTAATGCTCAAAGCTACATGCAGGTTTGTAGCAACGTATGCTGCTATCCAATCAGTGTCTTTTTTAGGAACATTCCTCCTTATTTCCAAGCCACATTCTACACATGTTACATCAGCATGGCTTCACAGGAAAGAGAGGAGGCAGTGGACTGGCCTGCCTGCAGTCCAGACCTGTTGTTGTTCCTTCTGAAAGGGTCGCCACAGCAAATCATTCCTCGGGTGAATGGGCACATGTTTAACGTCGGATTCTTTTCCTGACGCAACCCTCTGCATTTATCCATGCTTGGGACTGGCCCTCAGAGAACAATCCTCCTCTGGGCCTGCAGTCCAGAACTGACTCCCATGTAAAAACATGTGGCGCAATATGAAGCATAAAATATGACAGAGACCCCAAACTGTTGAGCAGCTGAGGCTGTAAGACTGGGAAAGAATTCCACCTTCAAAGATTTATCAATTATCATTCTCAAATCCCAAATAGTTATTGAGTGTTGTAAAAGTGAAAGGTCGTGTAAAATGCATGTAAACATGGCCCTGTCTCCTGACAAAGGGAACATGGCAACACCAAGAACCTAAAAAGAAGCAAACAGGTAAAGTTTCAGGTATTTTTAACGTGGAGATCAAAGGCCTGTCTGTCCACCACCATCTTGAAAGAAAGCCAACTGGCATCAGTAGCTGCACTTACACAGATGCATGCTGGGTGGACTGACATCCAGTTTGTCACCGTCTTTGGTAAACACTGGTTAGTGTGCCGCTGGCAGTCACAGTCAGAGCTCTCATGTAGATTAAAGCCTTTCTATCAGAAACCAGACATTTTTTTAAAGAGCCAATGGATATGAAACCAATATCTGAAAATTCAAAGATTACCCTCCAGTCGGAGTCACAACTGACTGTAACACTATAAATGCCCCATGAAGAATATAACTGTCCATCACCAAAACCCTAAATTCCAATATGGTTCTCTAATGTCTGAGTTATTGTGTGTGTGTGTCTGTGTGTTAATGATGCCTGGCATCACAACGGCAGGATTCTGCTGGTCTTAATGTTTCCACGACCAAACTTAGTGACAGAATAAAAAGAACAAAAAAGTAATAAGCCTAGCCAAATATGAAAGGAAAAATACCTGGACAGGGAAGAGATGGAACAAGAATAAAGAAGACAAGGACAGATGGAGAGCAGACAACGTGGAAAGAGAAAAGGAAAACCTTCAGATAAACTAAAGGATATAAATTTCTCCAGTTCAACTTAAATTCAAGGATAACGTTGACGGCAACTGGAGGGGAAATTTTAAGAAAGCTGGGAGGGAGTAAAATTAGGTAAAGGGCCACAAAAAGGAAACATGAAGACTGGATCATGTGAAAAAGTTGTACAGGGTCACTAAAAAAGTTTTAAAACAAGTAAAAAAAGAAGTATTTCCGAGTTCAACAACTGAGATCTGATGACTGGCTGTGTGCACGAAGACTTCCCTGACCTGCAAAGATCACCAACAGTGTGTTACTTCCTACTTCTGTGTTGGATTTCAGCTTGATCAAAGCCTTGAGAACACACACATATGTTCACTTCTTTAACCTCTTCACCCCACTGTGTTAAGCAGCAGCCCTCAATAAGGACATCTAGAATACACTGCTTTGTTTTGTTTTTTTTGATGATTAGCAAAAAAAAAAAACACAAAACAATGCAACAAAAGCCCACCATACTGACACACTTCACTGCAGTGAGAAAAGCGTCCTCATTGGTGGAAAACAATTCTGTAAATTTCACGAATTTATCTTCAATTAGACCTTAGTACTTATATAATGACAAAAAAAGTCACGCCATGTTCATTCGAAGATGCAAAATGAGTTTGTGACTTGTTAAAGAGAAATCATTTCATCACCACAATGTTATAGTATCTTTGTGATGTAATGCTTCCATATAATCACATATTCAGAATGTATAACAGATGTGTAACCAGTGATGAATATTTGTACACAGACATATATTCAGACATAGACATCATTTGCAATATTACAACCTACTACAGTTTTTATTGCATTTCATGACAACACACCTTTCTCCCCACAAATGCCATGTTGGCTTATCAGTGACTTGCTTTTTTTAAAGAACAAAATCAGTTCTTTTGGACATATTCTCATTGGTAAGGGCTGCTTGTTTATCTCACAACATCTTATAACACCTGCTTCAGCAGCAGAGCTGCACAAAGCAGGATCTTTCATGGCAGAGAAGCTGTTGTGTGATGCTCTCAGTTTTGAAAGCTATGGATATAAAGATCTACACAAATATTTCTGCTGTATGTAGGAGCACAACTCAATCAAATAATGTTGTAAGACATTTACACAGGCATATGAATACCACATGTAAAGATCATATTGTGAATAAATTCTTAGAAAAGGGAGAATATTCTAAATATCATCGTGCTTGTAGTCGTAGCCGATGGTCAGAGGTTTAATTCAGTCACTGCATGGGTCAACTTACCTGAGATGGCGTTGGTGACAGACATGAGGGGAGAGTGCAGAGCTGGAGTGACTCCCCACACTGTATGGTATCCCACAATGCCAGCAAGGCCGAATGTGGTGACTATCTGAGTGAAGGCGGCGTTAGGAGCCGAGAGGCCCAGTCCCAGCAGGGTGGCAGCGCCTGGCAACCAGTGAGAAAACACAACGGCAGATTTCAGATAACCAGAGTGCTTGTAGGGTATGCTTGGGGGGAGTAAAAGCCATGTTTATTAATTCAGTCTGATTTGTCAACATGACACATGAATTTCCAAACTGTTTCACAAAAGATTAAATTTCTTTGTTTTCTTTTGGTATTAGTACTTTTTTTTTTGCCCATTTCCAAAACTTTTAGCACTTAATAGTTGATTACATCAAGCAGAAGGCATGTGAGCACCCATACTGTCCCACAGAGAAAGAAAACCTTGGTTACTGGTAAATATGAAGCAAATCATCTTTTCCAGTGCAAAAGTAGAATATTTTTCCGCATCAACCACATTTGATAAAATAACTTAAAGCCAGATTGGATTCCATGCAAATAAGCCCACAACCAGCACAAGGCAAGCCAAGCAGCACAGTAGCTATTTGGTGGTTTTAAGTAGGAAACAACTCAAGCACAGAGACTATGTGTGAACCACATTAACTACATGTGGCGCACTTACACAGAAGGCTGTGTAGCACCATGGGAAACCCTCACAGCAGCGCTACTTCAAACAAACACTCAGCAGGACACTCTTTTTACAATGCACACTTCCTGACACTAACAGGGTGCCTGTGTATGTGCTTGCCCTCATAATATGTTTCTGTCACTTCTCGCCTCCTGCGCACATTCCAGCAGTGACTTAAAAACAACTTGTTAACCCATCCTTCACCTTACATCAGATCTGAGAACCAGATAATCAACTGGTAATCCAGTTTTCTGTCACAGGGAATTGAACAATACTGACATTTCTACTAACCTCCAGTGTAAATGCCAGCAGTGCTGAGTGTAGCCCTGAAGGGGGAGATCTGTGACGCCTTCTCTGCCTCCAGTTCGTGGACAGACTTGGGTTTTGGAGGAGCTGCAGTGGGCACGTTGTTGGGCAGAGGAGCTGGGAACAGGTTCTTTCCGTTCTGTGAGAAATAGAGATAGGTTGGTGTGAATAGAAGCACAGAGGAAAAGCTTCGGTTTTATGATTTATATTCAATAAAAGAAGCAATGATGGAAATGTCAACTGTTATAAAAAAAAATACCTACAGAAGTTTAGACCAGACTTAAGCTTCACTTAATCCCTAAAATTTTGGGATGTATGTGAAGGTGTGTTTTTAACCTTGTTTTAGCTTTGCTTTTCATTCTGTAAAGCACTTTGTGCGACTTTTGTCTGAAAAGTGCTATAGAAATAAACTTTGATTAATTGATTACTTGTATTACCTGATAATAAATCCTGTGGATTAGCACTGACCTGTATTTGCAATCTAAAACATTACACTGTGGAGCTCAAATAAGCAAACTAATGATCAGTAAATGCAAAGTAAGATTTATCTGCACCTTAGAATCATTTACAAGATTATTACTGTCATCAGACATGGGTCAAATTACTGTGTGAAATCTGTTCTCTTGTCCTCTGATTGTCTTTCAACTGGTGATCACGTTCATTCATCTAAGCATATGGATAATGATCATTTAAACAAACTCAGAACAAAAGGGAAAAAGGAAGGGGAGCGTTTCAATGTAATAAATATGAATAAAATATTATCCGCAATGGCAAAAAAAAAAGAAAAGAAAAAAGCACAGTGAAACCAGAGGAAGAGTTGACTGGTAGTTTCTCTGAACTCTACTTACATAAAAGCAATGAGATTAATGAGATTATGCTGGCCAGTGAACAGAGTAGTGTATTTTTTACAACTAGGCTATCTTAGAGGATCCAAAAAACTTAAAGCACCGCACCTTACAAATAACACACAATGTGCATGTCCAGTTTTAGGGATGGTAGCAACCAATAACATGATTACAGCTAACTAAGTAATAATTGTGGCCATTTTAAATGTAAAATCCAATAACATCATAAAGTCTTTATTATAACATTTCGCCAATAATAAAATGAGATTGCTTTGTTATTAGTTGTTTACTGGTATAGCATAAAAAACCCTTCATAGATGTAAAATGAGCAGTGGATAATGTGACATGAATAAGGATGCAATTCTCAAAAATAAGATTTTTTCATAAGTAGTTTTTAGGTAATTTACTCATCTAAAATCCATTACTATAACATGATTATTGGTTTTATTCTATTTAAAATGGCCAAAACTACTCTGTTATTGGACATTTTAACACTACTGGTTGCTACATGGACGACACATTGAGCATTTTATTAACTGTAGCTGCAAAGACAGCAAAAATTAAAATTAAATTATTAAATTATTAACAATAAAACTGCAGCAACACTGAAAGGAAATTCGAAAAACAAACATAATTTCTACCACTAAAACTAAATGCAAAAGCCTTAACAGTACTTTAAATGTAACATTTAAAGATTAGATTCATCATTATGAATGAAACCAATTTTTCTGTGCTCTGTCAAATTCAGAGATAAAGCTTACAGCATACAGAGTGGACAGTTTGAGCCTGTATGAAAAAAAAATGCAGCTTTAGAGTGACATCTACTGGCTAATGCAGGTACATACATCGTTTCAAATATATTTCTTAAGACTGTGTTGATCCTTAAATCAGGAGCGGGTGAGGGATGCTTTCCTGCAACTGTTGGGTGACTCAAACTGATAGGTAATTAGCAAATGTATGCAGGGTTTGGTGTCAAGCTCTGCATATGTCTGTTGATCAAGTCTGATGTGTGTTGGTTGTGTTGCAGCAGGGAAACTCTGAGCATTTGAAGCCCTGCAACCTTAAAGGACAGGAGTTACCCACCGCTGCCTTAGATTGTAATGCAGCCCCTGCAAAACATAACAAATGCACAAGCATGTTTGTCAACTTCTGGTCCCATGAGGTCTTATACCTGCATGACGATTGATCCTCTGACAACGTGATCAGGGGTTCCATAGTCAAACTCTTCTTTGACATCAAGGTAAAAGTTCTCCTTGTCTGGGCTGATTGCCCGCAGCAACTTAGTGATGTTGTTGGAGTAAAGAGTGCTGGACTGGGTTGGTAGACGGCTTGGCAGATCTGTGTAGCCAATGTGGGTCACTCCCTGGAAATAAATAAACAAATTTTAGAGAAATGATTAAAATAAAAATAAGATGAGTGGATGCATAAAGCAAAAAGACTCTCTTTCAGGTGTAGGTTTGAGCAATATGTGCACTGACCTTGTATACCGACAGCTCTCCAGGTACTGTGGTCTCAATGTTTCCACCGGCCTCAGCAGCCAAGTCCACCACCACGGAGCCATCCTTCATGCTCTCCACCATAGGTGTGGTGATAAGGATGGGAGCCCGCCTACCTGTTATGTTTAATTAAAAAAAGGTAAACATTGAGCAGAAAACTTCAAATTTGTTAAAAGTCAAATTTACAGAAATTTAAGTTTTAACTCAACTTAACTCAAATTCAACAAATTTGGCAAAATAGTGAAATAAAACATGCAGAATGTACTTAAACTCCAGCCAGAACAGAACAAATGTAACACTTGCACATTTGGTAAAACTATCATTTCTTATAAAAATCTGTCTTCATATTAAAATCCTCTCAGTGCCTTTTCAGACCACTGGCCTAATGTTCTGCAATATGCCAGAAAAGAAAAGAAAGAAATATTTATACAGCCCTGTTTTTAAAGACTTTGTTTTCTAAATGTTCCCTTCAATTTTTGGACTAGCTGCCTGCAAGTCTGTGCGTTGTGCGTACCGGGGATGAGAGCAGTGCTGATGACAATGTCCACCTCCTGACACTGTTTGGCGAACAGCTTCATCTCTGCTTCTATGAACTCCTTTGACATTTCCTTGGCGTAGCCCCCCTGGCCTTCCCCTGACTCCTGAATGTCCACCTCCAGTGGCTCGGCACCCAGAGACTTAAACTGCTCCAAAGCAGCAGCTCTGGGAGACAAAGGAGATGCGGTGTCATATATCATTTAAATATCATATGGAAAATGTCAGAAAAATACAAAATTAGCATGAATGGAATTAAAAGTGTAAGGATTTTTACATTTATCAAATGATTTACAACAAAAAAGTGAAGGAAAAAAAATGCAGATTGTCACATTAACTTAAAAACAATTTTAACACAAATTGCAAATTATAAAATGCATAAATGAATAAATATTCATCTAATGAAAATTCATGAGTATAACAATTATAAAAAAAAAAAAAAATAGAATAAATATATGTGTAAATTGCTGCTCTCTTTTTTTTTTCCACCTACAGAACAAGTCTTTAAATTTACATGCAAATATTTGCAAAGTAGCAGTCGTTATAAGAGCAATAAGCAATAAGCCAGTACACCTCAAACAAAACACACCAAAATTAGTCCTCTAGTGCTGCTATTTTTCAGGCACCCAGGGGGTTTGGGGGGCGTGCTCAGCGGTTCAGATCTGTTGCCAGCCCTTGGTAATCACGAAGCTACTACTCCCCTTAAACAACAAATTACAAAAATACGTCTCCTGGCATTTCTTACATGTGTGCAGACATATCTCGTGGTTGTGGAAATAATGTTGGTCTGTTAAAGAAGGGTGAAATCACCCGCATGCTTCAAGCAAAGAAAACATCTAATGAGATTGCAGAAACTACTAAAAGAACTGTCTAAAACATTATGAAAAACTAGAAAGATGATGGAGAACCACAGTTTTAAAATCCTGAATCATATTAACTTAAATGTTTGGTGGAATTAAATGAGCCTGATGGGTCCAGAGTTACCCTGTTCACTGGGTGCATCGGGGTAAGAGGTAGATGAAGTGATGCACCCATCATGCCTGGTCCCTTCTGTACGAGCCAGTGGGGTTGCATGTTGGGTCTAGGTTCAGCAACATTACGCACACAAAGAATGAGGTCAGCTTACAACCTGGCAATGCTGACTGACCAGGTTATTCCAGCAATGGATGTTCCTTACCCGATGGCTCGAGCATATCCCAAGATGATAACAGATTTAGGGCTGCTCCATTTTTAAAGGATTAATAAATTATATTTCCTCAACTTTCCCTACAATTTGCAATACCATGAATGATTACCTTTAAATTAGGTTTAAAGTGCAGTCTGAGAGTCTGCACAATCTTTAAAAGTTTAAAACAAAATCTTTAAAACCTCCATCTCTACCATCCTGTCTTCAAGATGCTGGATTTCTCCACTTATTCTGCATTCAAATCCCTCCCTCTGCCAACACATAGTCTCAGCCATGAGAAACAAACCTGGTATCAAACCCTCTGACGATGGCTCCCATGGCCCTGGCAGTACCAGCTGCAGCCAGCCCAGCCACACCTCCTCCAATAATCAGCACCTTTTCACAAGCAGAGCAAAGGAAATGATTACAAATGACTGAACAGTCATTATGCACATTCAAAGTCAAAGTGATTATAGACAGGTCTGAAGATTTGAAGGAATTTTAACCACATGCAGATATTCTACACACCTTTGCAGGTGGCACTTTTCCCGCTGCTGTAATCTGTCCAGTGAAAAACCGTCCGAAGCTGTTAGCTGCCAGTAGAACGGCCTTGTACCTGGAATGGCAAGAGATTTGTGAACGTTTACATGAAGTTAAACATTTAAAAAGTAAAAAACTATTGAGTGCCTACACGTTAAGTGTGTCTGAAACCTGACATGAAGGCTGTATTTAATGCACTCATGTTGAATAAAAGACGAGTCAACATAACAGCAAAGAATGTCCAAGTTTAATAAAAACTTTGTTCTCACTAAGTGACTGTCTAAAAGATGCTGAAAAAAGCCAGAAAGTATTTTAAATTTGGTAACATTCCTTTGCGTTAAGGAATTTTAAAGTGATTATAATAAATAAAAAAAGAACCAAACATGATTACTTGATGTTTTGCATCTTTTCATTATCTCATATTCTATTACAACTTCATTTCAGGGCTTTACAGTCTGTTGTGTGTATGTTGCCTCCTGCAAATACTGCTTAGAAAGTTTTCTTCTTAACATGGACAAATCATAGCCTGAATGGCTCTTTATTTTTTAACAACTTTTATTACAGCAAAATGTAAAATAAACACTACTAAACATACCCTGCAATGTTTGCCATGGAGCTCAGAGCGTCATAACCCTGGGCGATGGTCACTCTGGGCACTTGGTCCATAGCCAGGACAGTGGCTTTCTTCTGGGACAGCATGTCCATCAGCTCGGGGTTCTGAGCTGGGTAGACGAAGCTGACTAAAGTGGCTGCTTCCTTCATCATTTCTACCTCGTGGACACCCAATGCAGGGTTGAATGTGGGAGCACGGACCTAGAATAAGACGCATCCAGTAAAGGTAAGTGCACAAGGGAAATAATACTGTTGTACTCCATCTGCCTGAAAATCACTCCAGTTATAAAGGCATTTGTGTCATTTCCAAATCTTCCAGAAAGAACATGCAAAACTTATAAGTTATTTCATCCTCTTCCCACTTTTCTCTTCACTTACTGCCATAAAGCCAAATGTATCACATTTGATATATACAGTTTCTGAGACCTTTTGCATTGCTTTCTGGTAGAAACTTTGCTTAAAACCCTGTTGTTCACAATCTAATACTTGTCTCCTGTCCCCAAATGGAAACCAGGGAGCAGAAGATTACATAACCATACTTTTGACCTATCATGCAGTTGTAAAAGACAAAAATATTAATAAAATTTGTTCATTTCTTTTTATTAATGGACCAAATAAAGACTTCAAAATAAAAACTTTTATCCCCAGTTTTTCTTGAGTAAGGCTTTAAAGAGTGAAATTCTTACCTTAACCAACAGATCAGATGCCAGGACATCTTTTAAGTCTTTAATGGTGGCTCCAGCCTGGGTGTACTGTTCATCAGGGAATTTGGAAGATTCTCCAGCACCGGACTCCACCACGACATTGAAACCCTGTTTGATGAGAGCCTGGACGCCAGCTGGAGACAGCGCCACACGTCGCTCATTTTGAAAAATTTCTTTGGGAACACCAAGTGTGAGTTGCTTGTATGGGACACCTGGAGAGTCACACAAGGCGGACATGAGAAGAGGAAACCGGTGAGACCTGTATTCACATCCACGATTTGCCGTGAAAGAATCCCTTGTGATTTATGCAAACAGGCTATGAACTCGTTTCATGCTGCACGTCTTACGTTCTGGTGACCGGCTATATGGGTTTCATGAATGTAAGTTGCAGGAGATTTAGAAGCAGCCTCTTCAGTTTCTTAAAATAGCATTTACCATAAACACATTACACTAACGACAACTGCTAAGTCTCTGTTCTCTAAACATGTATCTGTCTGATGGTTAACTGCTATTATTCCTTCAAAATACAGCTGGTAAAGGCAGTCATATTCATTATGCTGTTATTAAACCAAAATACCACAGAGGAAATGTTATCTAAAAAACAGAAAGAGAGATAAGTTGCAGTCTGTCAGAGGCAGTGTTGCCTTTTCTATTCTAAATTAAAGCAGACCTGAAATAAACTATTAAAAACAGGAGGAATAAAACTGGCATGAGGACAAAAAGGAATAAATCACATGCAAAAAAAAAAAAGTATTAAAACTTTACAAAAGACACCACAACCTTCTTTAAATAGTTTTGAATCTCTTTTAGAGCTTCTATTTGGGTCTGGTGCTCAAGTAAAGTCACATGCTGTGTTGTGTCCTATGGAAAATTCCACTGCAGCCTTCACACTCAGTCTCATCTGTGCAGAAAAACAAAAGCTTGTGGCCTTGTCTCGCTCTTCCTCTTCCTACAGTGATGACCTGTCCTCTCACAGCTCTTGTTTTACCAAGTTAAACACCACAAAGCAGCTGCCAATATGATTCCTGCAATCATACAATAATCAAACACCACTGTTGACATCTCTAACGTATGTCCTGTTTGTTTTCCCTAAAACATTACAACTTAAGTAACAATCAGGTAAAGAGCAAAAGAACAAAGTGTGAGATCTGGGGCTTGTTCACAGTAGGTGGATTAGTGTTTCAGCAGGATTACACTGTGGATGGTTTAGTCTGGCTAAAGATTTCTTGGCTCTTGACACGGCTGTAGGCAACATATCTCAGAGACTGAACCACACAAGTCATTCCTAGTGAAATGTAAAGACAAAAATGCTTTCACTTCAGCAAATATATCGAAACATTCCTGAACCACCAGTTGTATTGGTGCATTGTCAATAACAAATACATCTAGTCAATGGCTCAGAGGACTGGAGGTATTATCTCTCATCCCACTTTTAAATTAGACTATTTTCTTAAGATTATTGTAGTGGACCTTTTCAGCTGTGGTCAACTCAGTCCCAGCTACTCCAGTTTTGTTCATTTCTACCATCCTCCTATTGGCTATAGAAGGGCAGAGAACATTAAATTCCCACCGACGTCAAATGCAGCAACTGCAAAACATTTGGATGAGATTTTTGTTTCACTTTATGTTCTCTGGCCTTTAATGCAAAAGTACTTTCCCTGAATGCTAAGGTAAAAATTAGAAGACCTTATAAATGATAATTATTTACATTATTAACACAGCGGGCAGATGTTACAACAGGGAACAACTAAAATGAATGGAAAACTAATAGCATTTCTGTTTTTTTTCCTTGTCCATTTCCTTTACATGGTTTTCTGTTTTACATTGTCTTATATGAGACAGATTATTTATTTATATGGTACCTTGTGTCTTCTCTGGCGTTAACTGAAAGTTGCTCCTATAAATTTAGTTGCTGTTCTTGTTTTAATGTATGTTTTTTCTTGCTGTTGTGGACAAAACCATGTAAAAATATTAGTCTTTTTTTTTTATAGTTTTAGTAAGATTGATATTAGATCGGTATTTAATTCATGGATATTATCTTTTGTTCTCTTTTAGATGGTTTTGCAGGTAAAACATTGAAGAACATGATGTTGCATCTCGGGGATGAGAATTTCAACCATCTTTTCAATATTCCAACAAAGTAGAAAAAGTCATCCAGCTTCCCAGATGAGCCTCATACAACCCACTGCTGATAGTGTGTAATATCATCTCAAGCAATTATATCTGGCTTCTCACACATCAAAAGATATGTTTGTAGTAATAATTTTGTTCAGAACAAGTGTTCACTTTCAACAGTCTGACACACGAATGTAAGCACAGAAATCTAAAGCATGAACATGATAACATGCTTATTTTACTTTCAGACCTGAAACGAAGCTCATAGCAATAAGAATGACATTGTAACCTTTGAACTACAACATGCAGATTAGCCTAAATCAAAAATGGACATCAGCAAACACCAGACCCAGCAGTGAGATCCCAGCAGTCCCGCTAACAGGCACGTTAAGCACATCCATGTTGGTAAATATTACAAATCCTAACAGTTTTTTCATTCTGCACATTGTGATCTCTACACTGTACTTCATAAATCAAGTCTCACATCTACTTGTGGCCTCTATACTGTATGTCTAGAGGCCCCCGCAGAGGTCAAATCCAATCACATCTACACAAAACAAGTCCCCCTCTACTAGACTGCAAGCTGATACTCGTGTGTCCAGAATAGACGTTGCCAGCTGTTACTGGAGCTAGCTAAGCTGCAGGAATGTCAACCTCTGTCCCCGTGAACCAGAGAGAGAGAGACGTTGGTACAAGCCAGCACATACAGACATAAAGCCCCAGAAACCAGCTAGTGCTGGCTTCATAGCATGCACACTCCTCTCAGCTGGTCACTCTAGATAGACTTGAGGTCATAGACAGCAGAGAATAAGGCTTCAGGGCTGCAGTAGCCTCACTGTGACACTAACGCTAAAAGACAACGCAGGTAGCACTTACACTAAAAGTAAACCTGCTGTAAAGGATGAAGAATGTCCCGTTTAGTGTTATTCATCTCTATTTTGCCCAAACAGAGGATTACAATGTTCACAACAACTGTAAGGGGCCTAGCTTTGAGACAAGCACACAATTAAGAATGACGACTGGTACGTTTAGACCAGTGACACGAAGAAAGGACAGTGGACATCTGCTACCATTGTCCGTTTTCTGAAACGAGCCGTTAACACATCCCACGTTAAAACCGTGCACCTGATACAAAAGTTCACGAGAACGCAGAGAGACGCTGCAGGTGGGGTTGCTTTCATGTGGCTGTCAGTCATTAAACTAGCACGCGGGTTGAGAACAGCTTCCAGCATTACGAGCAGTCGGCTAGCTGGGAGTCAAACCAGTCCTTTATGATCTAATTACTTTCAGATAAATGCTTCTCCTGTATAACCTGCGGCGAAGTCTACCTGTATAATTATGCACTTTGCAACATCAAGTTATAAATTCCTCAAGCCAGCAGTAAGATTCGTACCTGAAAATGGGTCATAATGAGCTCTTCGTATGCTTAAAAACCATCCAAACAAACTTCAAATAAGGTTAAATCATTTCTAAGTTACTTTTGACAAGCTGTTGTCCAGTGTCAATCATGGAAAATGTGTCTGCATAAGTACACACAAACATACATTTCCTCTTAAATTTCTTTCCATCATAATAAAATGATAATTATTCATTCATTCATTCATTATCCTAATCGCTTAGTCTGATGAAGGGTTGTGGGTAATAATAAATAATAATAATAAAAATAATACAGATATACAGATTAATCACTGACTGATTAATCATCGGGTCATCCCGACTTTTACAATGCATGCTTTGGCATGAAAAACTGTGAAGGAAAACTTTTCTTTTTTTAAGTTCTTTAATGGCTGAAGTTAGAAGCAGCTGCACTCTTAAAGTCATTGTATCATTAATGCATGGATGCTGTCAAATTAAATGCTGATATTTCAACACAGCATTGAAATGTTAACTAGGGATAAAGATACGCCGAAAACATCTAAGTGTCACCTTGAAGGCTGAGAAACTTTCTAACCTGCATACTTTCAAAAACAGACATGCTGTTGTTGGCATTTTGTTGCAGCAAACACCACATGACCTTGACACAGAGCCGTCACTGGAGACCTACCTTCACACCTGGTGGCTTTATACTTTACAGTCAACCATTGAAACTCAGTAACAAAAACCTGCTAACATGTATAGCAGTACTTAATCCCTCTGCAGCCTCTTACCTGGGCTTGTGCTTCGCCACAGAGCTTGTTGGGTCCTGAAAAACCTCACGGAGGACGATTTAAAAGCCCGGCAGCTCTGCACCTTCACAGACACGCTGCTGAACACGGGGGCAGAGCAGCTGGTCGCCACAACACGCAGGAGGCTCGCCATGGTGCACACACACCTGACTCTCACACTGCAGGAGGAGCTCAACAGGATAGACAGCAGCCCTCCTGGGGAGGAGACGTGTGCCAACAGACAGAGAGGGGAGGGTGGTTGGAGGTTGAGTGGGAAGGAAAACAAAAAAACGTCAATTTGTCTACAGAGATTATCCACTGGATGTGCACATTTGTACAAGCTCCACAGAAAGATCTTCTACAATGTCTTCCCACACAAACATGACCTTTCATCAAACAACATTCACACGTGCAAATCCCCTGTGCTTGAGCTGCTTTGCAAGCAAAATTTATTTTATGACCTATTTTTATTTCAGAAGAAAAAGAAAGGTATATCGATATCTGTCAGTTGACAGAAATCAAACACAAGCACTTTTGACTGCATTCCATTTACTGCTGATGTAGCAGTAAACAGTATGTGGATCAACTTGTTTACTTTAACATTAGATAATAGAACTGGGATAAACTGGAGTAGGTGGCTGGTGTAGTAGGGTTTAAACTAGAACTAAATGGTTTGTAATAAACGTCTTTCTGTCACTGAGTCCTGAAAAACAAAGGTTTAGTAAGAAGTTCATAAATGTATACTAACCTGAAAACCAAAGCCAATTCAAAATGACAAAATACGCATAAATTACTGACTATGGGAGACAAAAGTGGAGATGGAAGGGCTGCATAATAAATAACCTGATAGAAAATACATTTCCATCATCTTCATCATTTATTGTCTTTGCAGTTTAGCTTAAATAACATGTTTAACCATGATTGACTTAAATGTAAATAACTTTCAAAACCTACAACACACCACGCCCTGTAAAAATCTGTAGGAAAATACCTTTTTTTTTTTTTTTTTTTTTTTAATTCTTTTAGTCAGTCTATAATGAAGAGGTCAAATAGCAGAGCTCCTCTTTAAGTGGTTGTTTTGTCTGACCGACACCATCATTAGAGGACATAAAAAGCTGCCAGACAGACAGAACTTGTCCACGGACCAGAAGTGATAAATAGTGGGATTTGTCACATTATAGCTTGCATATTATCCTGTGATTTAATGTCCCACTTTTCCTCTCAACCTTCGACATTTTAAGCAAGCAAAGATTTAGTGGGGTTGACCAGCTAGATCCAGAACTCGTAAGCGTAAACACTCCTTCACTGTCATTAAAAACTAAACATGAAGACGTATACCAGTTCAACTTAAAAAGGAAAGCAAAAGAGCAGCAGCAGTTAAAGTCTACATTACAGTAAATTGGGCATTTAATCCATTTTTCATACTCGGATAAACTGCCACGTGTCCAAAAATTATGACTGAAAAGGCTATTGCGCTTTTTGTTTTGTTTTGTTTTGTTAATGCTGAGTGTGCAGAGTAAAATCCGGTCAGTCTCGTGCACCTCTGGCTAAAATGCTTTACATGTGAACCTCTACAATGACACAAATGACATCAAATCAATGGCTTCCACCTAACAGCTCACTTTCAATTGTGTCCTTCACAACGTGAGGATTATAAGTGTTTGTGGCAGAACAGCTTTCAAAACGCGGTCTTTAGACTGAGACGACACTTCTCTTTTTGTCTGCGAGGAGAAGAGGGGGCTGTTAAAAGCTAGCAGGAGCTAGCTGCTGCGTTACCTAATATGTAAGAAATTTACCTCCGTTTCATTGATGTGGGTGATTACTGACTAAAAAAAATCCCAGCGCACTCATGGGGATGCAAACCGAAACAAATGCAAGGCGGAAATTGTGAGTAATGGGGTTAACGATGAATAACTCGACTGACCTTTGCAGACAGTCCGGGGCCCTGTGCAGCACTGGCGAACTTTCCGTTCACCCGGAAGCTGTCCGCTGAAACTGCCGGCTGAAAATGCGATTGGACGATGAGAACTACGTCAGCGGATATGCGAAGGCAGTCACCCCGCTGTCACGCGGCACTAACAAATGACATGGTATATGCATAAACTGTAAGGTTATATCTTTGTAGATTCTGTTACTTGTAATATATATATATATATATATATATATATATATATATATATATATATATATATATATATATATATATATATATATATATATATATATATATATATATATATATATATATATATGTATATAATGTCAACAGCATATCATAATGTCAACAGCATATCAGAGGGATCTATTACTGACCTAAAACTAATGGGTTCCATTAGTGGTTCCCAGGAGGGCATTACATACTATAAAGATGAGATACAGATGTTTGGTGGAGCTGATTCTGAACATCAGCTCTGTGTATAGAGCCCTGAGACTTTCCATATCTTTTATGTATGACTATCTGGGGCAAAAATTAAGTCTACACTTTTAAAGGAAGCGCAAATTTGCGAAGATTTAAACAAAGACAGTCGATGACATACAGACAAACATGTGCATAGTTATAAATAAATAATTTCACATTTACACACTACTTAAACCGTTTAATCTAAAGACAGATATAACCTTTTTTTAATAAGGGGTGAAAACGTGCAACTACAAAAATGTCCACAGGAGGTCGCTCTAACATAGCTCTTTACATCTATCTTATTCAAAATAAAAAATATTGGGGTTGCAGTGGCTATTAGAAATTCAGTTTTACTAAGGAAACTTCCCAAATGGACGAATAAAGATGTGTAAAGTTTAAAGTCTGAAGCTAAATGTTTGAGTTAAACTAATATACATAGTTCCTGACTGGTTCCCAAGACTTTACTGGTCAATTACACTAATCACATTAATTTCTTTTGACTGTCAATGTAGATACTTAGGACATACTTCCTTGAGATTATATTTTCTGGTACATACAAGTCACAGACGTAGAATTAGTAAGGATTATTGTAGAATTACGTAAACTTAAAATTTGCTACAATTTATTACTTTTCACAGATCTCAGTCCAGTTAAAAAAAAAACAGGACATATATACACACACACACTCGCGCACACACACACACACACACACACACACACACATATATATATATATATATATATATATATAAATATATATATATATATATATATATATATATAAATATATATATATATATATATATATATATATATATATATATATATATATATATATATATATATATATATATATATATATGTATATATATGGTGGCATTTATGCCATTCTGTTGCACCAACTCTTCTTTTAAAAATACTTTTTTTATAGTCCTGGAGCTAATAGACCACCTGGAGTTACGTAAGCCACATGTTTCCATGCTTTCTGCCCTTTGGTAGTGTTGTGCTATTGCCTTTTTCTTTTTTCTTATCTTTTTAAAATGTATGTTTCTATTTGTTTTTCATCTCCATTACCATGAATAGGTGTCAAGTAAGTTTTGGACCCTGATTCTTTTTGTGCTTTTGCACATTCTCTCTCTTACAGCTTGATAGGCCAATATGCACAATATACAGCATAAATTCTCTGTCACACACAATACTCATCTGTTTCTCTTTATCAGGCTCTGGTTGAGGAATGCGTTGTTACAACGGATGGTTCTCATTGTGATATTTCACCCAGACAATTCTTCAAACTGGATTAGCTTTGCATGGATTCTTTGATTTCCTTTTTTGATGTTATTCTTGTTTACAGTCTGTAAAATAAAAAAAAAATAAAAAACTGATGAAGGCAACATGCATGAACCTTTGATTTCATGAAGCATCTCCAAAGACATTTCTTATTGTAAGATGTCTTAAAGGTCAGTGCTTTCAGGTTTAAATTTAAAATAAACCTTGAAAATATATCCCCTGGGTTTTTATCTGTCCATTATTGTTTTGATTAAGGAGCATGAACAAATTGTCATTCATTCTTTCATCTATACCGCTTAGTCCAACTTAATGTTGTAGGGATACTGGAGACTATCCCCGGAGTGAGCAGGTGAGAGGCAGGGGGACACCCTGGCCAGTCCGTCAATGTGAACATACTTTATACATGCCAAACAAAGTTGAAAGAAAATCCAATAAAACAGCAAACTGAAGTGATGATGGTTGCATGCACTGCACATCTGCTTGGAAAATCAACCAGTATAACCCCAGTTTCCAAAAAGTTGACATGGTGTTTCCTGTCTCCATAAAAGCATAATGCAATAATTTACTCATATTTTATTTCCAACAGAGCAAACACAGCATATCAGATGTTCAAATTAAGACATTTTTCCAACTCATTTTGAACCCGATGACAGCAACACAAAACAATAAAACAGGCACAACAAACGGCTGGAAAAGTAGTCTGCACAAATACAAGGAAAAAGAACGACTGGAGCTTAAACAGATACATGAATTCCCAACAGGTCAGTAATAACACTGGCTACAAAAGAAGCATTTCAGAGCACCAGATGGAAAAATGGGCAGAGGCTTACCCATCTGTGACAAAACTGGATGCTCATGAATTTTGGGTCCCCAGGGGTTAAAAACAGACATGATTCTCTGCTGGACGTCCCTACATTGGCTCTTCCTGAAACTTCCCAAAAATCAGTCAATGAAAGTAGTTTACTGTGCAATCTACAAATGCAGAAATGTCTCCATGTCCTCTGAACCAAAACTCTTTCAAAATGATCTGAGGCAAAGTAGATAACTGTTTTGTTGTCAGATGAAACTAAATTTCTTTATCGAAACAACAGACTCCATGTCCTGCAGACTCAGGGAGGAGCTGTCCAGCTTATCATGGCAGGACAGTTAAAGCCTGCATCTCTGATGGTATGGGTTTGATTTAGTGTCCATGGGCAGCTTATACATCTGTGAAGGCATCACCAATGTTGCGTTCATAAAGTGCGTCGTCCAGCATTATCTGCTACCACCCAGACAAAGTCTCTTGCAAGAAATCCTTTCAGTAAGACAATCCTAAACCATATAGAGCATCCATGTTAACAGTCCTTCAGACATTTCACCAACATAAAATACCCTGTCACAAAGGTCCAGGACTGTTTAGAAGCAAAAACTTGAATCAGAGAGGAATGGAGATCGTCCATCACCCTGTTACAGTTTTTAAAAGATGTGTTGCTGCCATCAAATCCAAAATAAACTCATTTTTATGATCAAATAATTAAATGTCACAGTTTCAGCTTCTGTTATGTTTCCTCTGTGTTATTGGAAATAAAATTAAGGCTAAAATAAGAATTGTAAATCATTATTCTCTGTTCTTAATCGCCTTTTCCACTGCTTGCCCTTTTTTCATGTCTGTAATCCTTTGTTACATTAAAAATAAAAACATAACCATGAATTAAGCCCTAATTTCAGTTATTCTTATTAGACCTCAGGTGATCAGGTTATTGCACCCTAAACTTTAGGTTATGACTTTTGTTGTTGTTCCAAGATGCTTAAAGTCTCTCCATTTCTTTTCTGCAGCATTTTAACAAACTACACATTCAGTTTTATTAAGTGGGCTTGTTGCTTTGGGCCAAGTTTTTGAGCTGCATATTTGTTGAATCACATGAACATGCTGTATATGTGGATTATTAGCTAAGCTTGAAACTTTGGTTCCAGCAGTAAGATTTGTACAAGTTCATTATCTTGAGGGAGGGGCTGTGGGAGGAACTACTGCTGTGCTGAGACAAAAATTCCCCTTTGGGGCATTTTTTTTTCCAAAGATTTACAGTTTTGACCTTGTGTGAACTTTTCAAGACTTCAGCATCTATAGCCCACTTTGGGTTATTTACAGCTACACTGCCGTCCCCTTCCTGCAACCCTGACGAACAAATGGCTTTAGGCTGAACTCCTTCATGGATTTCTTAGCTCTCCGTTTCTTCTTTTGTGTTACAGAGCCCTGTTTCTGTTTGATGGCTTTTTAATGTTTTTTTTTTCTCTTGTTTCATGTAAAACGATAATCATTACTTTTTAATTCACAATAGCTCAAATTAATGTTTGACTTTTAACTACTATTAAAAATTTTGTGTTCAGTCAACCTTGACATGGTGAATAATAATAATAAAACGGGGAATCTGATAACTTACTGACCCTTTCTGGAATCCAAGTTAGGATCAGATTGTCAGCAGGTGAAAATATGGCCTCTCAGATATTTCATGGGCCCTCACACTGATTCTCTGACTCATGCCATGCAAGTACAAGCATGTTTTTACTTGTGCATGTGAGTAAATGTATGCATGTAGGTGAACAGGATCAGCACTTCTGTATGTATGTATGTTGTGTATGTGCCAGTAAATATTGTTCAAATGATCATAGACACATACATCCTCACTGATGTGTTGGGAGTTTGTTTGTGCGCGAGACAGCAAAAAAGAGAAAGGGAGACTGTTTTTCTTCCACAAAATGCTTTGAAGTTGTAGAAAATTCCAGGAGTTTCCTGTTAACAAGCCTGGACTATAATGTGAACCAGGAGTGTGTCTGTGTGTGAGAAGAGAAGCGTCTCTCCAGTCAGTCTCTCACATGGTGAGAGGGGTTAACATCACAGCAGTCTTTGCTGTCTCTTTACCATCAGGAGTCCAGATTTGGTTCACTTGTTTTTTTTTTTTTTCTTTTTATACTGCGACCTTTCGAAGAGCTTTGAACAGGATTCAAAGCATGGAAACAACTCTGCTGGAAATTTTCTGTCTTTTTTAAACTATCAAATAACTTTCAGCCATCTGGCAAATCCTCTCAGTCTGTCTCAGATGCTACAGAGCTTTCTAAGAGCTTGCAGTTGTGAGAACAACAATACATATGTGCACTGTTATTTCTGAGACTTTATGAGCTGCTGAGCAGTTCCAACGTTTCAGCAAACCAACTTCTCAACGATACAATAAGGATGCTTCACTTCTATACCTCACACTGTTTGATGTCTTTTGCCGCTTTGTGGAGCCTCACCTATCCAGGATTGCTGGCAGCGTGGCCTAATATTGCTGGAACCAAGGCAAAACACCAGTTGGACCCCAATGTGAGAGACTGGGGAGACTACTCAGACCTCCCTCCTGGAATTGAATTTGGGCTTGGGCTGGAAGAAGACAGTGAAAATGAGGAAAACAGGGGGATTGGCGAATCATCACCAAGTTTGGCTCCAGAGCTGGATTTCCTGGCAGAATTTGCAGGTGCGAGGAACTATTTGATCACCTTATCGATCTGTTTGCAGTCTTCCTTGTTTACAACTCTTAAATCTTGCAGGCAAAAAGCGTCTGTGGGTGATTTCAGCTCCATCACACAGTGATCACTACCTTCATATGATGGAAAAACAGATAGAAGACACAGATGAGGTAATGAGCTTTTCTTGCTCATGTGACACAAACTCAGATTTTCAAGCTTTTGACAATTTTGTCCTGAAGTACTATTTTCCTTGCACCTCTTGTTTCTTTGTCTGTCTCAGAAAGGGCTGAACTGCCGTTTAGCAAAAAGAGACACTTTTATCGTAACCATCATCCAGAATGCCATGATGGAAGGTCGTATTCAGAAAACAACTTTTCAAGGAGATGCCACAGTCGAAAGCTTGGACCCTGATACAGTTACTAAACTGCTGCACTACCTGGAGCTCACTGGCCAAGTAAACACAATGCCATCACTGGCTTTAAT
This sequence comes from Telmatherina bonti, assembly GCF_933228915.1. Taxonomy (NCBI): domain Eukaryota; kingdom Metazoa; phylum Chordata; class Actinopteri; order Atheriniformes; family Telmatherinidae; genus Telmatherina; species Telmatherina bonti. The sequence goes on from NC_136615.1 coordinate 21,211,820, forward strand.
GACTTCTTCTTTTCTCACCATCTCTTTTTAATTTTGATTCACTTCAGTGTTTCTGCATTGTTTTACAGTTTACATGCTCTTAAGTGACGTTCAATGCCAAATTTTTTCAGGAAAAAACATTCACCATGTTGGTTATGAAGAAGAACCTCCAGGTCAGTGAGCGTTTCCCTTACCCAGTCCGTGTTGAGGCCATTTTGGAGCTCATCGATCAGTTTCCGATGAGGGTGCTCGAGAAGATGACCAGAAAAGGATCCAAATTAAGGTGCGTGTGAAGCAAGATCTTTTGGTCTAAAACTTACACACATTATATATATATATATATATATATATATATATATATAAAATATGTATATATATATATATATATATATATATATATATATATATATATATATATATATATATATATATATATATATATATATATATATACATACACTATTCACAAAAAGTTAGGGATATTCAGCTTTTGGGTGAAATTTCACAACAAGCCTAAAATGCATTCAAACCTGTACAGGTGAACTTAATGTGATCTTCTCTAAGCTTTTAAATGCACATGTCCAACTGTTAAATGTTTCAATAAATTTTGCACAAGTTGCTGTTCTCTAACAAGGAGCTTAACGGCAAAAATCACAGCAGGTGTGTGATCCTTGACCAATAAATGTCCTGGTTCAATTAGAGCTGGTGTTTAAACAGTTGTCCTCATCATGCTGTTCACATTTTGACATCATGAGACCAAGACGACACCTAACAATGGAACAACAGTCCCTTGCCATTGCGATGCTTCAAACAGGACGTTCTCAGACAGAAGTGGCCACTGAGCTTGGAGTGTCACAGAGTGTCATCAGCAGGTTGCAACAGAGATATCCAGAGACTGGAAGAGTCACAGAAAGGCCTAGAAGTGGACGTCTTGTGGCCACATCCCGTGCCGATGACCGCTACATTGTGAACACTGCCCTGAGAAACCGGATGATGAATGCCACTCAACTCCAGGCACGTTTAAGAGAGGTGAGAGGCACCCAAGTGTCACGTCAGACCATTCGAAACCGTTTCCATCAGCGTGGTCTGCGTGCTAGACGACCTGCACGGGTACCTGACCACACCACCAGGCACAGGCATCATCGTCTTGCATGGGCCAGGGAGCATTTACGCTGGACGAGGAACCAGTGGGCCTCAGTGCTGTTCTCTGATGAAAGTCAATTCACACTGAGCAGAAATGATGGCCGGCAACGATGTTGGAGACGTCAGGGAGAACGCTATGCATCAGCCACTGTTGTCACCAGGCGAGCTTTTGGTGGTGGCGGTGTTACAGTGTGGGCAGGGGTGTCCACTTGGTACAGACTGCCCTACACTTTGTGAATGGTACAGTGACAAGCCCATACTACCTGAATAACATCATTAATCCAGTGATTGTGCCCCTACATGAACAGCACAGGCCTAATTTCATCTTCATGGACGACAATGCTCCTGCTCATCAAGGCCGCATCATCAGGGAACGGCTGTTGGAGACTGGTGTACCTCAAATGGAATGGCCTGCACTCTCTCCAGACCTGAATCCCATTGAAAACCTGTGGGATCAGCTGAGCCGTCGTGTAGAGGCTCGAAACCCTGCACCCCAGAACCTCAATGACCTGAGGGCTGCCCTTCAAGAAGAGTGGGATGCCATGCCTCAGCAGGCAATAAGTTGCCTTGTGAACAGCATGAGACGTCGTTGTCAAGCTGTAATTGATGCTCAAGGGCACATGACGAGATATTGAGACGTTCAAATTTTTTGTTGTGGTGTAACTACCATTGTTGTTACCTTTTGTGTTGAATGAATTTTTTGAGATGAGGAAATCAGTAGTGCATCCTTCTACTTAAATGTCTTACTTTTATGATATTATATCACTGTAGCATGAACATATTGCATTTACCATAAATTTCACCTGAAAGCCAAATATCCCTAACTTTTTGTCAGTAGTGTATATATATATATATATATATATATATATATATATAGTCTAATATACTAACCCATAATAAATAGCCTTACCAGTCAGTTCACAATCTACATACATTCTGTCATGTCCTCTCTAGTTCAAGCTCAGTCTGTTTTCCAGCAAAATGTTTTGCACACACCTGATCATATTTTATTACGTTGGAAAATAGAAAGAAATTTAGATTTTATTCACTCAAGTTAAAGGCGGCCTTTTCAGTCTGCCAGAATCGGTTTCCCTTTAGCTTATACAGTAACATCAGTTGTTTTCATTTATGGATTACTCTGAGCATTTATACTTATGACAATACATATATGGAAAGTTTGGTTTTTATATGCAAAGGCAAGGTTTGCACATTTTATATACAAGACAATTTAAAGTGCTTTACATTGAACATCATAGCGTTGCAGTGGTGTGCAGAGAGCATAAAAACTTTTGAAAGAAAAAGAAAGAAATTAAATAAAAATAGAGAAAAATTATTATAAATAAAATATGAACAAATTTTATAAAGTTACAATGTGAGGAATTAGCAGTTACTGTGATAAAAGGCGGCAAATAAAAAAATTCTTAACCTTGAATGAAAACAGATGAGAGTTTCAGCAGAACTGCAGTTTTCTGGGAGTTTGGTCCGCATGTGACGAGCATAAAAACTGAACGCTGCTTGTCCATGTTTGGGAACACAAAGTAGACTTCTTCCTGATTACATGAGGGGTCTGATTGGTTCATAACAAACCAGTAGATCCTGAACATATTTTGGTCAGAAAACCATTTATTTCTTCACAAACCAACAGCAAGATTTTGCAGCTGTAAGGGGACACACATTCTGTCGGGGGCGTTATGCAGCTTTCAAGAATCTGTTTCCCTTGTTAATATAATTTATATAAAAATCTGATGTTTTTATTCATGTAAACATTACATCAAACAGCAAATATGCTGCAGTAAATATGAGGAAGTTTGGTCTCAATATACAAGAGGGGAACACTCATCGTGGCAGTCATTGTTCCTCAGCCCGCCAGAATCTGTGCCGCCTGCCTTAATAGCTTGTATTATGTCCTACTATCATGTGTTTTGATTTATAGATACCTCATATCACACCTAATCACTGTAGAAAATATGAGGAAGTTTTGCCTTCAAATCCCAGTTATTGTTGGGCAGGCAGCCATTATGTATTTCTTTGACCTCATCTCTAACATGATCACTGCATTAAATATGTGGAAGTTTAGTTTTCATTTACAAGTTATATGGGAAAATGCTACTGAAGGTTTTTGTAGATACCAACATGTTGGAGATATATCCCATGATGCACTGCTGATACCTATTGTCAGAGCCCTCAATAAACTTTGTACCTTGCAGCTAAAGGGATAAACGTCACTGGCACTGTTTCACCATTCTAGTGTTAGAACCTGAAATGAGCATCGTACAAAATGAAGTGACACGGTTCTGGCAGCAATTTATTTTATTAGAACCAAATATTATTCAAACAAGTAGAAGGAAAATTCTTCAGAGGCCTGTTAGATCCTGGTACAACATGAATGTAGAAGCTGAAAAGCCTTATCGTGGGGTAGCTGCATTACTGCCTTCTGACGACCACACTTGGACTCAAATTTGTCAGAGCAAAGCATACAAAAATAATCTAATCAAGAAAAGTCACATCTTCACCCTCACATGGCAACACAATCTTTAAGGGAACCTTATCCAGCAGTGACATGTGTTAAATTTTGCTTGCCCTCCAAGACTTAATCTCCTTTAAGCAGCCCAATAAAACCAATAGAGGAACTGTGGTGTTGCAGTGAACCCCTTAACTAAGCTGCAACAGTGGACTAAACAACCAGAACAACTTAAACCAATAACTTACAAAATATGTGATTATGGTACTTCCACGTGAAAGCTTAAAGTCTGTGCATGTGCAAAAAGTGGAATCAAGCTTGTTTTCAGACAGTCTATTTTATGACATAACAAAATGTTAATATAGTAATAGTACTGTATGCAAGTACAACACAAAACACTGTATTGAATAAATTCTCTACACAACAAATGCACACCACTTTCTACTACTGCTGCGTTTTTTAACCTTTCCAAGACATTAAAAAAAGACAAAAAAAAAACAAAAACAAAAGCACTGAATGAATTTCAGAGATTTGTTCAGGAAAGTATAGATATTTGGATGTAACTTTATACTCAGGGTACATTGAGTAACTGACTCTGCAGTGCAGTGTAAATAAATGCTGTTTCTGTTATGTTGCAGATGTAAAACCAAGAAAAAGAAAGTTGTGAAAAGAAAGAAAATTATGAAGAAGATGGTGATGAGCCCTCAGAGACAAGGAAATGTGACCTCTGCAGTGGCCTCACAAAGGAGACCTCTGGATAAAAAAGCTGCTCTGAAGAGTAAAATCATGGACATACTTAACGGTCGATCGAGATTTGTTATTCGCAAGGTGCCTGCTGGATCCACAAAAGGGAAGGAGTTGAGCAACAGTGGTGGGCTCAGCTCTAAAGTGTCCAGTCCTCCATCAGTCCCAAGGAACAATGAAGAAGTGGAAAACGACAGGTGCTGTCTTTCCATTTTCTTTGTGAATTTTTTTAAAGTAGCAAGAAGTAAAGTGCATGTCAGTCATTTTCCGACAGCAGTTAAATTTTTTTTTGTGTATACGTGACTGAGCGTCTTTTGAATCACATTGCAGATCTCGGTCCAGTTTGAAAGAGGGAAAAAAACAACATGGAGGTAAAAACAGTGACCATAAAGAAGACTTAAATGTAAAGAGTGTTTCACAAGATAAACAGAGCAATAAAAAAAAGGGCAAAGGGAAGAAAGGAAAGAAAGGAAAAGGAAGAGGTAAAAAATCCAACACAGAAGCAAGTGAAGAAGATAAAACAGCCCTGAAGAAGTTTCTGGACCGTTTAAGAGGGTCCAGAAGGCTTATGGTGAACACTTCTCCTCCTCCAAAATATCTCAGATCTCAGATGCTCTTCACATTGGAAATGATACATTAATGCAGGACCTTCATAATAACAAATATGCTTTTTTTTGTGTACAAGCTGATCTCCACACCCAGTAGAGATGCAACGCTGTTCATCCAACAAAGTCAAGAGAACGAGAAGCAGCACTGTGAGCTTGCTATCAGGAAGATCACCGTGGCAACCATCGTGGGTGAAGGAAATGATGCAACACTCACAATGCAGCCCTACCAACTCGGTAGGAAGTTTATGTCAGACGTCATGTATTGTCATATATTTCTATTTAAAAGTATGGGTATGTTTTTTTCTGGGGTGTCAAATCATCTAAAACTGCCACATAGATATTCGTGATGAGTTTTTATGTTAACTCTTTGGATGCCAGCTGCTTTTAAAGTGGACGTCTTTAGCAGCCACTGAATTGAAAACAGATGTAATGATCCTTTGGATAAAAATATCAAGAGATGAATAGGCAAAAAAATACATTTTAGCCAGATAACATTTACTAGTAACTAAGAAAAATCTTTTTGCCAATGAAAATGCAGCTCACAGGAACTACAGCACATTTAATCCATTTAATATCTCAGTCATCCTAACCACTTAATCCCATGAAGGGTTGCGGGGAAGCTGGAGCCTATCCCAGCAGTCTTTTAGGCGAAAGACAGGGTACATCCTAGACAGCTCGCCAGTCCATCGCAGGCATCTAATATCTGTTTTATTTTATTTTACATTTAATTTTAGGTCTTCATCAACAGCTTCTTGTCTGTGTTTGGCATTTTGTTGCTTGTGTTTGTGTGTTTCAGAGTCAGAACCTTCTCTAAGTGATTCATCAGATGAGCTATCACACACAGGCCTGATCTCTATGTTGAGAGCAGAGCTTGGCCTGTCATCTTCAGACCTCTTTTCAATGACTGTCACAGATTACGACATCAAGCCTACTGTAAGAGAGCCTCACCTGAGTTTCCAGAGTTTGTGGGTCTCTTTGACATTGTATAGCAACAAACTTGATTTCATTTAGTCCAACTTATCCTAATAATTTCCCCAGAGAGTCTTTGAGGCTCCTCCATCAAGCTCAGCATTGTTTGAGTACATCGACAACTTCCCTTCAAGGTACTCAGAGAAAGAGAAAGAAAGGAGGAGTCCTCCAGTTTGCTCCAAAGACACACAAATCCCTGCAGCTAAGAACTCATTGCTCAGGTGGAGTAACTCAACAACACACATCATATTACAGAGAAGAGTAGCATGAATTTAAATGTAAGAATTTTAAAGAGCACTGATCTTTTCTGCATACTTATCTAAAGATTTTTATAAAACTGTAAACCATGCAAATGATCACTGTATTGTTTATAATAAATTAATTTACCGTTATTCTATATCTGGTTCTTCCACTCTGCATATCCCTCAGTAAGTTTTACCACTACAAAGCACTTCAAATATAAAATTACCTCTGATGTTATATTTGACCTCTGCCAACTGATTTATGTTAATATCAACCCCATCATTGTATTTCCATTCAGGTTCATGTCCAAGCGAAGGCTACTGCTGATTTCTGCTCCCTCTGAGGATGACTACTCTTTGCAACAGCAGCTGTCTGCTCTGTCTGGACAGGACTGTCATCTGGGTGAGGGACACAACATAAAGTCTGCTTTGTCATTTTTGGTGCATCATGGAAACGTGAAAGTCAGGCTTCTCCTCTAACCACCATGATGCTAAAATTAGTTTCAGTCACCTCTGACTTTTATCTCATTAAACAAAATTACAAGAGAAATGTTAAAAGGGTCATAAATCATAATTCAGGGGGATAAAACTGCTACCGTGACCATTTTCAAAAGAAATCTGCCACTTCCCTATTTTTTTTTTTTTTCTTTTACGTTTTTATTGCTTAACTGTGCTTTCCTGGGATGTGAAGGTATTCGCCACTTTGCCATGTTAAAGCTGACCGGAAGTGGAGATAAAGCATCAGGAACTGTGGAGCTTTTTCCTTTAAATGGTAAGCTAGAGTCACATGGGGCATTGCAAACACATGGGGTGGAGGTCTAACCTCTAAATCAGAATTAATTTAATGTCAACATACTGTGTACTGGAAGACATGTTGGAAGGATCTTGCATAAATTTTTCTCTCTATCTGTCCCTAAAGGTCGTAGTCAGAGTGAGGTTGAGCCTTTATCCCGTGATACAGTCAACAATATGAGAGAAGAGCTGAAGATCAGTAAAGACTATTTCAGTATGCTGGTTGTGGGGAAGGATGGCGACGTCAAGGCATGGTTCCCATCACCTATGTGGTCCTTGGATAACATTTACGATCTGGTAGACTCTATGGAGCTTCGCCTTCAGGAGGAGAAGCTTCAGAGGAGACTGGGGATCCACTGCCCTGAAGATAGTGGAAGAGGAAGCAGTGAAGCAGAACACGGTCCTGGGTATGATGAGGATGGCACAGAGGATACATACTTGTATCACCAATCATAAAAATGACATAAAAACAAACTATAATATCTTCAGGACACAGTATGCAATATATAAAGTCTAAATAGATACATATCATGCAACTGTTGGATACTGGAGTCAGTGGGAGAAAAGTTTTAATAAAGCCATGTGTACCCTCCAGCTGTTCTCTGGAAGAGCTGATGGGTTGATGTAGTTTGCTGTTTGCAGTTGTGAAACGGAAAGAAGGTTTATTCAAGGTCGAACCAATTGTGTTTTTGGCAAAAGCTTCTGTCCAATCTTTCTGTAACACACTGCTAAAATCAAAGTCAACAAATCTCTGCTACAGTATTGTTTTGCTGTACTTCAATGAAACGCATGCTCTCTTCTTAAATTCCAAAACATCTCATCAGCAGTCTGCACAAACCTCCGAGTTCCTATTTCTGAAAATGGTTTTCCAGAACATCTCTGAAATGCTTGTAAGAAGGATAGTTGTGTCATTGAGGGTTTTCTTTTGACACACCAAGATGATTTCTTAACGTTATCCACAAACATGTGTTTTTAGACTGGGATTTCTTTTAGCAAATTATCACTGCAAGGCTTGGCTCTTTGCCAAAACAGCATCTGGGGCAAAAACAATGTTTATTATGTTGATGCAGTGAAAAATAGGGTGGTAATATAAAAGTAGCAAAGAAAAAGAGATATTGTAAAAGAAAATGTTTTCACATTTCTGTTTAAGTCCATGTGTCCATTTTTTTTTTTTTTTTTTTTTTGCTTGCATGTTGGTATTTGGAAATTATGTTTTAAACAAGTTTAAGGTGATAAATAAATAAACAAAATAAATCTTAATGCTACAAATATTTTTTAAGTGAAGTGAAATTTTTAGGTCTGATGGGTTATGTTTTAAACTGTTATAATAATCTGAGGAATGTGACAATGATCAAAAACACAAGGTGGGAAATTTTGGTTAAAATATAGGTGAGATTATGATGAATAATTACAATGAATTTATGAATAATCAATTATAGAAAAAATAACACTTTTAATCGGAAGAATGTAGAAGGTTTGTCAGTCCAACATTTCCTAGAATACTGATTACACTGATGCACACGGTAGGGTTGAAGAAAAAAAAGAGTATCAACAAGTCTAACCCCTTTTTATTGGTGATATTGGAGACTTTTGGAGAGAAATGTGAACGCACGCATAGTTTACTGTTCTATCTTCGCAAAAGTTGCTGCTGCATAAGCTCCTCCCCCTGCCTAAAGAACATACAAGGAGCTGTGAGTTAAAGATTGACACTTTAACTTTATGTCTTCTCAGTTTTTACCAGGGATAAATTCTATTTCTGTTTTAGTCTTTTAAATTACATGCAATTAAATGCATTTTCCATTCAGTAATAGAGCTTGAGTTTACAATATTAATAACTGTGTCTATCATTTGATATAATTATACACTAAAATTGATTTAACCCCTTAACTTTCACATGAACAAAAAGGCCAGAAAAATGTGTGTCTGTGTTTTTCTATTTGTTTTGGGCGAGAATAAACAATACATACATACATACATGTGTGTGTATATATATATATATATATATATATATATATATATATATATATATATATATATATATATATATATATATATATATATATATATGTATATGTGTGTGCGTGTGTGTGTGTATATATATATATATATATATTATATATATTATATATTATAGTGAAATGGTTCAAATTTTTTTTTTTAACCTGTCCTGTCCAGCATCCCAGCATACAGAACAGCAATCTGCGTGCTAGATTTGCTCTGTCAAGGGAGACATCTCATGTAAATAGCTGCCCTTGATAATCTGAATATTTTTATTATTATGATAATTATTTTATTTTATTTATTTATTTATTTATTTATTTATTTATTTATTTATTTATTTTCCTTTTATCATTTTGCAATCATCGTCAGTCTTGATATGGCCAAGCTGGACCTGGCAGGCAAAGAGGAGAAAAAAAAAAAAGAAGAAATGAAAGGAGGATAAAGAGAGACAGAAAAGAAAGGCATGTCTAAGCTGCTAAAGTTACAGTATTTGCAAAGCAATATAAATTACTGAAAAAATACAACAAGACATAAGTAGGATAGTGACAATATTCAAAAACAGACAAAAAAATGAAAAATAAAAGTAAAAAAAAGAAAATGAATTAATAAAATAACAATTACAATACCAACCGTTATTAAACATACCTACAGAGAATCATCAGCAACATTTAGTAGGAAGCAGATGGGAAGATGAGCGCTTTGTGGGCGTGCACGTGTGAGTGTTCAACCTGTGATCATGCAATCAAAGATCAGCTGAGTGCTTGTAGGGGAACACGACCACGACCCGAGGTGTAGAGGAGGAAGCCAAGGCCCCCAGGGCCCGGCAAGCCCACCGTGCACAGAGCCCGGGCAGGCAAAGCAGAGAGAGCCTCCGTCCCCCGAGCCCAGAGCAGTGGAAGCCCCCAGGCAGGGGCACCGGGTAGCACAGGGCGACGGCAAGCCGGCCTGGCGGGTGCCGGGCGCTGAAGCGCGGGCCGCACAGAGAGCCGGCAGCCCACAGGCCCCAGGACCACCCGTTCCCCCCCGGCAGAGCCCTGGCCAAGACCCAGCGGGCCCCGCCCACCCAGAGCAAAACCATCGCGGGCCGGTGCCACCACGATACCAGGGGAGGGATCCCCAAGGACAAGGACACGTCTGTAGACCGTCCCCCCAACAACCCCTCCCCACAACCCTCCCGCTGCTTCCTATCCCCCCTCTCCAGCACCCTCCCCATCCCTCTCCCTCCCAAGCCCCTCCCCGCCCCACCCCTCCCTCCCATTCCACACACCGCCCTCCCATTCAATCCTCCGTCTCCCTCCCAATCCCCCCCCCAGCGACAGCCGGAGCCGGAGGACTGCAGGCCCCGGACCTGAACTCCCCACATTCACACACCCACACACCCACACACACACACACACACACTTATGCAGCCAACCAGAGACCCTGCCAGCCCCCTCATGCGCCCCAGGCATCGCCCAGGACAGAGGGCCCACCGCAGTGCCCCGTCCCCAACCCCCAGGCCAGCACCAAGCCCGCCCCCCGTACCCCGAGTGCTCCCCATGAAGAGGGGACATAGGAAGACCCCTGCCCCCCCCACCCGCCCGCCTCTGTGGTGTGTGCATTGGTGGGTCGTGGTTGTAGTGCAAGTAAAAAAAGGGGTGGCCGTGGGGGGGTGGGACCAGCTGCTGCCAGACAGCCAGACCCCCCCTCCCCAGCATTCCCTTGTTTATGTGAGTGTCTGTGTGTGTGTGTTAAGTGTGTGTGCTGCTTGTGTAAATGTAATAGTGTCTAAGTTGTGAGTAAAATCGAGGGGAGAAAAACCCCAATGGAGGGGATGGGCAAGGGCCACCGCTGTAGCTCCTGTCCATCCCCCCATGGCCAAGGCGCCTGTCCCCTCGAAATCCTAAATGTATATTGGTGTCTATGTTGCAATTAAAATTTAGTGGGGCAGGTGGTCACCGGGGTCCATCGGAAAATGCCCCTTAGGGTTCCCGGGACCACCGACTTCACCCGCCCCACCGTGCCCTATATGCTGTATGTATGATGTCGGGTGGCGGAAGAGGAGGGGGGCATGGGGAGGGGCACGACCAGGGGAGAAGGACTTCTCCCCTGGGCGACCAACTCCTCAGCTGGCCGCAGTAGGTGCCCCCACCTCACCGGGACAGCCCCAGGGCAGAAGGGCAAGCTCCGGCCCGCCAAGTGGAGCAGGAGGCAGCACCCCAGTTGTCCCCCCATCCCCGGCGGCCCAGCGCCAACACTCCAGGGGCCGGAGAGTCCCCGGCTCCAACCCAGACATCCATCCAGGTCCGGGGCCCGGTGCCACCAGCAACGCCAAGACTGCCGCCGACGGGAGGAGACAGAGCCAGAGGGAGGATCCCCTCCGCCATGGACCCTATTCCTACCCCACCCATTCCCAACCATCCCCCTGCCTCTCACCCCCCCCCCCCCCGTCCACCCCCTCCTCTGCTGCCACCCCCCCCCCCACGCCGCCCTCCTCCCCCGCGCCCCCCCATGCCCCAGCCCCTCCCTCTACCAACCCGCACCAAACCCCATCCCTCTACGGACACATCACAGCCCCCAGTCCTACTAAGTGATGTGATTAATTAGCAGGGTCCAGGGAGAGCGAGCATTGGCCGATTCATTTTTGATGGAAGCAGATGTGATCTCGAGACTTATGTGTTCCAAGAGGAGATTTTTGTAGTGATTAATACTTAGACTTCTTTTGGACTTCCAGTTTAATAGGATAGTTTTTTTTGCTATACATAGGGCCACAAGGATAGTGTGTGTGTTGTTCGGGTCCGTGTTGATGTCACTAAGGTCTCCCAGTAAGCAAAGCTTGGGGCATGCAGGAATGCTGCATCTGAGCCATGTTGATAATTCCCCACAAATCTTATTCCAAAAATTTTGAACAGGTGGACAGAGCCATAGAGCATGTAAATAATTATCAACTGTGTTACATGTGCACTGTGTGCAGATCTCTGAGTGATTTAGACCCATCTTGAACATTCTTTGTCCTGTGTAATGTGTTCTATGAAGAATTTTGTATTGGATGAGTTGTAGATTTGAACTGTCTGTCATATTAAAAGCATTTAGACATATTTGCAGCCAAGAAGGTTGACTGAGACTGATATATAGGTCTGCCTCCCATTTGGAAGTTGGCAAGGAATTTGAATCATCTATTTTTGACATCGACCTGTGTATTTTTGAAAGTAACTTTGGGCTACAAAGTTCCATAAATTCTGCTACTGTGGGAGGAAGTTCCAAGTCTATTTGATGAGGGGGGAATTTCTTAAGTATAATGGATTTGAGTTGCTGATATTCTAGAAATCTGCTACTATTAATTCCATATTGTGATGATAGAGTGTCAAAAGATAAAATTCTTCTGTTATGGATAATATGCTCTAAATAATTAATTCCTTTATTAATCCATTGTTTAAAGTTGATCATATTTTTGTTTAGAAGAATGTCAGGGTTGTTCCAGATAGGTGTGAGTTTACAGATAGGTGTGATGGTTGAAATGGTTCAAATTTAAAACAGAAGTGTTATAACAATACTTACATACGCAAACCAATTGCTAGAGGTGTTCTGGCAGGTTTTTTTTCCACATTTTATTCAAGGAAATTCACCAAAGTTACTGAAAATTTACCTCTACCGAATGTTAGACCAGAACGTTAAAGGGTTAACGTGTGTTTTTGGTGTAGTCGGTTTGTCTAGATTTGCATGAATATATTTGAGATCAGACGACATTTTCTAGTCTTCAAATTTAACATCTTGGTAGAGAAAGAGTTGAAATAAATGTTGGTTTTGTGGCAAAGATCCTCATGAGATTAAAATGTTATTAATTAAGACTAATTAATTATGAAGCTTGTAATTAGATATTCTTTTAAATCGAATCTCATCTCTAACTAAAAGACTTGCGTACATAGGAACAAAAAAGAAGCAATAATAAACAGGAAGGAGAAGTGGACAGTTGGAGCAAAACAGAAAGTCACCCTTCCCTGTCTCTGCCAAATTTGCATGTTGGGTTGTTGCACGTCTCTTATTGCAATTAAATAACAACCAGACACACTGTCTGACTTTGAATTATTATGTCATATTGGTGGGGTAAAGCCAGGTGACTTCTAGTTTGTGCTTCCTGCAAGAACCACCTCTATTTCATGAACAAATAGAGGTAAACAAAAGCATGATGATATTTGTGTTTGGAAAACATTTTGTGAACCCAGCTAAATATAGTAGAAGAAAGTGTCCAGTAGCAAAATATGCATCTCCCAAATAGTTACACCGTAGTGACTCACCATACTGTTCAGACAAAACCAAGGTCAACTGTCCTGAAAGATCCAAAAGATAATAACGTAGAATAATTATTATTTTTGGCAATATTAATCCAGTAATGAAGAATGGTCTTTTAAGAACAGTGAGATGTGACTATTTCTGTTTGATCAGTTTGATCATCTTCTAGATCAATTCAGTAGCCTCTCTCCCAGTAGATTGGAGTAAGGATTATAGTCTATTATCTAATTATATGAAAACGTTTCTGATCATTACTTTGTAAATGTTTATTCATCAACATGCCAAAGTTGAATGTATGTAAACTTTGTTGTAATGAGGACTGTAACTAGTTCGTATAGGATTTGGTAATCACTTCAGGGTGTCGGGTTCAGGACAGCAATTATTATGTCCAGATGAATAAGAGAATGTCCAGGTCCAGGATTTGACGTTGAACTTGTCATTTCATTATAGATGGGCATTCTTTTAGACATTTGTCATCATGAGGATTTGTACCCGCCAATGTTGACATTTTGGCCAAAACCCTTAAAACAGTCTTAAGGTGTCAATAGCACGACTATATTTGGATGTTTTTATTAAAGGCAACATTAAAAGTCTGATGTGGTTGCTAGGGAATTGTTGTCAACATAGATTTCTTTTTCTTTTTTTTTTCTTTGATCTGTAACTGAGCATCAGTTATTAAGTACAGCGGGAAACTGCTGGGAATTTGCCAGCGATAGGCAAATCCATAAGATCAAAACTCACAGATAACGCAGACTCCAACACTCACATTCACACAAAACACGCATACTACTGAGAGAGGAAGTAGTCTGCTGCAGACACATGCTTATGTCACTGTCAGCTCGAGCTCTAGTTTACATCCCCCCACAGACTCAAACTTACCACTCAGTGTTTCTCTCTTTTGTCACACACTCTGTCTCTCTCTGCAACTCGGTGCCTTTATCTCTTTTACAGCAACAGAAACTCACACAGAGACACTGAACAAACAGTCCACCACTTTATCTACCGACCATTCAGACACAGCAAAGGCAGCAGGGATTGTTGCAGCAAAAATGGTGAGTACGGCTTCATAAGTGATTAAAACTATTTAATCAGCATCTTGATCTTAGTGACTTTAAAGGGGCTCGCTAGAATTGAGCTGATATGGTTATAATGTGGTTATAGGCATTTGTACAAGAAGTGAGCTTGCAAAATAAGTTTTTCTTTGTTATACCATGATGATGTTTTTCATCACACAAATTTTTGAAGTACCCTGAGTATGATACAAAATCAGTTTGACCATTTTGACCCAGAAATTATGTTTTTGACAGGAGATGTTTTCTTTATTTAATTCTATATCTAATAAACAGATTTTCTTTGTCATACAAGTGTTTGCACATATTGGCACAAATTGTATAATTGGATTGCAAGTTTATGGATTTTTGTCAACAGTTTAAGCAAGGCAACTTTGGCCAGCATTTTCATCACACTGGAAACAGAAATCATGCTTCCTCTTTGTTTTAAACAGACGACATGATACAGCAGGGCAATGGTCTTTAGATTTAGTTGCGCTCTTGATGTACAAAGACAAGCTGTTTTAATTTATATTTATATTAAGACAGTGTCCGATAAAAGAAGTATGCACTTTTAAACTGGGTGAACCGCAAACCTAACTTAATTGCACACATGCATTTTTACAAGTAACCGCAATGTAAGGTTCTTTTTATTAGTGGGAATCTTTGCCATTTAGACTTTTGCTGACATGATTCTATTGAGTTGCACTTCAACCTGAGAGGCATTTCCAGTATTTCACAAACTTTGTAGGGTTTTGCCAAAGGCCGCTTTAGTGCAAGGTTATTTAGAGAAGTAACAACCGTATGGCACAGAACATGTTTGGTAATTTATAGTTGCATGTGGTTGAAAAACAGAAGTACAGAATTATTTTAGAACATCCCTCTTTTGTTGTCCTCTGATTAAATATTCTGCAATATAGCATGATATTAGCACACTTTGTAAAGGGCAGCACACTAAGATGTCAGTGGCAGTGACAGAGAAGAGACCTTTCCCCAAAAATCTTTCTGAGCCACAAACGCAACCTGTAAACTGGTTGTTTTCACCTAATCAGATGGTGACTAGCTGGGTTGCTAGCATGACAAATATGTGACTAGTGCAGCCCTCCCAAAAAGAAAAAGTCTAAACAAGCTAAAACAGATCTCTAAAACAAAGATGGGTCAACGTAATCATACACTAAGGGTCAGATCTACTAAGATCCCAATTTGCAAGTAGTACTTTGCATGTGCAATCTAGAATTTTGTACATAGGGCTGAACCATGGTTTTTGGGTGATTTACTATGAGTGATTGTATAAATGGGCATCAGGTGCAAATGTGTTTGCACCTGAAGGCTTTTGCGTGTGACGTGGTTTACAGCATGAGTTTAAATGCTGTACGGGAGCAAAAATCGGCATATAATAAAATGTCTTCAAATAATGGTGTATGTACTGTCATCTTAAAAAGAAAGAAAACATGAATGAATATGACAGTCTCTTGTTTTTTTTAAGGCCTAATTTATTTTTATGAAAGATTTTATAAATTGATCCATCGAGCTAGCGTCTAAAAATTGCCAGCTCACAATTTGGAGAACGGAAGACTGTTTTTCAATAATTAATGAATTGTACTGACCTCGGACATTTTGCATGTGGGCACAGTCATTTGCTCCTTATACTTTAAGAAATCCAGCTACTGAAAAAAAAAAGATTGTTTGGTCTCAGTTAATCACTGCAAAGTGCGTGAAAACCTAATAACTGTGGTCATCGGCGACACATGGCATTTAGAACTTGGACAGCACATCTGGGGGATCCCACCTTTGACACACAATATCCGTTATTTGTGGGTATTCGCGACTCCTCTCCAAATCCACCCTGAGTTCCTCAAACAGCTCTGAAATGGGAATACTGGATAAGCAATATGTTTTCCTTGTTCACCTCAAAAATATTCACACGAAGGTGAAGATGCGTTCTCTGTGTCTCTTTGCTTTGTTTTGATGTCTCCTTCTTGTGACATTAACCTTATGTGCACAATGACACACAGACTGTTTGTATGTCCTTTTTTAAAAATTTTCTCTGACAATATTGATATCAGGTTTGATAGACCACAGTGAAGGTGCTAAATGAATATATTTCCATTTGCTCCTCCCAGGACACAAAATAGCGTGCGAACACCCCATATTGCATATTCATTGCAACGGACATAGTAAGATTGTTGAACAACTAACTTCTAAAGACGAAAAATAGTTAAAGAAACTGGTGTGAACACATTTTGATTATTTATTAATGTTTATAATAATAATTAAACAGCTTTAATCCATATTTTAGCATCTATCATCTAAATACTGGCAGGAACTATTCTTGTTTTTTTGTTGGGAATCTGAAGTCTGATAAGATTTATACTTTTAAATCTAGGCATTAGATTATTTCTACTGAAAAATAGCACTGTATAATATTGTATAATACTGCTCCAAATAACAGTATTATACAGTAGTATAATGGTATACTATAATATACATTACCTACAAATGCCTATTTTGGCTTTAAAAATGGCTTTTATTGACCATTAAAAAAAGAATCTTGTCAATGATTTTCAGTTCTCATGAGATTTTATGATTGTACTTTCTGTTATGTAGTTTTCCTTTTTATTTTACTGCTGCGTGTCTGGATAGGGAGAAATTGCATGTCCTGATGCTCTTATCTACACTTCCTGGTTTGGCGTCTGTGACTCCTGTCAAACCAGCCTCATTAAAATAGGTGCGGCCGCTGCATGGTCAGTCCATTTTTGTAAAACGGCTGTATAGCTGACACTGAACCAAGGTGTCTTGGCTTAAATACAACCTGGGGATAGCAATGCAGGATGATCCTTCTGGACACTAATTCACATAACTCATCTAGTTATTTATGTCAAAGCCAAAACAGCATCATAGACTTCTGTCTTTAGACTTATATTAATGTCAACAGTGCTTGACACATCCTATGACAGGTCTTTTACATGTACTTTTACCATCTTTTGAAGATTTAATACTTGAAAAAAGTAGCTTTGCATATTAGCTATGTACATCTGGCTCGGATATATCATGAACTTTTCTGTTATGATATGGGCAAGTCAAGTTTGCATCAAGGAAGTTGACTCAAACTGTGGTTTTAGTTGTGGTTAGGTTTTCTGTAGAGCTCTCACCTACTTGAGGCAGTCAGAACTATGACTATGAATTTTCCCTGATTGAAATGTATAATTAACAAGAAATTTTTACACATTCCAAGTGCTTTTCTATTTCCCTTTCTGTTTACTCATTAACTATGAGAAGTGGTTTGTAAATAGGGTGCAATATCCATGAAATACTACTGTTCCAATATTGGCTCACTCTTGAAGAATTCACAACAATGGCAGCCCGGAGGGATCCTTCATTATACTAAAAGCAGTCGTTAGTCTAACACTGTAAATAATGTTTACAAGACTATCACAGTTGCTGGATGGTCAACACAGTCAATGTTTAAAGCTGGGGGTTGACTGGTATTGCCCCTGTGACAATTGTAAATGTTTTAACCACAAATCTCCTGAGCCACAAGCATCTGGGATGTTCTCAGTGTTGTGTGAACGACATAGAAGACACTAGGGTAACAATTGGTAACATATCTTTGAGAAGTATTGTGCACCAAGTTTAGCACGTCACAATAAACTGCATCATATTAAGGTAATTTTTATGTTATCCTTTTGGGAAAATAATTATCCAGTGTCATAGTAGTTTTTCAAGAGATGATTTTCACTTTGGTTTGGGGCTGTGCAACTCAGATGATTTCTCTCTTACCATGAGCTTTTATCCCCACATCTATGATCATGAGTATCTATGATGAGACTAGTTGCTTACCGATGGAATCAACTGACTGAATTTACCAAAACCAAATTAATGAGAAAAATAACTCAACTAAACTTACGAGTTATAAAAGTGACAAAGGCAGGAGCAGAACAGAAAGAAAAAATTGAGGAAATCTCAACAATTTTTGTGAAATGTGGAAATTAGGATTGGAAAGTGAAGGTGGAGGTATTGCCAGGCTTGTGAACAACAGATTAGGTAATCCTAAGTATGTTACTGCTGAGGAGAAGATCTGCAAACTGTTAGATCTTTCTATGTTACCTACCCAGAGAGTTCAAATGTGTACAAGGGTTGTATTTCATACTTATAGTTATTCAACTACAACATACTGTAATCTTTAGATGATCTAAACAGGTTTCAGTATCTTCATCTCTGCTACACTTTCAGCATTCAGTTTGTGTGTTGCACCATTTATCTTGTACAAATATAGGAAAAAAGTGTAGCTTCTCTGCCCTGCCTCCCTTGTGGAGATTAAACTGAGATTGGGTTCACCTCACAATAACCTACACACTAATTATGCAGCAGTAAGCTGTGATAAAACAAATTATTAAACTTGGTCTAATAATCCTGAAAATATTCTGGAGGTTTCCACAGACTGGAATGTCCTAAGCCACATAGAGATGACATGAATACAACACTGTAGAGCGCATGACAGATTACATCACCTGTGTGCTAATTCTGTCGTACAAAAACTGCGAGTTGATTTCCCAGGAGCATGTCTTGGATCACCAGTTACTTGAAAAAGCTGCTAAATACAAAAATTGCAGGCTTCAAACTAAAGGGAAAGCAAACAGATGGATATCTGGACAGAGCAAATGGACTTAATGCATTTTTCAGCAGGTTCAACAGGTTCCTTCTCTGTTACTCTGCAGTTGATTTGTGGTCATTAACACAGTTGCATCAGAACAAACTGATGCCTCCCCTGCCTCTATCCCCCACCTGTATGTTTCCTGCAGTCAGATGAAGCAGAAGCTGGAGAGACTAAACCAGAAAAAAAGTCACAGCTGCAGGTGGTGTAAGCCCTGGGGGTTTCAAACACCTGTGCAGAACAACTATGTTGGATTCTACTGGATCTTTTCAACACTAGCTTGAGTCAAGAGTTCATTTCTGTGATGTCCCAATTATTTTAAAAAATGCATCCATCGCTACAGCAATGACTACAGACAAGTAGCCCAAATACCATAAGTCAAACTGAAAATCATTGAAAGACTTAATGGTTCACCTCATGCAGAGAACTCAAGCATCATATGACAAGCTCAAAAAATGTACAGGTGGGTGTGTCCAATATGGCCTGGTTGAGTTGCCATGCAGCCGTCTGTTGGGGCAGCAGCATCAGAGACAGAGAGTAAAATCTGATCAAGAAGGCTAGTTTTGTGTAAATATTTCTGGAGTCCTTGGAGTAAATTGTGCAAAGAGAAAAGTTGCACAAGCTGCTGAACATAATGGATAATTCTGCACACATTCTACAAAACACATGAAGGTAACCTGTGCATTTAGTTGTATGAGATGAGTTGTATGATCTTCATACTGAAGTAATCATCCTCTGGAATAAGAACTTTAAAACATGTAAAACTTAAAATTTAATTCTCTAAATTTAAAATTTATTCAGACTGTTAATAAATCATTTCTAATGAGGTGAAAAAAATACAAAAATTCTACAAACTGGAAAGACAGTTTGGGAAAACTAGATTTTTTGTGTTTGTGTGTTTTATTCATTTTGCATTTCTGTTCCTATCTCTCAGTTTTGGTTTCTGTTTATGTCTTTGAATTTCATGCGAATGCTTAACTCAGTGTTTTTCAGTTCCGTCCTCAGGCCCCCCTGCCCTGCATGTTTCATAGGCAACCCTACTTTAACTCACATGAATGAAATAAAGGCTCGTTAACAGGCTGCAAAGAACCTAACGAGGAAGTTCAATACTCTGACTAAGGTGCTTTGGAGGAGGATCATATCTAAAACAGGCAGGGCAGGGGGGCCTGAGGACCAGAACTGAGAAACCCTCATGCTCTTGCTTCTTTCATGTATCCTATGAATCAGTTTGAAAGAATTCATTTTTATGTTTGACTTTCTGAACATATCTAAGCCAGTTTTGTGTTCTTTTCAGACAAACAAGGCTGATGTTAAGGCCATCATGGCTCGCTTCCAAACAACTGGGGCAAGCATTGACGAAACTTCCTCATCACCAGCTATATGTTCAAAACAACTCCTTCACCCCACCCTTTCTTCTGGCCCACCCATACAGAAGAAACCTGTCCTGGAGAGCCTCTCAGGCAGTGCAGCAAACGTCCCTCCAAAACCATCTTTCCTGAAAAACACAGTATCGACCAAAAGCCACACCGATATACATGCACCAAATAAAACTAAAGCACTGGCTAACAAGTTTACCAATGCCCAGGATGACAGCAACACCGGCAACAAGCCTTTTATCCTTAAACAGCAAACACCCATGATGCCAAATTTTCCACATGCTACTGAAGCTAAAGGCCCTGTACAGAAACCTCCTCTCAACAAACCATCTCTAAGCTCCGCATTGTCTGAATCTAAACCTGTCTTTCCAAAGCCCTCTGCAATTAACTCCAAGCCCACCTGGGTGAAAGAAGACAGTGGTGGGGGTACAGCATTAAACAGCTGCCCCATGCCACCCAAAGCATCTAATATGCAGAAAAAGCCCAGCAGCAACGTCTTAAAATTATGGCAACAGAATGAAGAACAGGTCGAAGGAAACACAGACACCACAAGCAAACCTTCACCTCTGGCAAATGCTGCTTTCAAGCCTCCCACCAATTTCAGAACTGCTCAGAATATGTTCAACAAAGAGAAGGAAACATGCGAGCAGACGGAGAGCGGCGGGGTCAACAAACTGGCCCTTACTGCCACTAACTCAAATGTTCCTCCCAAACCTCCTGCCAGTAAAAAGCCGAGCTTAAAGAAGCAAACGAAGGCTTCTTCTCTGGCTGTCAATGGTGATGATACTTCAGGCCCAAAGCGTAACCCCCTTCCCAACAGTTTAGCTTTAGGTCCTCCTCCTGCTAAACCAAACAGACCCCCCAAAGTCAAGCTGGAGAACTTTAGAAGAGGTGCAGAGGCTTCTGAAAACGGTAAGTTGCATAACAGATTTGTTTCATGGAGTTATGACAGCGAAACTATTGATTAGGATCTCCTGTTCTGTTCTGCTAAGTGTATTTGCAAGTACTCCCAACACTTTTACAGCTTCGCGCTGCCCAAGAGATGTGTGATAACACCTTCATGGCCCCACTCAGCTTAAGCAACAATAATTAGTACCTCCACCATGGTGTCGTTGGTTTGTCTGTCTGTCTGTCTCTCAGTCAGCAACATGGCTCAAACTTAGATGGATTTTGAATAAAAATTTTCAGGAAACCTCAGAAATAGAATTACGAACAAATAATGAACAAATGATGATGATTTGGGGGTGAACCAGATCACAGTCTGGATTTAGGAGTTTTTTAAAGGATTCTTTACTTTGGGGAAATGTGGATAATTTTGCAAACAACTATGCCCACCATCATGGGTGCGCAGTAAGTTTTTAACCTTTGTTTTTTGAGGTGCAAGTATGATGACATGTTGAAAGCTTATTAAGACCTTATTGCATCTATTATTACAAAATTCACAATATGATTTTCTGCTGTTATCAGATTAATATTCCTGGAAAAACAAGCATGACTCCAAAGCTGTTTTATGAATTGGTGAGATGTTTTTGTGGCCTTGGAGTTGAGCTTGACATAAATACAGTCAAGTGAACTGGATGAATCAACATGTGTTTGCACATTTATTTTTATATATTTCAACACAGACAACGCACAGAACTACTTTTCTGACAGTAAATGAGAAGTGCAGAAACATGTTCAGCCATCAGCAAATTCCTCTTTTGAAGGTATTACTAAATATAAACGTACTAAATAAGTACTAAATATAAATCCAAAACTATGGCAAGATGTACCTACACAAGCACGCAACTAACTGCACTTCTTAGGGTCCTGGCACTTGAAACAGCAGAGTTTGTTTCATTGTCAGCACTAAATAATGTTGTGAACCACATTTTCATTCAGTCTTTATAGATATTTAATAAATGTTCTGGCAGTATACATAAGTGTTGTCTTTTAAACCAGCAAACATGTACAAAACAAGAAACTGCTTTGACTGTGGAGACTTTATATCAGATCTTTTTTTTTTCCTTTTTTTTTTTATCACTATTCAGTCAGGTTTAGGTAAAATACTCTGAGACCTGTGTGGCATAATTTTCATTTATCAGTGTCCACTGGGTAACTCTGCAGCCAGCTGAGTCAACACATTTAAACACAATAACCACTGACTGTGATGATCATGCAAGCACTCGATCTGCATTCAGATAAACAGCTTGAATTAAAAGTCATGTGTTGTTTGCGAACAAGATGGCCCCAGGAGCGGATTCTTTGTCGTGATAGAAAAGAGTCTGGCAGGACTTTATTTGATGGGCATATTATGAAGCCAATCATATGTGGCTGCAGACTTTGATCATGAAATCATGTGAAAAAAGGAAGACATGGAGATAAAAGGAAGGTGCAGAGTAACATAGACAATGAGGCTAGTTTAACCATCACGGCAAAAGTGGAGATAGAGTGAGGCTTAAGAGTTGCTTTTTTTTTTTTTTTTTTTTAAATAAAAACAATACATAAAAATAGGCTGTCCATGTTTGTTTAGGTTTTTGTTCACATCTGCAAGTCCTAGTTTTTTTGTTTTTTTTGTCCCAGGTACATATAACTAAGTTAACTGTGCCAACATCTTGAATGAATGCAAACAGATTGAAAATTAAATAGGATTAAATTAAAAATTAAACTATTATTTAATTAATTAATTGGTTAAAAGCTGACAAAGTTTTTCATTGTGAGTTTGCAGGTCTTGAGATATCTGTAAAGGAAGATATTCTCGTAAGCATGCTGTCTCAAGTGCACTTCCTTTATACATAAACAGTGCAAAATTGGACTGTGTAAGTAAGAGCGTTTGAGTAGTGTGAAAAAACAAGACTTGCTTCACAGGACAGTGTGGTTTTAATATAACATAAACAAAGTTCAGCATGCTGTTGTCGAGTATAATTTTGGTTACTGGACAAAACAGGAACTCGGAAAAACACCGTTTTAAATACGGTTTTCATTTTTTCTGTTTTAAATATGTTTATTCTAAATGTAATATGTCACAAACTTTGCTACTTTTCAAAGCTTTAAAAAAGAGACAGAAGTTACAGAAACATATTTAGTTCCTCTATTTGTCCCGGTCAGGTTCCCTGTCCAGTTTCTTGTTTCTCCTCCCCCCATACCCACCGATCTGACAGCTGAGCACATCTCCTCATATGGGGAAGTATGTACTCGTAAACGTCGAGTGTTTTATATGAAAGACACGTACACATTGAGAGTCCTTTTTTTTTTTTTTTTACAACCCCATGTCTAAAAGTGTTGAGATGTGGAATAGCATTTTAATTGGATTATGTTCCGTTTTATGTCTCATAAAACTATATTTTATTCATAACGTAATAAATATATTAGATGTTTAAAGTGAGATATTATAACATGTCATAGAAATATAAGATCATCACATTTGATGGCAGTAATATGTCTGAAAAATGTTTGGATGTGGCAATGTTTATTAAGGTGCAAACACCCCCACCTCCACACACACCTGTGTCATCTTTAGAGCCATCTTCATGTTCATAAATTCCCCAGCACATTTTATTGGCCTTTTGCACATTTATACTGATTATTATTTCCTTTTTGACTATATTTTAAATCAGCCTTATTGCTGCTGTTACTTTTGACATTGTCGTAAAGTCTTTTGATGGCTGGTTGAACTAAATTAGTATTCCAGCACCCGAGTCGATCCGTATCAGAGCAAATGGCAAATGAAGTCTTGAGTCTTGAGGTTAAAGTGCAGCATCCCCTCATTTTAGTTTGTAAATATCTGAGAAGTGAGGAGACTGGTTAAAGGTTTGGGTGAGCAATGTTCTTATTTTCACATTTCACATTGTCCCAAATTTGGAGAATTTCTTTGGTCGGAGATTCAGAAATGTAGGAAGAAAAACTTTTTAACCTCAGACTTTTTTATATGTCAGAACAAGAAAAACTAAACATGGCTTTGCTTTTCATATTGTGGTAAGTTAAGGCAAGGCAAACAGTGCATGCTTTCAATTTAAGCTCCCTAAACTCTGCTCTTCTTTCCTCTAGTCAGGGTTTACAGGTTTTTTTTCTCCTCTACTGCAATTATACCTTGACTGATTAAGTTTGCATTTAACATGTATTACCTACCTCAGCGGTGTAGTTTTTGCCATGAATAAACTTTAGTGGTATTACTTTTAAGTACCGAAGCCATAATTCAAAAGAAATTCAATTAACACAAAATTAACATGTTGTACAAAAGTTACATTCTGGGAAAAATTACCTTTGAGTTCATTGGTTATTTGCTTTACTAGGTTTTAAATTAATCAGTTCTACAGATTTCAAACATGCAGTGGCGCATTTGTAAATGTTTATAATGTTATAATGTTATGTGTCTGTGAATCAGCACACATGTACAGGTGAGAGTAATTGTCCCTTTTTGACATTGCATTTTTATTTAATAGGTCCTGGTGTCAAGAAGCCCTTCATCCCAACTCCCCCAAGCTCTCACCCCAGCAGCCTCGTGGCCCCAACTCAACCTTCTCCGCCTGTGTTGCCCAGTTTACCTCCGCGACATCCTGGAACCATGTATGTCATGCCAGCACAAATATGTCAGCAATTCATGATCATAATGCTTTGTTTATTTCTTTGGTGAAGTTACAGCTAACAGACGTTCCCTCCTAATTGTGCTCCTTAGGAACCAGCAAGATGTTTACGATGATGTTGATGAAATCATCAATGTTCCTCCACCTCTGCCGCCATCTGCAGGTTCTGTAATGGTCACATTTCCATGAAATGTAATGCTTCACCATGATACGTGGCAGTTATGCATTAAAACCACAGAAAAACATACGATGGTTATGCGCTGCTGAACTTTGTACCATGTTACATAGTTACATGAAAGAAACCAAATCAGTCAGTATGCATGCACCTGTATAACCTGTTTGGTTTAGTTACTTATTTGTGGATTATACCTGTCTCATAGTCAGTTTCAGTTGGTAATTGTATCAACAGTCCAGTTTAGTTATAAGTATAGTACGTGTGGTGAACACGAGAAAAGCACATGACGTGACTCCGAACATGGTAAAAAGTAATTTCTCACAGGCAACAGTTTACATGTTTTCATGTTGCTTTGTTGTTTCTGTTCTGTAGGTCACCCAAGTCAGAGGGCAAAGGTGAGACATGCTGAGCAATCCAGGCTACATTAACACAGATTTGCATGTGTGCAAATGTGGGCAAAGAAGTAACCATAAACACATTTAGCAGCATAAAATCAATCCATGCAGCAAGTGAACAGTAACAAAATAAGTAAATAAGAATGAAATAGTGCAGAAAATTCAAATAAATAATGTTTAAAATTATTAAATATATATGAGTGATATAAGGGTTAGACATACTTAGACATACACATAAGCAAGATACAAAGAACGGAAATTGAAATTAATAGAACATATTGGGAATAAATTCTAACAGACTGGCTTTCAACACTAAAGGCAAATTCACTTATGTGTTTGTTTTTCTCTTCAGGAGGAAAATGACAGCGATGATGGAGATATGTATGAGCCGCTGGATGACCGATGGTGAGAAAATCTTCCAAATTAAACTAAATTAAAACCGCAAGCGGTGATATAGGCCCTCGCACCATGGCGCCGCTCGGCATAATGCCACCCCCTCCCCTGGCAACATCCTTCCCATGCCTCTCTCAATCTAAAGTACAGCCAGACTGCACTTCAGGCCATTAAGGCCTTATGAACGGTCACTTCCTGTCACCAAGGGGCGGGGCTAACTAATAATCTAATTATTGACATGCACAAATGTGAAGGATATGACTGGCATCATCTGTAGCAAATTTGGTGCAGGTTGGTTGTTTTTTGTGGGAGTTATGTCAGTTTTCCTTTTCATTGCATCACATCTGCTTTGCTGCCCCGCCTCTCCTAAATGATATCCCCTATTAAAAGAAATAGCACAACTTTTAATCACACATGTCTCTTGAGCATCCTGACTCATTTGGGTTAAAGTTGGACAAAATTCTTAGGAGAAGTTCCTCAAAATGCATGGCAAAGAAAATGACAGAAATGACCCCAAAAATGGCACCCTTTTCAAAATGGCCGACTTCCTGTTGGATTTAGCCCATATGTCCAAGAGACTTTTTTGAAGGTACTGGGAGGGTCTACAAGTTTCCCGAATCATATCCATGTCAGTCAATGTAGTGGGCGGGGCTGATTGATTGAAATATTGTAGGGGGCGCTATGGAGCCATTTACTATCTTTTCCACTATATTGTAATTTTATTCTATTAAGGACATAACTGTCATGACTCATGGCAAGTATGGTGAAGATCAACAATTTCATGGCTTTGTTACAGGTACTTCCTGGTTCATGATATCAGACACTTGTTGTTGCCAAGGGGTGGGGCTAGTTCAGAGTCATATTATTGCATTGTAGATTTTGTTCATCATGGGACTGGCATCAAATGTGTCGATTCCTGTGCTGATATGTTGTTTTATGTGGGAGTTTTAGCAATAAGTCTTTGTTAATGAGACATCAAACTTTGAGGGCCCGCCCCTCCTAAACTAAATCTTCTATTAGAAGAAATAACACAACTTTACATCACACATGCCTCCTGAGCATCCTGTGCAACTCCTAGGAGGAGTTGTTTAAAATGCATGGCAAAGAAATGACCCCAAAAATGGCACCTTTTTCAAAATGGCCGACTTCCTGTTGAATTTAGCCCATATGTCCAAGAGACTTTTTTGAAGGTACTGGCAGGTTCTCCAACTGTGCTGAATTTTATCCATGTCGATCAATGTAGTGGGCGGGGCTGATTGATTGAAATATTGTAGGGGGCGCTATGGAGACATGCTCCATTTATTCCATAATGTTTCAATGGGGCTTAGTTCAGGGCCTTACTGTCATCAGTCATGGCAAGTTTGATGGCGGTCCAAGGTTCCATGGCTTGGTCACAGGTACTTCCTGTTTCATGGCGTTGGACCGCCATTCGCCATGTCCCGTTTAGCGTAGCGACTTGAGGTTTTTATTGTGGCATCATGAAAGGGTTTGACATGTTTTGGAGGAGTCTCAAGTGTTTGGGATCATTTGCTTAGAAGCATGATCCTCAAACGTGGAAAAAAACACTTCCTGTTGTAAGTGGGCGGGGCTTAGGTCTACACCAGCAATGGTCACATTAATCTGTTCAGGACTGATCCCTTATTAATCCCTATAAGTTTTAGGGTGATCAGATCAAAATTGACAATTTTATAGTGATTTATGATGTCACGCCGCCGCATGGAACTTCGCCATGGCGTCACGGGCACGCCGTGCAGCGTAGAGCAACGTCCTTTACCAGATCTCTTCACTGACATGTTTTGTGATGCCTGAGTGAATTTGGGCCATGTGGTGTCCACCAAGCCAGAGTTATGGGTGTGTGAGCAAAAAACAACACTTTTGACCTCCAGGGGGCGTGGCTATTTCATAATCAAAATATTGACATATAGAACTCTGTAGGAGGGGACTGCCATCATATCTAGCAAATTTGGTGCAGAAATGTTGCTTTATGTGGGAGTTATATCCGTTTAATTTTTCATGGCGAGACATCAAACTTTGAGGCCCCGCCCCTCGTAAACTAAGTCTCCTATTAGAAGAAATAACACAACATTTAATCACACATGCCTCCTGAACATCCTGAGCAATTTGTGGCTCAGTGGGATAAAAGCTCTAGGACGAGTTCGTTAAAATGCGAGGTGCTAAAACGCCAAAATATTGACTTTGACCTAAAATGGCCGCCTTCCTGTCGACATTTCACCATGACATTAAGAGGATTTTTTGTTCGCCCTTGCATGTAGATCATGTGTATGAATTTTCATAAAGCCTAACGACATGCAGTGGCGGGGCACCTAAAATAGGTGGCGCTCTCATTCAGTTTCGCCCAAACATTCTGGAGCACCTCAAAATATCAAATTTTTCGTATTCCCTTGGGGGGGTACGCAAAATTTGGTGAGTTTTCGAGCACGTTCAGGCCTCCAAAAAAGCACGCGAAGTGTCCGAATAAAAATAATAAACACTGCAAATACAATAGGCCTTCGCACCGCCAAGGTGCTCGGGCCTAAATATCTTGTTTTCACTCCTTGCCATGACTGACTGGCATTTCAAGTGAGTTCAGTTAATTTCTAATCATTTGGATGTTTGAATCTTTGTCATTTTTATGAGAAAGAAAGTATATTTTGAGTGACCTCTTCATCTTGCATGTGTTCATGGATCCTTTGTAACATTCATCATTTTCTGTCTTTGGTCTGAAAAGGGATGAGGTTGAAAAAGCCCAAGAAAAAAAGAAAGACGATAAGGAGGAGAAAAGGCGACTAGAGGCTGAGAAAAAGGAGCAGAAAGAACGAGAGAAGAAGGAAAATGATGCAAGGAAAAAATTTAAAGTAGGTAAAGAAGTCTGGAAGCATGAAGTGTGCTTTCTGATTGGATATTAAGAGAAAATCTGTATCTTTATTATGTGTCTCTTGTAATTATGTTAACTGTGTGTGGTTGTGTATGTTAGCTGGTTGGACCACTGGAGGTCATTCAGCTTGGAAAGGCTCTCATGGATTGCAAAGGCAGTAAAACTGACCTGGCTCTGAAGCAGGGTGACTGTGTGGACATCATCCGTGTCCACGGCAACCCAGAGGGTAAATGGTTGGGACGGACACAAGACGGATCAAGTATGTTCAAATCCTATTCTTATACAAACCGCATCATTGCTTACACCCTTCTATTTTTTTCTTTGTCTCTGTCCCGTCTTATCTGTAAATCTGCCTATAAGTCAGAACTGTGTCGCATTTCCTCCCCTGTGTTGTTGCATATATCCTCATTTCATTTTTCTGTGTTACAGTCAATATTTCATCACAAAGCCACAGTCAGGGTTCTGCAATAAAATGCACTATTTATTTTTCTCTCGCAGTTGGTTATGTGAAAACTACCTCGGTGGAAATTGACTTCAACTCACTGAAGAATCGTCAGGTCCAGTCAGCACACGAACCGGAGGT
This sequence comes from Telmatherina bonti, assembly GCF_933228915.1. Taxonomy (NCBI): domain Eukaryota; kingdom Metazoa; phylum Chordata; class Actinopteri; order Atheriniformes; family Telmatherinidae; genus Telmatherina; species Telmatherina bonti. The sequence continues at coordinate 21,241,090 of NC_136615.1, forward strand.
CTATGACGACATTGATGTGGTTTCTGATAACAGGTACCAGAAATATTATCGTACATTTCTTTATTCTTATTTCCTAAATCAGTAAGACAAATAGTTTTAATTAGAAAGAAGACAAATGACATTGCAGCTTTTGGCTTCTAGAATGTTTTTTTTTCTCACAGCAAAACTATAGGTGGTGTCAATTTACACATGCCTGCAGAAAGTCTTATGCAGGTCTACACATCATGGTTGTTGGACTGAGTTATTGGGACTGGATTTTATGCTTGGTCTAGTTCAACATGTTTAAGATATTTTCATAACTGAAGCAGCAGAATAATTTAGCAAGATCAGTTTTCTGCAAAACAGAAGTGAAAGCTAAAGTTTGCACTGTACCATGGAGAACATCTAAGTTTTGTTCAACCTTTTGAGCTACTTTGTAGACCTCTGCTTGAAAATTGCATACCTATAATCAAACAAGTATATCTCTGCAACCACAGGGTCTGTTAGAATTAGAATTAGAAATAGAAGTAGAAGTACATTATTAACCCTTAAAGGTAAGAAGTTTGTCTTTGGTCTCACCAGTAACAGTAGATACGTAAAGGTAGATAAATATAATACACACTAGAGCACAAATGTCATTCATTATGCAAAACACAGCAGTAAATATCTCAAAGACTGCTTGAACATCAAAGCAAATCCAACCGTCTGCATCCAGCCTGCACGCTAATGTATTAACATATTGTAGTTTGTTGACTACAGCGACCATTTAGGAATAAGAGAAGATCTTTTTCTTTGCCAAGGTTCTCTATTCAACTCTTAATGCAGGGTGTGTGTGCTATATCTAATTACTGAGAGAGCTATACTCTGAACTGCAGAGGTCATATGCTGGCAGCTGACTAGCTTTCACACTCATTCACCACCCTTTTCCCTTTGTTTCTATAATCAGGTGTTCAAACCACACATTAATGTAAACAACAAGGATGATTAATCAAACTCTTTTCTAAAAACTTCAGGAGAACCCTTGAAAAACATCTTCTGACTGGCTTTCTACAGTAGTGTCAGAGTCAAGGGAGTATTTTTTAAGCCATGCAAATATCTGTATGTATGTTACTGGTGAAGAATAAATGAAGACAGCACAAAGCACACGTGGAAAATAGTTTCCCTTTGGAACAATGCATCCTTAGCTCAAAACTTCTATCAAATCATCCTACAGTGTTACGCAACTTCTGCATAGGCTAACGCTGATAAAAAAATGAAGCACAACAAAATTAGTGATGTTTTGTCCAGGCTAGGTCTCAAAAATGGCCATTTTGGCACAGTTCAGCACCATTTGTTCTTGAAGTTTCTTGAACTGGAACACTTTGGGTAGAAAAAGTTTTGAAAATGTTTTTATTCCTTTACAACTTAGTTTTCTCTAATAAATCATTCATTTTTCAGTAAAAAGTAAAGCTAATGTGCATTCGATCAGTCGAAGCAGTTTCCCTTCTGAAACCCAGCCACCTCATAGAGCACTTCTCCAATTTACTGTGCGAAATGAAAGTTGACTAAATTACTTGTCTTTCATGTTTATATTCCATATTCTTCCCTCTTTGCAGTGTACTCAAAGGGCCAGGAGGTAAAATCTTCAAATAATACACACCATTTTATTACACTTATTATCATGCATTTCCACTTAATATATGAAGAATTTTGATCTTGCAGTTGTTCTCCCACCGCTACCTGGAGAAGGAGAGATATATGATGATGTTATTGATCCAAACCTGGAAGTGAGGTGGGAACTAATTTAGTTATTTACGAGAGAGTAAAAATGGCAATGCATTGAAATGTTTTTATTTTATTTGTGTGTGTATGTGTGTGTGTGTGTGTATAAATAAACACACATCAACACAAAAAAACTAAAGAAAGATAGAAAAATAATTAATCAATTTGAAAAAATGTGAGTTTTTTTCATCCTTGGTTGGCTTTCCAGTCCTAATCCCAGGTCTACTACTGCGAAGTCACGAGGTTTCCTTTGGATGTTTGATCGAAACAGATGTTCATCCAGCATTAAAGTGTAAAATACGCTAAGTAGTAAGACTGATCACGGATCTTCTATCCACTGATGTTAACCCCTAATCTTTCAGCCATCATTTCATGCCTCCTACAAAATGATGTTGGATTTTACAGTTTTCTTTGGAGATCAGCATCAGATCAACAGCGTCCTCATAACATTGTTCTATCATAACTCTTTTTTTATTTATTACAATGAAAGCCTGAAATCTAACAGGGATTTTAACATCTGTATGATTGATTACTAATTACCTCTCTGTTCTCTAACCTTTATGATTAAGTTGCATATGAATGTTTGCTTGATAGTTCAGCAAATCAAGGCATGAACTGCTGTTTTAAACTGTTCAACATATGCACTAATTTAAACATTGTGATGTAATTCAGGAATGTGATTTATTTTGACTAATTCAAATAGATTACCTTTTTTTAAATTTACTATTTTGTTAGAAACATGGGTATTGAAACATTTTTATTTTTTTTCCTGTCATTCTTTTGTTGTGCCAGAGTGCCTCCACCTACCCAGTTTACTGCTGATGGAAATTCAGGTAACACTCAACACCTTCTGCTGGAGGTTTGACAAAACTGAACCTTTCTTCTCTACCTTCACCTGCAGCACCATGAGTGCCCAGGATGGGGAAGTGAATACAACTCATGATGCAATGTGATACTTGGGTTGTATAACTTGCTAATTTTCATATATAAGCATTATACAATCAGATTTAATTTAGCTGCATTTTTAGTTTGAGTAATTGAGCTTGTTTGATTGGATGGATGGATGGATGGATGGATGGATGGATGGATGGATGGATGGATGGATGGATGGATTGATTGATTTATGCAGTATTTTACCATAAATTGATGAAACAGATCTCAGAAACAATATGTATCTAATATGATTCATCAGGTATCAAAGAGCTCAATTCTATATATTATCACATACTACATCATATAGCCTTAGAAATGTGCTGCTTTGTAAAAAGAAAAAATTATATTTAAAGATAAGATAAGATAAGATAAGATAAATATTATTTATATAGCGCTTTTCATAGACAAAAGGTCACAAAGTGCTTCACAACAATAAAACATAAAAAACTGCAACATGAGGAAAAAAGAAATCAATAAATAAAAACAATATAAACTCCACAAACAATACATTATTTGAATTTAGTGAAGCAAAAAACCGAAATGTAAGTTGTGTCTTCTGTCAGTTAAATATATATATATAATATATAATTTTATAATTTTGTTTGAATGGCAGCATGTGGTAAATAGACTACCGACACTAGTTCAGTTGGCATATAGCAAGCTAAATTAATTACTAGTTTCTGGATGCAAGTATAGCAGTGTGTACACGGATTTAGGGACATTATTTCCATAGATATGTTTAAAGTTTATATTGACTCAGATATGACTAATACATTTAGAGTGCATCAGTGTTTCCAGCCAGTGAAGCATATCGCTCCGTGTGTCATATATAAAATGCATCCTTCCCTGTGTTATACAGATCATCCAGGAGCAGCAATTGATGAGGAGATATATGACGATGTTGATTCTCAAAGTGCACCTCCCCCTCCTCCAATTAGCAGGTACATCTACACCAGCTTTTACCACAAAATAACCTGGTTTTGTCCTTGCAGTTTAAGTCCATTATTTCCATTGTCTTATTGAATTCATTAAAGTGTTTTCCTCAAACTTCTCTGTTTGTCTGACAAGCCTTCCAGGTATCAAAGGCAAAACTAAAGCTGAAGAAATGGACCCAAAGAAGCAGAAAAAGCTTGAAAAGGAGGAAAAAGAATTCAGGAAAAAGTTCAAAGTTTGTGCTTGTCACTTGTTTTAAATGTCATTTTTGTCTCTGTCCTTTGTCACATGCATAAGTATTGATTGTCATTTTGTTTCCCATATGTCTCAGTATGAAGGGGAGATACACGTGTTGTACCAGGTGAACGTCCTGCCAACACTTTCTAATAAGAAGTGGTGCGTGAAAGATCTGCCATTAAAAGCGGGGGAGAAACTTGATGTGATCGTTAAAGCTGTGGATGACAAACTGATCTGTCGGAATGAGGACGGCAAATGTGAGTATTCATTTTGGTTAATAAGTCTTCTCATACACATGATCACATTTAACCAGTCTTAGTGCTTTTTCATTTTCTGCATGGAAAGTATGTGCCATCTGTGTTTAAACTATTAAATCTGTGTTTTGCAGTTGGTTATGTTTTAACCAGCAACATTGTCATGGAGTAAGTAAAATAACTGTTCATGCACAGAAAGAAATAAACTCCTGAAAATGTGCTGTCTATACTAACCGCTCTGATTTGCCCACAGTGATGGAGAAATCTATGATGACATTGGAGGTGATGGTATGTTGGATCAGTTCATGGATATATTTCAGTGGAAGAAAATCCTGTTTTAGTACAGGGAATCCACTCTAACTATCCTTCTCTTTTCAGACTGCATCTATGACAACGACTGAGAAACTTCCTGCATTGACTTCATTTTCCACTGATATTGCTTGTTTTTATGATGTGTTATTTATTATAGGTTTGATTAAATATGCTAAAAGTTATTGTAAGTTAGCCTGTTAATCAAACTGAACAGCCATTCTATATCCCTCTTATTATCTATTAATTGTTAAAATTTTTACTTGGAGCTCTGGAAGCTGGACAGCTTAAGTTTTTTTTAATTTGTTCATATTTGCTTCTGCTGAAAAACACCTTTTTTTTTTTTTTTTTTTTAAGCATTTATATTACTGATTAAGCAATTTTTAACAACAGTATTTGATCTTTTCTTTGCTCTGAGTTTTTCTTCTAAATGTATTTCTACAGTTTACAGCATCATAGGAAAAACTACAGCATATAATAAAAAACACAATTTGTAGATTTCTTTTTAGATCATATAAGTGATGTAACATTTTGCATCACTTACATGATGAAAAGTAAGCGATGTAACAATGTCAATTCAACTTGGGATAATTTAAAGGTTAATTTTCAACATGTATAAGTGCCAAGTTGCTTCAAATATGCTGTTTATACAGTTATGAAACTCTTCAAAACATTTCTTACAGGTCTGAGTTTGTGCTTTTGTGAAAGTAAAAACACACCTTCTGTGAAGACAATAAAAGAGACTTTTCTGTTCTATTTTGAGAGCTTTTGACAGTACTTGTCTCTGCAGTCTGGCAAGTCTCTCAGGAAGAGACTCAGCTACATCTAGTGGTAGCCATCAGGATCTACAATGGCAGCTTACAGTGCATTTCATTGTTCAACATTCAATTTATTTTTTTTTTTTAATTAACCATTTTATAAACTATTTTGTTTTTACATATGCAGAATTGTAGAAGAGAAACATAATTGCAATAAATTCAATCCATCACTTTTGACCACAGTTTTTTTTACCAATGGTCATTTGACCAGTATAAAGCAAATTTTAATGATTACCTTGATTTTTCTTTGTAGGAATATTATAAATTCAAACCATCTGCAAATCACAATCATATTCTTATATGACCAGCCTTTTTATTAAAAGAGAAGGTTTCTACACCTAACCCTCTTTATACCGAGCTTTGTTTAGTTCATGAACATCATTCAGGAGACACATGAGATATAAATAAAGTGTTCAGTGAAAAAATTGGAGAGATAGAAATAATACAGAAATGTCAGATTTCAGAGATGTGTAGCTTGAAATAAAGTGCTCAGTGAAAACATTGGAGAGATAGAAATAATACAGAAATGTCAGATTTCAGAGATGTGTAGCTTGAAATAAATATATATATATATATATATATATATATATATATATATATATATATATATATATATATATATATATATATATATATTTATTTATTTTTTTATATATATATATATATATATACATGTGTGTGTGTGTGTGTGTGTGTGTGTGTATATATATATATATATACATAAATAAATAAATAACACGACTGTCAAATGGATCCCGTTTACTTTCTTCTTCGCTTCCTCATAAAAAGGTAGGCTACTTCCGCTTTTACCGGAAGATTGGGTCCGAGCTAATCCATCATGGTTCCTCCAGTCGCAGTGTCACCGCTCATTAAGGTAAAAAAAATAAGTTTACTATGGTCGGAAGATTTATATTGTTGTTAAACAAAAGATAAAATTAGGTAAACCACTTTCCAATTTCTGAGTATAGAAAGGTTTGGAATATTTCTTGTAAGTTCTGTGATTAGCAGGCTAGCCAGTGACATTGAAACACAGAACTTTTCTTTCTTGAAACATTTTGCACATGCGTCTCGCGCTGTTGAAGTGAATATTGGTTACGGACTATGTTCTGATTTATTCTTAATCCAGAGTGTGTTATAGATAACCGATTATAGTTATTTGTAATGTATTTAAAGGGTCGGAGGAAAAAAACTGGACTTTGCCCCTGAGTTTTCCACGGATATCATATGTATCAACTGGAAAACACATGTCGGGGAGTATAAAATGCAGAGTTGCAGAAAACGGGCTGTAATGCCTCATTTAATTATATTAAGCGGTGACGGAAGTTTTTACATTTTATCAATGAAGTAGTCAAACACTGACTAAAATAAACAAACAAGACAACATACCTATAGTTCGTGGCTGATACATCTAAATTCACACAGCAGGTTTGAAAAGGAAGAAGATGTTTCGCTGGATAACACATTTGTTATTTTTGTTTTAGACGGCCAGATGGTCCGCTCTGCTGCTCGGCGTGTTCTATGGTAAACAGAGGTTTGGTAAGTTCACGTCTGCGCATGCGCCAGGCTGTAAAGAACTAAAGAAATCCCTAAAACTGTTTATTAGTATACTTCTGATGTTGCATAACAATTCTTGATATATATATTGACCTGAAATTGACTTTATTTGCAATAATTTGCAATACCTATTAAAATTTTTGGGAAAAACAATAACAATGTTTATAAGGCAGTTTTTGACATGACACAAAGGGGTAAGCTTCAGTATTGGTCATAAGATATAATAAGGAATCCATTATTTTATTCTGTGGGTTTCAGGATCGTTGTGTTTCTGTCATTGCTTGCTAGATCACTTTGCACTTTTTGTTACATGTTTAAAATGTCCAATTTAAGTTTTTACAATCCAATAAACAGCTCAAATTTGTTTAGTGGCATGTAAATTAATTTGCTTGGTAGATAACTCCAGAAAAACTTGGCTTTGTAACTAGAGTATGTCATATAAATTTTGATGGAATAGCCCGTTTGGATCTTCTATATAAAGCTTATATCAGTGTGCACAAAGAAATCTCTCTATACTGCGCAGTTATAAAGAGCTTGCAAGACTGCACTTCCTCATTGATAGTGTGATGTTTTGCACTTATTACAATTCTGTATTTGCTTACTGTCTTGTCATTCCTGTTAAGATTACCTGAAGCCCATTGCAGAGGAGGAAAGGAGGGTTGAGGAAGCAGAGAAGAAGGCCCGTGAGGAGCAGGAACGCATCTACAAACAACTCTCTGAAGGTGTTATTAAAATACACACTTTTTTGTTATGTTTCTGATATCTAAACAGGGTCTTTTGATGTTTCTTTTCCATGTAAGTTAAATAGCATATGTTTTGTATTACATCTACAAAAAATCTCATGGTTTTTTTTGTTTTTTTTTCTTTGCAGCAAATTCCGAGACCATCCTGAAATGAATCAACATCGGACCTGTGCTGAAATGTTCCAAACTTAATAAAAGCAAATATTATTTTTCATGTACTTACTATAGTATGTTTGTTTTTTGTGACTACCATACACACACTTAAGCAGAAAAAAATCACAGGATAAAAACAACCAAATTAACCAGATTTAAAACGAAAAAAAAGTCTTTTTAGGTGTTAAAATCAGGGTTTTATTCATTTTTTTGTGTACAAATCAAATAAAGGGCACATCGCTTGTGTACGTGTGTACCTGTCCTTCAGTGGGAGATGAGCTAGCGGATCGGTATTGTTATAATCCCAACCTAGTTTAGCAATAATCCCAGGATTAGGGTCAGGTACCAGTAGTAGAAACTGCATCGTGGACAGAAGCTATGTCTCAATACTCCGGTGTTGTGTAATATTTCAACCTTCATTATGGACTCTATATTGCATTATAGTGTAACGCAAGCAACTACACTGTATGGCTGAGTGATTACCAATGGCATACAGCTCTGAGACAGAATATGCTATTCCATGTTTTAATTAATGTACAATAACAGAATATGTATAAGTTTCTTCTTTTCACTAAAGGCACAAAACTTTGGTCAATAGAAAATATCAATTGTCAGGTTGAAATGAATTGACTCGGCCACCACGTAAAAATACATTTGCTTTATTTGTGTCATCTTGTACATGATGTACCCACATGATGAGGCAAGCGTGAAAGTACTGACCATAAAATACAACTATTTATACATGATATGGGTGTATCCACAGCACAAAATTCAGTTGGTACCTAATATTACACAGTCATTGTTGGTCCACCCATATCGCACTGTATTTCCATATGTGGAATATGTTAACATCTGTAAACTGAGGCAAGCACATTAACTCGTAATTCAGTAATAAAGGGAGTATAGTTACCTGATGACTTATTTGCCAGTGTTTGCAGATGCCACTAATTAAAAAGAAGCATTTCTATTTAAACTTGAAAAATATCTTTTTTTTATATATATTTACAGAAAGGGAGGCAGGCTGTACAAGTCATCACACAAAGGTACGTTTTTGTTTAGTGCTGTCTCAAACAGCTCTGTGCCCCAGGGATTGTTGTCAGAACATTCTGATGGCTTGCTTGTTAGTACTGCTGCCTTGCAGCAGCACCGTCCTGGGTTCAGATGTTGGACCTGATCCTTTGCAGAGTTTGCATGTTCTTTATGCATTTCCTCAAATATTTGGGTTTCCCCTCGTGTCACAAGTACGATTGTTACAAATTCTCCTCATTATCCCCAAAGGGTCTTGTGTGGTTTATCCCTGGGTCCAATTCAGACATCAGTTTTAAACTTGATATTAACACAGGACAGCTGATTTTTTTACGCTGTTTAAGTGAACTCTGTGGTCCCACTATTAAAACAAACATATGTTCAAGTCCATCCTTCAGTTCACCAATATGGACAAACCCATTAAAGCAACAATTTACAGAGAAACCTGAAACAGTCAGTTTTATCTGGAACCACCTGATTTCTGGATGCAATATGCTTATTTCACATTTAAAATGTTACACTTGTCAAGTATATCCTATGCTACACTCACACACACTTTAAGTATATACAGTATAAAGGCATCACAAGCATCTACAGACTTCTGCTGCCAGTAATGTTACATGTGTGTATCTATTGCGCTGTATTAACATTTATGCTAGGTTTCTCTATACAAAATGTGGCATTTTGAAGATCTAACTAGTTTTCTGCAGTCAAAGTAAACAAACTCTCAGTTGTAAATAGTAAGTGACTGGAAGGAGTGAATAATTAACTTTTGGAATATGACTAAAGGATGATATTCCAACCTAGGTGTTATCCAGGCTCTTTCCTAAACCTAAACCTAAATCGTACAATAATGCACGATTTAGGGTAAAAAAAAAAAAGAACTCCAAACATTTTGTTTTATCTAGGCTTGGACATCAGAACAATTCAAGCAAACTTTAGGTTTATTTTTTATATAATACAGACTGTACAGGGCTATAATTTCTCATTTACTAGAAAAGGTATATACAGTTTGTGTTCTGTAATGCTTGCTGGGTTGAATAGCAAGCTTTGTGGAAAAAAGTAATGGTCATATGAACAATAAAGAAACATGAATTATAAGAAGCACATATACAAAATGCATTCGACTGTTGAACTAACATCGGTCTTCCAAAATGTAAGGAGAACTGTTTTTCAGATAAGAAACCTAAAATGTCAAAATTACCTTCACTGCTGATTCCATTTAAGTATAATAAACTATCATTCAGGGGTGGGAAGATCTTTACATGTGTCTGTTTATGTCTGATAGATGTGTGGTATCCTGCCATCTTCCAAACTTTCATTTTAACACTGCCTATCTCTCCTCATTTAGGTCTGCTTATTCTAATTTAAGCCATGTTGTTATTTATTTTTATGAAACATTACAGGACTCTGCATTCACATATCCACATTCCTGATTTGACATAAATTTCCTTGGCCGTGGTTCTCAGATAATTCTGAATTCAGTCCATCCTGAGTGTCTACTTACACCCTCAAAGCGTACACAGATCTTTGGTGTTTTAGCACACGGAGCAGGTTTTGGAGCCTCCACCACTGGGGGCGTTTGCAGCAGCTATGGGAGAATTATACAATTAATACAAGGTATGCTGTTGAATCAGGAGCATTTTCTAGACTAAACGTTCCCTTTTTGTGTTAATTCCAAAGATTTGCATAAAGGACAGTCATCTTCCATATTAATATAGAGGCAGTATATGCCTAAACTGGGACATCTGGGCTAAAATTGCTCTTCTTTTTGGATGAATGTTCCTGTGTAGTTGTGCCTTGACCAGATGCTTTCAGTTTCCATCAACAAGCTTCTGACACAAGTTTGTTTGGGTATTTAGAGTCTTTACTGAAAACAGGTAAGGACACAATAAATTTTGTGGTTTCCAAATCACATATCAATTATTTTCCAAAGGATTTTGGAAAGATTTTTTTTTTTTTTTTTAAAGTGTAATGTTGGCCTACATCATAAAATTTGAAGTTTAATTTGGACTTCTGTCCTCTCTGAACATAAATCTATTGTTCAAGTTTAATTTGTCTTATTGATAGATAAGTCTATTTTGAATCATTCTAAAATGGTCTTGATGTGCCATTATTCCCTCCACTTTGTGCAATATACCTGTTCTGTTATAGCAAAATGGGCTCAAATCATAATGCTACCAACACCATGATTCAAAATTTGTACAATGTCCCACCATTTCTTCAGTCTACCTTGAACGTATCATCCTTGAAAAAGGAGCTTCTTTCTTTAACTTAATAGAAATGAAGCCAAGCAATCCTGATATAAATCTACAGCTGTAGTCAGGTTAAAGGATCACTGTACCTTTGGCTGCCGCTGCTGCCGCTGTAGCTGCTTTTTCGTCCTCTATTAATTTCAGTTTAGCCTCATACTCCTCTTTTTTAGCATTCCACTCCTTCCTGTTGTTAATGATGCCGTCTAACATAGGCTGGATTTGTGGATGGAAGCGGGAAAACTCCTGAGGACATAAGAAACAACAAAAAAAACATCTCATGATAATTAGTCTTTGGTTTTTCTTTAATCTTTTTCCGCATGAGAACCAAATAACTCATAAAAGCCATAATAAATGCAGAAAAGAAATGCTGAGATTTCAGTGAAAATACAGCATTAAAACATTACCTTGTAGACAAACGTGCAGACAAAGTCAATGAAACCACACTGTAGCTTTGGAAGTTCTGCAGCTTTGTTTCTGTCCATCATGGGCTGTAAGAGGCAGAATTAAACCATGGCTGGTTAGTATACCATCTTTATATATATGTTTGTATAAAGGCTTCATATCGGACTAGAATAGGTATACATGGGAGTTCATGGTTACCAGGCCCTCTAGGCACAAAACAAATCACTACCCCCTCCACAACATTGCTTGACAGTCGGCATGAGGTGTTTGTGCTGACATTTTGTTTGGTTTTTGCCGGACATGATGCTATGCATTGCGACCAAACATCTCCACTTTGGTCTTCTCTATCCAAAAGACATTGTTACAAAAGTGTTGAGGATTTTAGATGTAATTTATTAATCTAAAATTGTCCGCCATGTTATTTTCATGAGAAACTTTTTCCAGGCAATCATTCCAAGTCATGAACTAAAACATTTAGGATGCTAATGAAGGCCTGACGAGTCTGAGATGTAGCTCTTGTTTTCTTTTTTTTCCCATCCACTCCTAAGGGGGATCTGTTCACTTGTGAATAATCTTAATCACTGTAAAATGATGGACTTGATTGTTTGGATATGATCTTATAATCTCTCTTAATTTAATAGGCAGCTACATCTTTTCTAAGATTATTACTGATGTATTAACTCCCATCTCAATGTGCCAGATTAAGGCAAAACTTCTGGGTTCATCGAGGTCCTCACATTTACTGACAATTATTTAATCATCTGTATTTCATTAGCTACACCCGATTATGACTTGGCTTTTTGATTTGATTAAATAATGAAAACAGTGTGTGTAATTAATTTTTCATATCCAGTTACCCATTTTATACTGATAGCCATTACGTGAATATATAAAGAAACTCACAATAGGTTGCTGTTCCAGTACTGTCCTTTCCAAATCACCCTGTTCCCAGAACTCTGCCGCCACAGACAAGGCAACCTTAATGAAAGACACGCACTTATTGTAAATAGACCAGCATAAAACCACAAAAAAAAAGCAAAATACAACCTTAAAACTAATTTTAACTGAATTTACAAGCCAATTAATCCCTTATTAAAGCCAGCTTTGTTTGTCCAGTAAGTACTTAATTTACTTGGTTTTGTGCTTCTCACCTTGCTCTGTACTTCCCAGGGCTTTGTGATAGCAGACAAGTCACACGCAGTCATCATCATAGCCCTGAAAGAACAAAACATGTCTGGTTTCCGAGAAAAGGTTGGGATTTAAGGAAGAGGGAGTGTTCTGTTGTCCTTACATGACAATCTCTTTTCTGGTTGTTTCTAGAGACATGAAATCCACCCATTTCTTTTCATCTTCATATGTGTGTGAAAGGTCCACAATCTTCTGGAACATGGTTCTCTTCCTGGGGGGTACATGGAGATCAAACAGTTTACCTTGGTTCCAATAGGTTCCACAACAGACCAGCTGGTGAAGCAAAAAAGTAATCTACACTGACTTGAAATAAAGAGCCAGGTCGGTGGCAATGATGGCAATGTCGGTGAGGTGAATCACGTGGTCTACCTGCCGCCGGTTGAGGTTCTGGTAGATATTTAGTGACTGCAGAAGTGATAAGGGGAGAGAGGTGGCCACTGTCATATTTGTTGGTATAAAATCATGTGTTAGGTTAGATTAAATCCATTGTTTTACCTCATCAGCCAGCAGGAACTTTCCAAACTCTAAATGGTGCCGTTCCAGGATGGAGGAGCCGTGTAGCTTGGCCAGAGGGTTGCCAGATCTATTGGAGGAAAAAAAAAGTCCTCAGAAATCAGCCGGTTCAGACATGAAAGTGGTGACAGTTACAGAAGCATCAGTGTAAGAGACAATAAACACAAGTCATGATAATATGATTACATAACGCATCTTTCGCATGTTTTGATCATTAATTAAACTCCATATTTCATCATATTTCATTACATCACATTCAGCTTCATTTGTAAAGCACCACTTCACAACAATGTCACCTCAGGGCATTTTACAGACACATCAGTTCAAGTCAGTTCATAATAAATAGCCTGGATGAAGAAAACCAACATATTGTATTGTACCATGACTTCAATCCAATCCTCCATCCTGAGCATGCACACGGCAACATCTGAGTAACTGTCTCAGTTTATTATTTTATGTCTCCTCCCCAAACTACTCTTACAACTAAATCCCACATTCAGACTGTTATACGCTGTTTTCTATCATGAACAAAATGTTTAATCTTTTTATTCCCTGAATAGCCAACCTCCCCCAGCCAAGGACCCCCAGTGTGAAAATCTCTGATATAAACTATTGTGACTCACTGCACTTTAAATGTTATTACCACATTAGATCAGCTATTAATAAATACTACATTAAATCTGTTTCTTTTCATTCTAGATTCCATCCTGTATTGAATTGTAGGTAAAGGGATTATAAGCACATGTTGACATTTGTGATAACCAGTTGGTAAGTTCACCTCTTAAAGGGACTGGTCATTGAATATATTGTATCATTTTACAAAGTTAAAATGTCAGATAAGAAATGAGGAAGTTCCTATAGGACTTACTTGACCTGGTACAAGTTGTTTGTTCCTCTGTGGTCTATATCGTGCAGGAATCCTGCAGTTATCATGGCCATGACCTCCAAGTCAGTGTAGTATCGTTTCAGCATTCCAGTCTGAACACACAAAGAAAAACACAAAACTGATCCAAGCCACTCAAATCTCAGTTTTTTTTAGACAGTAAAAAGTGTGAAGATCCTAAGACCATCTTCTGCATTTTAGTTTTTTATTTATTAATGTAAAAAGTTTCAAATTTGATAAAGTTTTAAATAGAGATTAAAACAGAGGACTAACTCATACCGTTAAAAGAGTAAACATGGTCTGTCCCACGTTGAAGCCATGACGCCAGTTGTGGTATGTGATTTTTCTGTATCCTTTACTGACTGAGTACATGAAGCGAACCAGCACCTGAAAGACGAGTGGAAAAAAATATTTCAAACTGGTTGCACATCATTTGAGGATTCAATGCAAAAATTGTGCATATTGTGTGTGTCTACATTTACCTCCTGGGGGACCTGGAACTTCTTGACCACTCCGACTTCGTAGTACATCTGGATCCCACACCTAACCAAGTCCATCTCTGTGCAGTTAAAATCTGAAAAGCGGAACTCATAGATCTCGAATTTCTTGATCAGGGGAGGGAGATCTTTTTTCTAAAAGGAAAAAAGGACAAAAAACATAAGCTGAGAACTGCTAAAAAAAAATCTTATTATCACATTCATGGTGGTGGCATAGAGATGCAATACGACATAACAAAGTATTCTCTTACATCTGTCATGTCACACTCTGAAATGTGTTAACAGGTCAGACTTGCTTTTTCTTTGACTTGTCAGATACTTGTGTACTGGGATACCCAAGTCTTAGTATTACCAGAATGTCAAGGAGCTCCTCTTCTTCACACTCTCGAGGCTCGCAGCCGTAAACTTCTCTTGTGTTCTGGAAAATATGAGGAAACACCTAAATTATCAACTTGATACTTCATATACAGCAAATCATTGGTTGTATCGAGTGATTTAGGTCAGTTTTACTGAAAAGAACATAGACAAATATTGTGCTTTCTTCAGCAAGATGTTGGATTAGCTTTCAGAAACCTCCTTTTGGAGGCTTTTATATCCTTTATTCAAGTGCTTTTATTCATTAAAAACAACTCAGCACTCACCAGAATATTTTGGATTTCATCATCCCTACATTTAACATGATAGAGCACCATGTCCTGAGCGATGTCTTTCCTGTTTTCAAGTTTGTTGATCTTGTCGTAGGTGTCTGTGTTGAGGGCTGACCATCCCAGGAACTGAGTCAAAGCCTGGGAAACAGAGAACATAGATTCCCGCTTTACCACATATCACAGGATATCTATAGTTTGTTATTCCCTAGTCATGATGTGAATATATCGTCTGAGTTGCAACTCATCGTTCATTGTTTTGCTGAGCAGTTTGATTTTACCTCCATGAGCTGCTCATCCTGATCATCAAAGGGCTTTCCATCTTTTCTGTTGTAGAACGTTGCCACGCCGACTATTTCTTCTTTCTTATTGACAATTGGGAGCGAGAGGACATTTTTGATGGTCCAGCCACTGTCGTCCAGTGCCTCTGTCTGCAAGAACAAAGCAAGGTGAGATGCCTGGGCTGCTGTTTGGAAAGGAATTTCCTCTCCGGCAGAAGATGAGAGAAGTTTCTCACCTGAAAATGGAACATCTCATCAGCAGCTGCATTCATAATGTTACAAATCTGTGGAGCAGAGAAGACAAGCGACTGATCAGCTTGGATGACATGGTTCAGCTACTTGCTGCAATGTATCAAAAAAAAAAGAAGCTTACAAAACCGCTCTCTGCAACATAAGTTGGCAGGCCGCTACTCAGTGCCCAGTGATCTGCAGGTGGATTGCTGTGTGACAGAAGAAGAAGCAAGTTAGTAAATGTGACTTTTATAAAATGCCGTAGAGCCACCGTTAACCTCCTCTGGTGGTTCACAAACATTTTTTTCGTCTGTTTAAATGACTAAGTAGGAGCATAAATGTCATTTTATCCATTCTGGGGCTGAATTTGAACACATAATTGTGTTTGCAAACATAAAAATGACAAAGATTTTGCTTACGGTATGACTTTGATGTCTTCTTTTCCGTGTAAGATGTAATCAATGACTTTGTAGAAGATCACCTCCTACGAGCAAAATGAAACAAGGGGTGTCAGAGAGAAAAGATCACAAACATTTCAGTCAACACCACAAGCATAATAGAGACCAGATAAGCATGGAATAAAGATTCAGTTAAAGAATATACCCTGCCATCAGGAGTCACAGGGCCAGAGTAAGGTGCCTGCTCCCCCATCAACACCGGCCAGATGTCAAAGAACTCCTGCGGGGACATGGACACAAGTTTAACTTCATACTACTAGTGCACATGATCCAAAGTGAACAAAGACTAAAAAAAAAAAAAAAAAGAATAAAACACCCTACCTTTTCTTTTGTCATGTCTAGTAACCCGACAGAGTAGCGGTCACAGTTGAGGTAGGCTCGGACTGTGTACAAGGCCTTGTGAAACTGTCGTTCAATATCTGTCAGCTCTTCAAACACCTTGTTGGCAGACCACAGCAGCAGCTGGAGGAGTGAAACACACAGCGTCTCAGAGTCTACATGCACTGTTTCTGTTTTTTTATGTGGAATAAAAAGCCAAGTTTGAAGGAGTAAAGGCCCCGTACCTGTCCTTTCCGTGTCTCACAGCTGTGCAAGTAACTCAGGTGGAAGATCTTTAAGTTCAGACAGGCAATTTTCATGTACTTCAAGAAGAGCTGAACAGACAGTCAGGATACGTCACTGGTCACAGCATAATCCCCTGAATCACTAATAACATAACTTTTCATCATCAGATCGTATATATGTTTGAGTGAAAGGATTTAGTTTCATATCTAAACTGAAGTGAAGCAGTAACATGTGGGCATTGCATGACTGATTGCTGGAGGGGGGGATTAACAAAAACAAAAGAACTGTGTATAAATAAAATTCAACTGAGCATCAGATAAAATAAAATTCATACATAAAAACTGATTATAAATTACTCACATAACAATTAATACATAAATAGCTGATGTTACAAGACCATTCCTTCTGAAGGTGTCACAATCTCTCACTTCAGCTGAAGCAGATATTAGTTATTTCTAGTGATTTACTTTATCGACACAGTTTATTCCCTCCTAAAAAAAAAAAAAAAAAAAGCTTCACAGGCCTCAGTATTGTGGTCATTTTGTGTATTACTACCCGAGTGCTAGTACTCACATCTTCATCCTCAGCAGTGAAATGTGGTCCTGTGGTTTTGTTCAGAGCCATGATCACTGCCACCATGTCTTTGCCGTTGAGGATGGGGGAAGCCAGAACACACCTGGTTTGGTAATCTGTGAGTTCATCCACGAATGAGCTGAAGTACTGACTCTAAAAGAGCAAAAAGCATCACTTGCTTCTCATTTAAACATTTTTTAGATATGTTTGAGCCAAGTTTCACTGTGATTTTCATACCATGTGATGTTAGTGTACACCATCTCCCCTGAGTTTAAAATTTATTAGAATACCAGTATTTTATTAAAAAATGGTTCTATTTCTTATGATGGCCATTTATGTTTTTTCATTTGGAAAACATTAAAACTTAGCATATATCCCCACCTGTCATGTACATGCTGCACTGAAGGGAAGCAATCTAGTTTTGATCTGTTTTGATCTGTTTTAGATTCCTGCTGACTGCTGACTAAATGCCAGAGGCGCCTAATCTACAGATAGAGCAGTGGCTGAAGGGATCTGAAAATAAATGGATTATGTCTGACAGGGGGATTTACACCCTCACTTGGTCAAGTATCCAGTAGCCTTGAACAGCTAACATTTCTCTTAAATGTTTACAACCAGCAGGCTTTGGTCATGATTTGACAGACTCAAGCGAGCATGACGATCCATCTAACAGCTGTAAACAAATCTTAATAACAGATACTAGTCCATTTTCTATAAAAAAAAAAAAAAAAAAAAAAAAACTTGTCTCCATCCATCATCTTGTTTATTGGCAGCATTTCTCAATTAATTTTTCAATTTCAATTAATATTCAAAGAATCCTCATCACCATAAAAATGATATTTGAGATGTTATTAAACCTCATTACAGTCACAATGTGGGTTTAAAACGTGGGCAATGGTGCCACCTGGTGGTAATATCAGGAATCACACTGTGACTAATTGAACTGCACTTTATATCTGCACTTTATCCAGATAAGGCTTCATCATCCCAAGCTTAGCAGTGCTTCTCATTGATGCATCATTTTCACTCTGACTAACTAGAAAATTCACCCCCCAACCCCCCTCCCTCCCTCTCTTACATGCTACTCTTTACCTCTTTGACATCTTTCACATTAACAGTCTTCTTGGTCAGGGCCACGTTGCCGACTATTCCCAAGTCCAGTGGGTAGACGATCTCCGAGTCGGGTTGCACCACACAGTCCTCCAGCACTGAATTTGTGGAGACATTGAAGAGTCTTGTGGCCAGCTCACCGATGCCGTTCCGCTGCCGGTACATAAACAAGCTGCAGCGGTCAGCATGGATGAGAGCACTGAGTCTCTTCAGGATCTTGAAGACCACTCTTTCCATGTTGATGTTCTCTTGCATGTCCTTGATCAGGTCATACATTATTACACTTTCTTCAACCTTGGGGGAAAAAAAAAAAAAGAGATTGAAATGATCTTTTCTTGAGAATTCTGAATGACAAGCAGGGATTGATTTAACCCTCCAGCGTGAAGGAGGGTTAGGGTTTGGGTTTTAGTCTTCTTTACCTGTAGACAATCTAAAAACAACTAGAGAAAATGCATAATTTACCTGACTGAGCTCTTGAAATTGGCTGAAGTCAATCTGTTTCTCTGGGATTCCCGATAGCTTTGATAAGGAAGAAGCGTTCAACTTCTTGGCAAAGTACTTTTCTGCAAACGCAGGGTTGTCCTTAAGGAACTTTTCCACATCTTCCTTCTGCACACCCATTGTTCCTTCTTCCTCCTCTTCTCCCTAATGCCCCTTGTCTTCTCCCTCCTCAGCTCAGTGGTGGAGCTCCTGCTGGGTCCAACGCTGCTCTAATGGAGCTACCTCCAACTTCACCTGCTATAAAAGTAATATGCAAAAAAAAAAAAATTTAAAAACGATTACGCAACAACTACATTGTCTTCCATGTTATATCTAAAAGATGAAAACATATCTTACCCAAGTATTATGCAGAAAGGGGGAGAAAAGATTTGGACACATTCAAATGGAGGTTTAAAAAAAAAATAAATCCCCCCCCCCTGTTTGTAGGATGAGTGGAGTGCAAGAGGGAGCGCCCTGAGTAGGAGGCAGAGGGCTGAATCCAAACAATCCCTCTGTCATCAGCAGATAGTCCTGAAGGTTAGCAGGGATCTGCCTATGCTAAACTCATCAGCTGATCATGGAGTAACAGATATGTGGGCCAAAGGATCCAGCCTGCACGGTTCATCAGTACATTTGGTATCTGTGAGGTGCTGATCAAAATGTGGTACTTTAAGCAACACTTAGTTCAGTCACATGCCTGTTGAGTGAAAATATAAACTGCATTCGCCTGACAATAGGAGAGCATTTCACAACAAACTGCAAGGTGAAGGGAATTTTGTGCAGCAGTGCACTAAAGATGGATCAAACAGCACAGACTCCTGAAATTCCAACACTTTTATCTAGATTTATCAAGGATTTAACAGCATACACATAAATATGATGCCATATAGAGTTATGCATGCATGCATCATTTCTTCTTATATCTAGTATGTGTCCCACATGTTTCTGTCTCTCAGGTGTACCTTTACAAGCTCTTTAAGTCCTTATTAAATGAGACCTCCTCCAACATAAGCCGTATTTAGTTAGGACACTAGTTGATTATCCCAGCACCCAACTCTCTGTGTTACTCCACAAGAAATAGTTAAAGCATCCTAAAACAAGAAAGAAACTGAGATATTTTGCAACTCTGAAGCAAACTTAATCCTTTCATTCAGAGCCAGGAGGACCTGTCTATAATAAGGCTCCATAAATACCTCAAACAAAAGGTCAAATAGATAATCTGCTTCCACTATAATAGATTACAGCATGTGTGTGTGAATGTAAGGGTGAGCATGTGGTCATTTCATGGGTGGGTGCAGTTTCATTATGAGAAAAGATTTTTGTTAAGGGAACAGAAGGTCTCATTAATGCAAATCACTTTTGTATCTGAAAAGATTATTCTTTATATGTCCTAAAGGTGGACCCTCTTCCTATCCCTTTTTCCTTCCAAGTTTCAAGGCAATATTTTTCAGGCAATACATTTTTAAATATTGTATGATCTCAAAATTAGCTGCACAGTGGTGTTCTGGTCATCGCCTCAGACTCAGAGCAGGGTGTCTGTCGATTTGACCCTTGGCTGGGGACTTGGACTAAGATAGAAAATGAATGAATGAATGTAGAAAATGAATAAATAATTCTTGTGTTGCTACTGAGCATTTGTTGAGGTGGCCACAGTCTACGTCAGACTTCTCTGTGCAATTCCATTTTTTTTTCTGTCAGCGATGTATGAGACCATATTTTTTGTTTTTTCATTTTGTCTTCGTTTTCTTTTGTCTTAAAATGTGAACCCATCATTTAGGCTCACATGAATTTGACCCTTGACATTTTTAATGTGTTATTGTTTTACATTTAATTTGGTAATAATTTTGATTCGATTGTTTATTTGCCTCAGGATCCATATTTTAACAAGATGCTGTTGTGCTTTTTATACAGTCTGTGGTTATAATATTTTAAGCTTTTTTGGTAAACAACCAAATATTCATGAGTTGAGGATTTGTCAGTGATGATGTCAAACTTGAATGTGTCTTTTTTTTTTTTACCTTGCAGTGCCACAGTGTGACCACTATCCAGTCATCTCCAGCTAGATGTAATGCTAACACACACCACAGTGTGGCAGCAGACCCATACTTTAGTTCTGAAGCTGTGAACACTCTGGCACCACCATTTCCAAGGCGATGCTTTATACAAACACAGAATAAAAACAATCTAAATACAAGATTCCATATCTGTCCTAATCCTCAGTTATTCTGGGGGCAATTGATGCTGTTTATGTGTATGATTATTGCAAAGGTAATACCTGCATCTTTTATAGACATGTCTGGGGTTCAGCTGGAGGGACTTCAGGATATCAGTTTGGCCATTCGTATAAAATTAGATAGATACTTTCACAGACTGAAACCCAGTTAAAGAAATATTTGTTGGATTTTTATGCTTTGTTAAGCCCTTGATGAGGCATTTTCTTTGACATTGCTGTTCTTGCATAAAAATACCAAAGCAGCCCAAACCTCAACATAAATAGGAATGTTTTGGTGTACATGGTAAATTTAGCTTTATTTAGATATAATTTTCTAGGTAGGATATTATGGAAATCCTTTCACTAAATATAGTGATAATCATTAGTCGTCATATTCTGAGATCAGTCAAATGATTCCACACAAGCAAATACCGACAGCCACAACTTTACATACTAGAAACATATCTATCAATGATGGAATTTACAGATACTTAATTCATTGCTCAGCTACATGTCTAAAAACCATAGATATTACATATTAGGCAAAACAACAAACATGTAAAGTACACAAAACTGACTTTTTGTGGCTGTTCCAGTATGTACAAAAACACTTCACCAGTCATTTTTGAGATTTTAATCCACAAAAAAGTTCAATGGAAATGGGTTGCCCATATCTTGTGAACATTAATAACTTGGTTACATTCATATTTGCTGATATGTACATAAAAGTAGTGAAAAACAGAAAAAAAACTCATTTATAAAACATGATTGCATTTAGATTATTATAACATATTGAAGTAATTCTGTACTGTTTCAATCAAAGGTACATCATATGCATCAATGATTAGACTTGTCACATAACATTTTTAGGCCGGGTAAGTAGAATTACTGCACTGCAGCACAGTCATAAAAAATAGATCAGTTTTCTTCATTAGCTTGAATTTACTCTGAATCTTCTGATGATTCTGATGAGACTGTTTCCGATTGGCGCAAAGCTAGTTTGTGGTGATGACCTCATTTCTGAACACAACAGATAAAGGGACCTTAAGTAGTAAGAAAAGTATCCAAACAGGACAGTCTGAAGTCTTACAGGAAGGAAATGACTTAAGATTGTATTATGTGATATATAATGCCAATAACAAAGTCAAGTGACCAGGGTTAATCCAGGAAATGGGAGATCGTGACTACATGTCATTGTGTAATTGCATGAATAAAAAATTACAAGTTCCTTTATTGTCGTGTTTCCAAAAATTCCTTTAAAAAAAAAAGGTAAATTTTTCATATTAATGGGGTTTAATGAAAATGATTTTATTATCTAATTATCTAACTGTATTATATGGATGTATTTACTGACTGCTTCTTAACGGATTACACCTCCGTTGCTCAACCACAACAACAACTTTACTCGGTAGTCTAAATTTATTTTCATTTCCATCTGACAGAACTGTTCACCTATCTCCTTAAACTACACTCTGCTTTGCGTCCATGCTGTTACATTTCCCTGTCGTTAAATCAGCAAGTTCCTCTTCAGTCAAACAACACACAGTGCTGTCCTGTTTTTCCCAGATTCATCCATTTAAACTTATCAAAACTATCATAAAAATTGGTTTTGGGTGGATGAATGCTGAGCACTGTGGCGGACCCTATGCTGGGATAATAATATCTGATCTGAAAACAAAGCGACTGGTATAATGTTTTTGAGCTTGCCAAGCTCAGCACATTCTTGGAAAAGACCTGTTGTAAACATTAACTATTAGAGTGGCTGTAACATTTTATTTGTTTTCATTCTGTGCCAGAAATTATGCTTTTAAAAATGCGTAATTTCAGTGCTGTCACAGTGTGCAATGTTTTTTTATAATTCTCTGAATTAGACGTTTTTCAGTTTTTCCAGATCTCAGTTTTGTCTTTTATGATTTTATGTTTTATAAAGTAATAGTGTATGCAATTTCTATTGTTTTTATGCCATGTCAGTGCAGTGTAACACACCCTGCATTAATTTTAACTGAAGTGGCAACTATGTCATAAAGGTGTTCGATCTTCAAATTCTCCCAAATGTCTCTTAACCGTGCCACTTGTTCCTTTTGGCTTCATGGTTGGGCATCAAACGATAATGATTTTATAGTGTGTAATTCACAAAAAACTTCCTCATGTTACCCAGACTATCTTGACGACGATGATGAAGTCATTGCTGACTAGGTGTCTTTTCTGTGTGTTGAGGGTTGCCAGTTCTGTTTATTGATTGATTGTTATCTCGAGCAGGAATTTCCCCATCCATCAAATCTTTATTCACTAACATTTTTATAAGCATCTCACTTTGAAAAAAACTTGCAATTGCTTCTGTTCTCATTCATTCATTCATTCATTCATTTTCCGAACCGCTTATTCCAATTCAGGGTCGCGGGGAAGCTGGAGCCTATCCCAGCCGGCTTTGGGCGACAGGCAGGGTACACCCTGGACAGCTCACCAGTCCATCGCAGGCTTCTGTTCTCCTATTGTCTTTTTGAATCACTTTGATTATAACAGTGTTTTCTTCAGTTTGTCTGCTGGAACGGTTACATTATAACTTGCCAAATGAAAAATAATGATAAACCTGCGATTGCAAACAATATACTGCAATGTAAAACTCTTAATATTTCTCTTTTGCTGTTCAATATAAAACAAAAGAGGAGTCAAATGTTACCCATCAGGCTCAGATATGAAGAAACACATCTCTGACTTCATTGTTTTGGAAATAGACAAGGAACAAATTAATCATAAATGGTTGCATGCTTTCTTGCATAATGTTGGAGTGATTACATTTTACTGTCAGCACCTCAGGGGCTTGCCAGAGCCAGAAAACCCAACAGTTTAGTGAATCATTTTGCACATGTTTGGATAGTGTTAATTTGTCAGCTCAGGTATGCATGTGCCTGTTTTACTGTGCTTCCAGTCAGTTACATAAAGGTCTAATTGTTTTTATAGTAAGTCTTGGTCGGGTCTGAACGGAGAAGCCAGATTACGATAAGGATTTCAACCCAACAAGATTACTTTTAGATTTAAGCACCTTATTTAGTTCCAAGCAAGGAAAATCAGCCATAAGCTTGTCTGTTGGGCACATATATAAAGACAGCCTGTGACACAGAACCCAGTCTAGGTAACCACGTACAAAGCCTTGATTGTAACCACTGCTGGTGCTTTGACCTCAGACAGGTAAGATGCTAATTCTACCTTTGTTATCATTTCACCAAATAAATACTGTCAGAAGTAACAGCCTGAAAGTTTGTTATTTTGTCAGTTTTCATAACTTTAACTATTAAAATGATGAAAGTTAATGCTTTATGAAGTTAAGATTGCTCACTGTCAAACGCATTAATGTCAAACCACTATTTAAGTCACTACATTGCAGCTCTAAAATATAGCTTTGGAATAAAGACAATTCTTCACTGTAAAGTTTTATTTAAATTTGGCCAAAGGTATACTTATAGTTTTATTAGACATGGAAACATATATTCTGAACTATGCAATAAAGTCCAATTATGCTAATGATAGTATAAAATTCTCAAAGAAAAATGTTTGATTTGGTTTAAAGCAACAGAGCTTAACTTTAAGTTGGGATTCTTGTGGCACAGTTAAAATGTTGACATCCATGTCAATTACAGAATGGGATCTTCTAAGCTGGCCCTGCTGCTGGTATTTGTTTCCTGCGTGGAGCGCTGTTTGTCTGCATCCTGTGTCGTTGACAGCTTCTCAGTCAAAGAAGATTTTGACCCGAAAAGGGTAAGTAAATTCTAATTCTCACGTGTCCCGAAAAGCAGTTTCAAACCGTTCATTAATGTGTCGTGATTTCCCTGCATCTTCCTTTCCATTATAGTATGCAGGGAAGTGGTATGCACTGCAGAAGAAAGACCCAGAGGGGCTGTTCCTGCAGGACAACATCTCAGCTGAGTACACCATCGATGATGATGGCTCCATGACTGCTTCTTCCAAAGGACGGGTCACACTGTTTGGGTAAGAGATTTTTACCACTTATAGTAATAAATGAAAATCTCCCCATGGACTTTTTCCGATAGCAGCTGCAGCTGTAGCAGCACGACTAGCTGTCTTCACTACTCTTTAAAACCTTGCTTGGACTCGAAGGTCATTTCAGCCACAAAAGACTTGATCTGGGAATCTCAGATGTGCATTTTACTTGGCCAGTGTTTCATTCAGGCCCCTGGAATCTGTTATTGGCCCACCTAAAGGTTTATGGGTATAGTTTTTGGAAGAACATTCTGACCAGCATTAGCTACAAGCAAAGTTTCCCTGGATTATGAAGGATTCGGAAGAAATGCAGGATTTAAAGAGGCTTTTGAAGAAAAATATGCACTTCTACAGTCACAATCATGTGTCTGTTGTATAATGAAAGACTTTCTGTGGATTCCAGTGTGGCCGGTGCAAATAATGAAGCAAATAGAGACAAATAACCTTTTTACATGTTGCTCTTTGTTCATGTATGTGTTTATGCCATCTTTTTTGCAGATTCTGGGTTGTGTGTGCTGACATGGCTGCCCAATACTCTGTCCCTGACCCGACTACCCCTGGCAAGATGTTCATGAACTACCAGGGTCTGGCTAGCTACCTTTCCAGTGGAGGTATGTTTAACACACATTTACCCGCTCACATCCATGCTTTAGTGCTTCATTATTCCATATGTTCTCCGTTTCTTTCTTACCAGGTGACAACTACTGGGTGATTGACACTGACTATGACAACTATGCTATCACTTACGCCTGCCGTACCGTGAAAGAGGATGGAAACTGTGAGGATGGTTATGCCCTTGTCTTTTCCAGGAACCCTCGTGGTCTGCCACCGGCCATCCAGCGTGTCGTCCGTCAGAAACAGGATGATATCTGCATGGCTGGGCAGTTTCAGCCAGTCCTGCAGTCTGGAGCCTGCTAAGCAGAGAGAGAGAGGGAAATGGAGAGAAAGAGTGTATGCTAGTTGGTTTGATGAAAGTAAGAGGGAGAATGTCAGAGTGCATGTGTGTGTGTGAGAGAGAAAGTGAATCTGTGAGAGTGATAGATGTGAAAAATGCAAGGAAATTGACAGAAGAAGATAAAACAAAGCAGAAGCATCGAAAATGCATCTTCATCTGTTTTCTTTTTTTTTTTTTAATTCACTCACTTTTGTGTTTACATAGGGTGCATCACCTGTCAAAGGAAAATGTTACTGTTGCAGTGGAGTAGTGGGTGAATTTAAAAATTGAAATAAAGCTTTTTTCTAAACAAATACAACTGAAAAATGTCCATCCTTATGCAGCTCAGAAATTTACATTTAAAGGTGTGCGTAGAATACATTCTAATAATAAAGCCCTTTTTGTGTATTAAAAAAAAAGTCACCACAAAATGTCACGATCAGTCAGTTTAGTTGCTCCAGGCCCAAGAGATGCAAACAAGCCCACAGAGCCTCCACTATGTTTTACTACAAATACACATAACACATCTGTACAGCGAATAATGACACATATATAATGACACAATAATGAAATATGCTGGAATTTGCTCATGCGTAGTTGTTCTCTATTATTCTCACTGATTTAGAAGTTTTTCAGTATTGATATGCAGATGTGTGCTAAAATATCAAAGCCTCCAATAATAACTACTTCTGTTCCTTAATTGATTTTCATGTTAGAATATCAATATTTACGTTATTTGAGGCAAATGTGTAGTTTAGGAAAAACTAAAAAACAGTGAGAATAAATGTTTTAGGATCTTGTCTAAATTATACCCAGAATAATAAGAACTACTTTTTCTTAAAGTTTGGGCACCCCTGGTAAAAATTTATTTTAATGTGCAAATAAGGAGCTTTAAAAAGATGGAAAATCTCGAAAAGGCATCAAAGTACAGTTTAGACATTCTTATAACATGTAAAAAAAAAAAAAAAAAAGTTACATCTTATTTCCATCATTTAAACCTTCAAAATAACAGAAAACAAAATATGGTGTCTGTAAAAGTTTGGGCACCCTGCAGAGTTAGTACCCCCCAATTTGACAACAGAGACCTGACAGTGTCCTGGATTGTTTACAGTTAGTGTCTGGAAAGACCAGGTGATGTCAATCTCAAAGGTTTTAAATGCTCAGACTCATCTGACCTTACCTCAACAATCGGCACCATGGGTTCCTCTAAGCAGCTGTCAAGAACACTGAAACTGAAAATAGTTGATGCTCACAAAGCAGGAGAAGGATGTAAGAAAATAGCAAAGTGTTTTCAGATGCTAATATCCTCTGTTCCGAATGTAATCAAGAAATGGCGGTCATTGGGAACAGAGGAAGTTAAAGCAAGATCTGGAAGACCAAGAAAAATATCAGACAGAACATCTCGCAAGATTGTAAGAAAAGCAAGTCAAAACCCAAGTTTGACTGCACAATCCCTCCAGGAAGATCTGGCTGATACTGGAGTCGTGGTGCACTTTTCCACTATAAAGAGGTACTTGTACAAATATGGCCTTCATGGAAGAGTCATCAGAAGGAAACTTCTTTTACGTCCTTACCACAAAAATCTGCTTTTGAAGTTTGCAAAGGAACATATAGACAAGCCTGATGCATTTTGGAAACAAGTTCTGTGGACTGATCAGGTTAAAATTGAACCTTTTGGTCGGAATGAGCACAGGTACATTTGGAGAAAAAAGGGCACACAATTTAATGAAAAGAACCTCTATCCTACTGTTAAGCATGGGGGTGGATCAATCATGCTTTGGGGTTGTATTGCAGCCAGTGGCACAGGGAACATGTCGCGAGTAGAACAAAAAATGGATTCAATGGGATTTGAGCAAATTTTGGATGCTAACCTAATGCCATCTGTGAAAAAGCTGTAGTTAAAGAGAGGATGGCTTCTACAAATGGATAGTGATCCTAAAAACACCTCAAAATCCAGGTTGGATTACATCAAGAGGCATGAACTGAAGGTTCATGGCCTTCACAATCTCCTGACCTCAACATAATTGAAAGTCTATGGATAGACCTTAAAAGAGCAGTGTGTCACAGATGGCCCAGAAATCTCAAAGATCTGGAAGACTTTTGCAAGAAACTATGGGTGAAG
Source organism: Telmatherina bonti (assembly GCF_933228915.1). Taxonomy (NCBI): domain Eukaryota; kingdom Metazoa; phylum Chordata; class Actinopteri; order Atheriniformes; family Telmatherinidae; genus Telmatherina; species Telmatherina bonti. Next base: position 21,269,136 of record NC_136615.1, read on the forward strand.
ATACCTCAAACAAGCTCTGAAAGACGATTGGCTGGCTATAAGAAGTGTTTACAAGCTGTTATACTTGCCAAACGGGGGAATATAAGGTACTAACTATGCAGGGTGCCCAAACTTTTGCAGAGGCCATTTTTGTTTTCTGTTATTTTAAAAGTTAAAATGATGGAAATAAGATTGAACTTTTTTTTACATGTTATAAGAATGTCTAATCTGTAATTTGACGCCTTTTGGAGATGTTCCCTCTTTTGTTTGCTTCTTTTTGGCACATTAAAATAAATTTTTACCAGGGGGGCCCAAACTTTGGAGCCCCACTGTATATGTAAAATAATGCGCAGCAGTGCACCTCTCACCCATTCAGTCCACAACATGTGGAGCTGAACAACAATGGCAATGTTAAATGTGTGTGAAAAGAGACGTCTTCCTGCAACACTATAAACATCCTTAAACACTGGATCAGGCACTAACCCCTATTCAGGTACAGAGGGAGAACATGTGGAGCTGTGTGGCACTGATGCTGATCTTTAGGGAAATAATTTTCATCTGACTGCAAAGTTTGTTTTTGTGTTGATGTTGAACAACAGGAACTCCCCTCTTTTTTAAGACGAATGCATCTTTTTTAGTTATTATGTACAGTATTAAATATAGATTATGGCATAAATAAATGCTACAATAAATATCTGTGAATTTAGCTCGGAGTGATATGTGTCTTAAAAATAACCACACTTCAATGCAAAAGTTCTGGTTTTAGTTGGGAAGGGTGGCTGTAGAGGCTGGGTAATCAAATATTCAGTAAAGCAGCCTTTGTGAAGTTTTAAAAGAATAAAAATTTGGCTGAAAAATATTTTATGGTTTGGACAAACAGATGATAAACCTCATTCTGGACTGATGGTATAAAATACACAATATATAAATATTTCTGCATTTTACTGGTGATTTCATTTTGAGCTACAAAGTAAACTGTAAAAAGGAAACCATCAGTTCCTCTCCACTCAGTGTACCCTGCTTTAAAAACACATTAAGTTTTTGTACCAAATATCAGCTTCAGATCTGATACTAACTTTGATTTAATTATTGTTCTTTTATCGAAGGGTTTCTTTTTTGTTTGTTTGTTTCTTTAATAACTTTAAACAAGATATGTCTGTCATACAGAGGCTCCAATACTTCGTACCAGTTCTTTATAACAACACACACAAAAACTGTCAGCAGATCAAGCTTAAAAATGTGGTAGCGTACTGAACTTTGCCCGTACAAGTGGATAATCCCTAGAAAATGAAGCCAAACCTAACATAATAAGCAGTAATGGGCTTACTGGTGGTCTGAGGTTTAGGTGTTCTTAGTAGAATTATACTACCTCAGCCGTTAGGTCATCAAGGGTACTCAAGGGTCAGATGAGGAGTTTTCTCATCGTTGGATTGCACAGATGACTGATCTGAGTCACAGTGTTGAGTTGGTCTTGTTTGAGTGTTTCCTACTTTGTGTTGTTGCAACGGTGTAAAGATAAAATGTTGTTATTAAAGTAGAAACACTAAAAGCTGTTCAAAATTATTTGAGGAAAATAAATCATGAAAGAAACAGACGCCGTGATTGATTCTGCAAAAGCTCATAATGTTATGTAACATGTGGTAAAGGGACTTGTGCTTTTCCAGGTAGCTTGACCCCTCAAAGCCAAAAGCTGGAATGTACTTTACTTATACAGTAAAATAAAACCTGAGAGTTTCAAACAGTTGAAAACAATTTAATTCTAATATTTGCCAACTTCTCCCAGTGAGAGAAGCATGAGGAAATGACCACAACGAACTTTTCAGGTGGCAAAGTTTCATCTCTGTAGTTTTATTGTTGGCTCTTGCCTTTTTTTTGGGGGGGGGGGGGGGGGCTAATCTAAAAAGTGAGAATCTGTTCCTCAGAGGGTCTTTTGTCTGGGAGCAATGACATTGGGACAGTTGGAGTTAGAGTTAGTCTGTTTGTGAACTAGCTTAACTCTGATAGGATCAGTTGTTTCACTATACAAGGAATCAGGTCATCTGTAATTCTCCAGAAAAAACATTTAAACCTCAGCAGGGCTGCACACCGTGTGACTTAGTGTACGCTACACACAAAGTATGAAGATTTTTCAAATTAGTCACAGCTCAGTATTTTTATCCTTTTCAACCACTCAGTAATAAAAGCAAACTTATAATTATACCATATTTGCAGTCTGTAAAATAATCATCAATTAGTTCTAAAGTCTGATGTTCATATTTTTCCTCTATAAGCTCATTAATTCTTTGTTGAACACCATAGGACTGTGGTGGTATAAGATCATTTAAATGCTGACTGAACACAAAGTCTGTACTTAATGAATATCTATATTCTTATTTGTTCTTTAAACATCACATAATCCAAAGATCTGCTGTCATAACATCTATTTCTTTAAAAGGGCATCTGTTTATGATGGTGGGAGAAAAACAGGGTAAAGAAATTGATACACCTTCATCACTATTCCAGCTATTATCACATTAACCAAACAGTAAAACACAAGCTTGCTTTTGCTTGTTGTTTTGGCTCCATACTGCAAATGCATAAAGATAAACTTAATATGCCAGCATAGTTAGTCTTATCCATTGAGTCTAAGGTCCCTGTAACAGGGACGTACTCCCACATGTACAATGCTACAGAGAAAGTATTTTTAAGCAAGTTATAAAGACAAGTGTGAAGCTATTGGGAAACTCTTACAAATCCTCAATTGTGACTTGCAGACACATTAGTGTCCACCTAACCTCATTAACACCTTGCGTCTGACATCATTGTAGCTGTGGGAAGGTGTTGCAAGATAACAACAGCAATTATAAAGCAAAAGCTTCAACTTCTTGTTGTATTAGTAATTAAAATGTACAATGGCAGGTGTGGGTAAGTAAAGTAAACCAAGTGTTTGCTTTTACGTACATTTAAAAAAAAAAATCCCAAAGTGCTTTACAATAAAACAAAAAACAACATAAGACATAAAACAAAATAACACATAAAGAAAACCATGGTTAAAAAAAAAAAAGAAAAAAAAAACAAAACAAAAAAAACCCCAAAGCTGGGTAAGTTGCAGATCGAAAGCTGAGAGGAAAGGAGGTGTAGAGGGAGATGCTGCAAAGGCTCTTTCCTCTTTGGCATCTTGATGCCATTGGAGACTCTGAGAAGGACAGTTTCAGTGGAGTGAATATATATATATATATATATATATATATATATATATATATATATATATATATATATATATATATATATATATATATATATATATATATATATATATATATATATATATATATATAGATGATGTCATGTAATGATTTTAGACATAAACTTCTGTTGGATTAATCAAACATTTTTATTCCAGATAAGTCAAAAAAAAAAACAAAGATAAATGTTATTCATTCTCTTATATAATTTCTAATGAAAACTTTACCATGCTAAGAAATAAATATGTAACTCTGTCGAATATATTTAGGATGAAAAAGTGATTAAAAAGTTTTTGTTAAGTCACTTCCCTTCACACAAATTTCTAAAAAAAAAAAAAAAAAAAAAGAATCAAGCACATGCATTTTGTTTGTAGTAAACTATTTATCCCTCCCCAAATTGTGGGGGAAAAAAGAAAAATTGATAAGCTTCACTGTAGGGAGATATTGCTTGAATACTACAGAACTTTCACTGACAAATAAAACCCCCAAAATGACCCACTTTTACATTAAAATGAATTTTATGTCAAACTAAATGATGCCGATTCTCAGTCCAAACAGTTAACATGTAGGTTAACATCGTGATATTTGTATCTGTTTTTTTTTTAATACTCTTTCTCTGTATTTGTTTTGCTGTTCAAAAGATTCATTTAATTTAACTTGAGGGTTCAGTTCTTATCTCCAACTTTTCTTTCTTTTTTTCTATTTCTTTGTTTCCTCAATTTGCTCCACCTCACTGGATTCATCCACCACTTTGCCGTTGACCATTGTCTGAGTGACCACTTTCACAATCTTCCTGGTGCGAACATCAGGCTCCTCTGTGCAGAAAAGAGACAAGACTGATTAAGATGAGATGGGCTTATAAAGGGGGCAAGGATTTAGAGGAGATATACTAAAGTGTTGAAAATATGTTTAAAATTAAAACAAAACTGTAAGATGAGAAGAGAATTAATGAGACATGAAATAAATAAGAAGAGCTTAGAAATAAATAACAAGAAGCTATTGTCTTTATAACATTATTACAAAATATCTAAAAGCAGCTTTCAATATACCTCACAGACACCTTTATGCTCTTAGTATGTTCTTTTCTTGGGATTTAAAAGGTGAACATTTTTAAGATAGTCCTCTGTTTGCTAACACTGCAGCATGAGTCAGTCTGAATGATAAATGCTGTCACACCCACAGCTGTTGCCATAGGAGATTGCATTGTCTGGAATTTTATAGAGCTGCAATTATGTCTGGGCTGCTATTAAAGAATGCATATATACTGTGTATATACATATATATATACATATATACATATACACATATATACATATATACACACATATATATATATATATATATATATATATATATATATATATATATATATATATATATATATGTATATATATATATATATATATATATATATATATATATATATATATATATATATATACACATACTGAAAAGCATTATGTAAGTTAAATAGACATCACATTCTTAATCCATAGGGTTTAATACAATGTTGGCTCGCCTTTGGAAGTTATAACAGCTTCAAGTTTTCTGGGAAACTTTCCACAAAGTTTAGGAGGGTGTTTATTGGAATTTGTGACCATTCTTCCGGAAGGACATTTGTGAAGTCAGAAACTGATGTTGAACAAGAAGACCTGGCTCACAGTCTCCACTCTAAGTCACCCAAAAGGTTTTCGGACCTCGCTTTGTGCCCTGGTGTGTGGTTGTGTTGGAACAGGAAGGAACCCTTCCTAAACTGCTCCAATAAAATTAGGAACATGAAATCGTACCAAAATCTCTTAGCATACTGAAGCAATCTGAGTTCCTTTAAAGGGCCAAGCCCAACTCCCGGAGAACACTACACCATAATCCCCCATCCATCAAACTTTACAACTGGCCCAATGCAGTCAAACAGGCACGTTTGTCCTGGCAACTGCCTAAGTCAGACTGGTCCGTCTATTGCCAGATGGAGAAGCATGATTTGTCACTCAAGAGGACACATTTAGAGTCCACTGGTAGCAGGTTTCCCACGACTATATCTGATGCTTTACATTGCACTTTGTGACGTATGGCTCGTATGCAGCAGCTCAACCATGGAATCCCAACCATGAAGCTGTCTAGGCACTCTTGTGAAGCTAATCTGAAGACCAATTTGAAGTTTGGAGGCCTGCAGCAATTGAAAGATTGCAAACTCTGTGCATGATGCACCATAGCATCCACTGGCCCCACTCTATCATTTTACGTGGCTACAAGATTGTGGGTGAGCTGCTGTTGTTTTCAAGTGCTTTAGCTTTGTTATAATACGGCTAAAAGTTGACTGGGCATGTTGCTCAGGTAGCATCCTATCACAGTAACACGGTCAAATTCACTGAGATCCTGAAATTCTTTCATTCTTTCACAAATCCTGGTAGAATTGTGGTTAGAAAATTACAAAGTCAAAAATGAAGAGGACTTACTTTTTGGTGGAGGAGGAATTTCTTTGACTCTGGTAGACAGAAAGAAAACAAGTTACATTAACCTTTAACCTTCTATAAAACCAGGTCAGCACGTGTATGCATCCTTTGAGCTGTGTATTTCTTGAATTTCTTGGCAAAAATTAAATGACAAGGTTTAAACCATTATATTTTGATGTATTAAATAAATAATTATAAGGCTATAACCAGCACCTACAAGATAAAAAGTAAGAACAGAAAGAAAATCTTTCACACAGTTTACTTTCACAAGTTCCAAAACATTTTTTCCTTTAAAACTAAACAATGAATATTTCAACTTAAATTACATTTTATGTTTTTCATTTGTTACTTTGACTAAAAAATGTAAGACTTTTTTTAAATATCAAATTCAAAAGACAAAAGCTGTTCTTATTTAATTTCATCAAAGATTATTTTTAGTTTTTTTTTGTAGGCGTATGTATAATTTTAACAATATTACTTTTGTGTCAAAGAAAAAAACAATTGATACACAGCCATTGTAATAGTTCAAAGGAAAACAATATGCAACACATGTTAAGTAGTGTTTAGTGGGACTGATTTGAAAGCGTAAGATGTTGTCAAGTGTTTTCTGTTTTGCATTATGCCCTCCAAACACACAGATCTAACAGGGGGAGGGGGGACTTCACAATGTGTCTGATTGTTTTCCAGACTCTGCTGTATTCCCAGATATTGTCATTGTTCTTGTTACCTTTGACGCCTACAATAAAATGTTATTATATCTGGAAAACTCACGTCTCCTCTCCCTCCAGCAAGCGTCTGTAGGTTGCAATCTCCATTTCCAGGTTCTGCTTGATGCGGAGGAGCTGCTCGTAGTCAGTCTTGGTCCGCTGCATGTCCAGGCGGAGCTGGGAGAGGTCATCCTCCATCTGGTTCAGGGTGGCCTGAAGCCGCTCCATCTCAGAAGAATATTTCTGGCCTGTCTCTCCAAGGTTACCCTCAAGAGCTGCAATCTGAAGGTAGAACAACAAACTTGAACTTCCTGGTTTCAGCATAATGATTCTAATGACCCTAATATTCTAATCATGATAATAGAAAATAAGGACTGGCAACTTTGGACACATGATGAAAATTGGGATTCTGCTTTGTATTCACCACAGCGACTGCACTGTACTGTCACAGTTCCAAAATGTTCTGGCTCTTCAACGCCTTGTCATTTCATCAGACCAGCTTTGTGAGAGGAAATCAAACCTCAAGAATGTCTCCTGATTCTGAAATTACCTCCCAGACCATTATCAGCAGACACCTGGAAACCAACAAGGCCTTAGTACATGGAGCAAACACCCACTCCTGAGACACCATTACCCATCCCACTACTGTAACTCGCCCCTATGCTATTAAGCAACTGGATCCCTTTTGCCCCTGCATGTCTTATCAACGTGGGAGAACATGCTCACTGTCAACATGGGATTACTGGAAAGAAAAACAAAACATGTTTTTCCCAGACAATACGATGCAGCAGTGTGGAAATGTTCAAAGCATACAGAAAGAAGTTTAAAGTGAACGTGAACTCCTTCATTCCTTCATGAGTTTTATTAGTCGGACAAATCTAAGAAATCCGCCTTGTTTCCATCCCAAACCATAATACAGCTTTATTTTGCCATTAGTTAACACACATCGCCATCATTTTAGACTCACAGTTGCTATGTTTGGATGCTTTATGTACATAAAGTTTTGTGTGTATAGCTTCAAAGTGGAGATTTGACTTGCATGCTGCATATCAGATTTGTGGATCATGAAGCCACGAACCTTTATGTACAAAGACACTTTCACCAAGCCTCCTAATGACAGGTCTGTTCATACAACCTGCATTCTGAGTGCTCACCTGTTTATGCAGACTTTCCAGCTCCACCTCCAGAGTCTGCAGGAAGCGCTGCCTCTCTGTCAGCTCTCCTTGGGCTCCTCTCAGAGCCTCGTTGCTCTCCTTCACCTCATTCTGCACCGTCTCAAGCTGAATGTGATGGAAAAAAAGAAACACATCTTTGTATCATTTTACTGGCAGCATACACTGGACATACATTGTAAATCAATAAATTCTGTTAATCTGGCAACTCGTGTCTCCTCACACCTTCTTGTGGTACCACTGTTCTGCTTGCTCCTTGTTCTTCTTGACAATGCCCTCATACTGGGAACGCAGCTCGGACAGAATGCTGCCCAGCTCTGGCCCGCTTGCCGAGTCTACCTCCACATTCACTTCATCTCTGGCAATTCGAGACTTCATCTGTTCAAGTTCCTGCAAAGGCATAAAGTTATATTCTTCAGGCTTTTGGACATTAGACAAGTTTATCGCAAACCGTTGTAATTCTGTGTTTGATGATGCTTTTTTCTTCTGGAGAAGCTGAACCATGTTTAGACATGCAAACAGGCATCATATGGAACAGCGAGCAGTTTTGTGAAACCTACACCGCAGGGCGGAGGAGAGGATGTGACAGCTTTTTCATTATTCAGGACTTCAACATGAATACTTGATAGGTCAGAGCTCACCTTACCCCTGGCCTTTCAACCCAAACCCACTGACTGCTACTCAGATATATCTCCTTCAATCTCCCTTCTGTGGGACATTGTGTCATTCACAGAAATCTAATCTTTTCTATTTTGATATATTCTAATACTATATCACTGGTGTACTCTTGTTAGAAAACTATGTTATATTTTCATATTTTAGGCACAGAGATTTTATGGGCAAATAACAAGAGGAAAGATTGTGATTTTCAAGTTTAACCCATTTACATTTCAGTGGACGGACCTCACCATAATGTTTACTGTAAAGCGCATAAGCGAGGAAATTAAAGATGCATTAACTTTACAATCCATAGCTTTAGAAACAAAGTCACCATATCATAGCTTTCTGCACCATATGTAGGGTACAAACAGCAGTCAAATAACACAAAGAAACACAAAAGAAGACTGGCATAAATGTTAAATGTCCATGATGTGTTGTAGGCTTTGTAGAAACTTAAACCATCTATCTGGTATTAAAGCTTAACATGCTGTTAAGGGGCATTAAATTGAATGTATATTGTCCTGTTACAGTTGAGGAGCTCAGTCCACCATTTACTGCCAGGGGGTAAGTTTATCTTCCCTATCCCTCCAGATCTGCCCTCCCTTTTGTCCATAGTAACAAGAGTTCCACCTCTCTCTGAGAAAAGAATCTATTTAGACCACTTAATTAGGTCAAGCCCATGGAAAACAAAGTGCCATTTGTGAGGGTAGGTTAGAGAATATGAGAGAGTGCCAAAGTGAAAATAAGTGGAAGTGCTGAGCAAAGCAAATGCTGCTTTACAAAACAACTGAAAGAGCAACAGTCCATTCAAGTCCGGATGCAGATGAAAAAAACAACAGATAAAACCATATACAAGGACAGGGATGACAAACCTCCTCATGGTTCTTCTTTAGAAAGTAGAGTTCTTCTTTGAGGCTGTCCAAGTCTCCCCTTAGTGAAGCAATTATCTGCTCATGGTCAGTTTTAGCCTTTTTCAGAGCAACACAGTCTCTTTCCACAGACTGACACATCACCAGCTCGGTCTCCCACCTTGTATCGTACAGAAAACATAAACAGTAACGTATTTAACAAAGATGGGGCTGGTTTGGTTTATTCTGCAGATAGAAAACATGATGTTTGTTTTATTGTGTGTGTGTGTCTTTTTCAATTAAAAGTTTACACGTACATTAAGAATCTTAATGAAAAATTTTAATGTTTATTTATAAGACTGATGGAATTCTATTCATGACTTCTCTGACTTTTGTTCATTAACACTTGAAATTGTCTAAACACAATGCAGTGGAGAAAAACATTAAGATTCAAAAGGATTTTAAAGAAAAGCTAAAATTGGCCCTTTTTTAGGGATATAATACAAACTGATTAAATTTAACACCAAATAACAATATTAGCCAACTATTAAGAATTAAATTTCTTCCATTAGATTGCAGCTTGCATTAAATCAAAGAAGTGGCTACTGCAAATGTATATAGGAAATCTGAGGGGTTTTAATGTTTTATCACAAAAGACCTAAGTTTATAATCAATCAAGTGTAATCATTAATCACTCACTTGATTCTGAAGTCATCAGCAGCCAGTTTGGCATTATCAATCTCTAACATGAGACGGGCATTTTCCAAGGTCCTCTTCCTTACCTGACAAACATGAGCATGAGTTAATTTTTAATTTATATAGCACTTTTCTAGTCTTAGATCACTCACAGCTCCATTCGCACAGTCGTGCTCATTCAAACATATTCATAGTCTACATTTTGTTTGTTTTGTTTTTCTTTTTTAAATCTCTCATCTAAACACATTTTTACAGCGATGGACACATTGGAGGCATGTATGTGGTCTGAGGAATCTATAAACCTCTTCTTCCTCCTGAGATACAGCTGCTAAACAAACCTTCACTCCTCTACAGTGCATGTGATGTTTTTTTTTTCTTTGTTTTTTTTTTTTTTTTTTGTATCCATGTGACCGAACAGAAAATGCTGTAGTATACTTACATTAACACTGAATAGTGAAACTATAAGATGCACAAAGAAACATTTACTTTTCATTAAACTTCAACTGTTTCAGTCTTACAGAAACAACACGATTATTTACTTTTGGCGCAGCTCAAAGATCAGGCAAATAAAAGCTACTGAAACACCGTCTGGTAAAATAAGTGCTGCTATTTGCATTTCTTTCTATTTTTTTTTCTATGTAAAATACAAACATCTCTCATACACTTGAGCTTTGTGAAATGATTTCCATTAAACTCATGCTCTTTATGCTGACTTTTTAAGTGGCCTCTTTATGTCTAACTGCACCCTTCTTCACTCCCACCTCTTGCTCAACAGCATGTGCTTGGGCCATCATTGAATCAAGATCATGACCTTTGGGAATACGGTCGAGCATCAGCTGCTTAATTTTCATCTCCAGGTCAGCATTAGAGCGCTCCAGTGAGCGCACCTGAAGGAAACAAAGAGAAGGAAAGTGTTTCGGGTTACTGATAGCTGTAGAGTTTCCTTTTCCTGTCCATGTAATGGTGCAGCACGGTGTTGGGAATTAGACCTTGTCCAGGTAGTTGGCCAGGCGGCTGTTGAGACTCTGCATGGCCTCTTTCTCATTGGTGCTGTTGCCATGAAGTCCATTAAGCTGGAGGCTGAGTGGGGCATTGAGATCTTGGCTGATAGATGCCGAACGGGTCAGGGGGCTGGCTGCCGCAAAGGAGACTGAGGCCCGGGAGCGAGCCCGGCTGGTGTCCATCAAAGACCGGCTGGAAAAAGAGGGCTGACGGTTCATAGAGAAACTTCTCACTGAGATGCTGGAGGCCATGATGGGTAGCTGTGATGATAAATGATAAAACAGTTAAAAGAAAAAAGCTGCAAAAAAGAACAAGAACTGGTTTTCTTTTTTTTTTTTTTTTTCATTTTAGTACAACATGATCAAGAGGTCAGTCAATTTAGCTACATCTCAAACAATTCTTAAAGTTTTATTTGAGGTGGGTGAACATCACGGTAAGACTAGACAAAGTAAAAAGCCACATGGTTTGACCTTTTTCAGCCATTTAAATCTAGCATTACATGAGATCAGGTTGCAGAGAAGCTCTTCTGCAGCCCTTGAGCAAATGGGCTTTATTCTTGCGTTAGGCCAGCTTTTAATGGAAACACAAGTAGGGTCGAACATTCATGTCCACCAATCGTCCTCTGAAATGATGAAAGGAGTCTTTCAATGAGCTAGCCATTCAAACTAACCATCTGCGTCTCAGAGATGACTGAATTTATGATCAGAGCCACTTTAGTGTGCCACTCTCAGCTGTGTGCAAATAAAACTTCAACTCAAGCCAGCATAAAATCAAAATGTAAATGATCACAGCTCAGCTTCAGGTCAAAGAAGAGCCTCTCAGTGAGGCTGAGAACACTTTCACAACCTTTTACGATGCTAATAAGATTCAGGTTAGATTCAAGAGGTAACTTTTCATAAAAACAGAAAGAATAATAGATGTTGAGCTTCCAAAACACACACTTACCGAAGTGAATGATTTTAATATCTAACTGCAATCATGTGTACTTGGTGAGCAGATAATGTTCTTCACTGATGTTACTGTGTAAAAACAGGTGTTAGCATTACTTCCTGGCATTCAAGCAAGACTAGCAGTTGTTTGGATGTCAAATGTAGTACAGTGACGCCTTGACTTTGTATGTGCGTTCGTGCGTGCGTGTGTGCATGGTTTCAGTGGCAGATTAGTGGTCAAGGGAACTCTCAGTGTCTCCGTCACCTGATCCTTACAACACTGTTCCCACAACACTACAAAGGGCCCAGCAGGAGACAAGCCGTCCTTGTTCAGATGTAAGATAGAGCTTGGGAAAATGATCTAGAAAATATTCAGAGAGAATTCCAGAGGCACAAGGACAGACTTTGTTTAGCAGGAAGTAGACTGTCATTTCAGTTTTTGATACCATCACCAGCTGACAAACAGCCATGCAGAATACTTCACAATAAAAGTGACCAAAAGCAATTAGGTTAAATTAGCTTGAGGAAAGTTTTGGGATCGTTTTCTAGCTATTAGAATTTAGATTCATATCACAATCATTTTTAAAAGTGCCCCCTATTAAAGTAAATCAAGGGCTGATCAAATATTTTGAACAAGTGTATGATTTAAAGAAGGCCACTTGCAAAAATAAGATCAAAAAGCATAATTCAGAGAAAATGTTCTTCTTACCAGGGTTTTTCTTCAGGTAGAATTCAGGTGGAAACTGGGAGAATGAAAGAGGCTCTGTGTTGCTGATGCTACAGGTGTGCTATACTTATGTGCAGGTGTGGGAGGAGCATCACTGCAGGAGGTGTGTTTACTGTACACCTGAAGGTCTTGAGAAAGGTAGAGTTTAACCATGGAAAATACACACCTTTCCACTTGATATGTTGTGCCGTGGTCCCTTTAAATGTTCACTCTGTACTTTTTGAATGGGAAATTATTATCTTTTTTTTCCCTTGAAATTGACTGAAATTCTGAATCTTTGCATGGAAACAATTCTTTCTACTATGTCACAGTTTCTACAATAAAGATATAACTTGAAGCTATAAATAACTACACATTTAACTATTAAACTCAGCTTAATGGTGGAATTAAATGTTTACTGTTGAGCTGAGTAAAAACTGGATATAAATGAAAACAAACACGTACCACCAAACACAAAACACTGAGTCTATTATGTGACAGTTATCTGATTATGAGAAATCCGATTAACACAAATAGATTTCTCCCCAATACTCCAAAATCATTTGTTCATGTATACCAGTAAATCTTATTTCATTATTTTACATCTGTGTATGCGTAAAACGACAGGAAACGGAAATGACGTAGTTACAATGTCAGCATCAGACTTAACACGCCAAGAACACGGGCAGATATTTGTGGTATAAAAGCCAATCATTGTTTTTACCTCATGAACTATAAACAAAGGACAGCAGTAGGGTGTAGCCTACTTTGCAGGTCTATTAGCACACACACACACACACACACACACACACACACTAAGACCGTAGGCGCTGCCATGTTTAACAAAACAAGACCAAATGTTTTGAAAGTAACAGGAAGTCTTATGTCTCCATATAGACATTTAATCTGTATAAAATTCAATAACAGACAGAAAAAGCATGTTTTCTGTAGCCTGGTACTGCATTTCTTCATTACGTATAAAATCCACAGATCTGATTATCAAAATGATCCAACAACTTAAAGTTAATGGATTTGTATCGTCATGTAAACAGGCTCACTGACATATGAACTCTCCCCCTGCGAATGCTGTGGTAGATGTTTAAGTTACAGTAAAATTGTGTTTAATTACCGTGTTAAGACCATTTTACTCGCTCAGACTATCAAATGATTTTTAATACAGAAATTCCAAAGCAAACTCTTTCACATTCAAAGATGTTGCCTCTGCTTTATAAAATTTTAAAAAATGTCATAATTAAATGCCATATTGGATCCTTAGAAGAAGTAACCCAGCTCAGTAGTTGTTGTATGAAAAGCTGGAGGCGAAGTTCATGGTGCAGATATCGATCATCATTAAAATTCATTTAAAGTTCTGATAACATGAGTTCAGCTGTAATTCTGCGCTTGGTTCTGTTTTGGCTTTTTTTTTTTTAAAAAAGATATTATCTATCAATAGTCTGTTTATGTTGCTAATCTGCTGTGTGCTGTTAAACATGAGGTTGATGAGATGCAAAACCACTGAACATAAGTAATGAGTTACAAAGATGATATGGATTAAAGATTATAAATTCTTCTTATTACAATGCACTATATTTCATGCACAGTTGTTCATATAAACACAATGAATAATGCAGCTTTTAATATTTGATACAGCTAGAATTCCTCCATTTTTCATCCTGTACCCTCACTGATCATGGTGGCATATGTCCACTTCCAGTTCCCAGGAGCCCCCCCGCCCTTCCCATAAGTCACTCAGCTTGCTGTAACATGAGCTTTCTTCGCTCTGCTGGTGATAAAATATTCAACAAGTCACTCCAAGAAAGATAACCTACTGCTTTCTGCTACTTTGTCCAAACAAGAAATAACTAAATTAATATAGGAACACCATCCACCTCTAAAAGTTTACATAAGAATAAAAAATATTCTAAAATTTACCATCTTTCTGTCTTTGTTTAGAAAGTTAAACTGAAGTTCATTTTAGTCAGCACATGGCTATTTAATGAAGACTAAGTATTTGCTCTCTTTCACAGATGCAAATTTATTTTTTAAAGAAAGAGAAAGTTGAGGGGTTATTTTTCCCATTTGCACACCAACTGCAGCTCTTTTGGACTTTGTTCATGCAAAGTTATCGAGACATAAAGGAGCTTGTGATTCCCAGTCATATTCAAATGAAGATAAAAATGAGCCCGTCAGCATTGCAAATGTCTTTATTTGCATTTGATCCAACATTCTGCATTTTATTCCAGTATGTTGTATTTTAGTCAGAAGAAAAGAACTTGTTTAATTTTCACACCTGAATAACACTTATAGTGGCATCACTATTTTATTTTTTTTATTTTATTCATTTATTTATTTATTGCAGTTATATTTATCTATACTACGGTAGAGCTGCTTGTCTAGTGTACTGGTGGTCTGCGGTTTGGTTCCTGCTCCCCTACGCTGCTGCATCCCCGAGGGGTGCACAATTGTTCTCTGCATTTATCCCAAGCCTGGATAAATGCAGAGGGCCGCGTCAAGAAAGGCAGCGGAATGTTACATGTGCCAATTCCCCTGTGCGATGAGTCGCTGTGACGACCCCTTCAGACGGATAAGCCGAAATGTTCTATATTTCTCAAAAGTTGTACTTTTCATCTGTTTAACAGCTTACACTTTCCAGATTAAAACCTTCACATACATTTGAAGCTATTTGTCTCCAACACTGGGGAATTTCACTTTGCTAACACGTAATAAATTAGGCTTTTTTAGCAAATTTTTGTTCTTATAGAATGGTAATACACACACACACACACACCATCTGTACTTTTGCCAGATGAGACAACAGAACATAATACTGTCCAGCAGCAAATAAAACTGTAAAATGCACCGTATAACATTATCTGGTGTTACAGCAACATCATAATCACATAAATATCATAAATATAGGATCCTTTTCATGGTTACTTGTGATGGAGTATTTCTACAGTGAGATGTTGTTGCTTTCTGGTTAAGAAAGGTTATCCTGACCTTGGGGCCCTTTCTGTGTTCTTTAGGAGGGGCATAGTTATAGTTGCACAATTGCACACATCATTGAATACATCTCATTTAAGACCTAAGCCATATATTTTGATTGTGCACACACATACACACTAACAAACGCACACAAACATTAACACACAGGCTTACTCTATGCTTGCTGTGGTGTGCTATTGGTTTAATAGCTGGGGCTACAATAAGGCTTTCCTATGGCTACTAGTGTTGTTGCTTTTTCTGTTCCTCTTAACTTTTCTCCATGAAGATGTCCCTGATCACATGGCTGTCCCACAGAGGTCGTATCGGTTTACGTGGTGTTTTTCCACAGATCTAGAAATTTGGTTGCCTGGTTTTACTTTTGATTTGCTTGGAGAACTTCTTGCTGTTTCTTAACTTTTAGCTCTTCTGTTCCCCCACCCTCTTTTCCCTGGGTCCCCCCTAGCAGGTTCATAAACATATTTTGGCAATGTAAAGAAAAAAAAAAGTCTACATACATATGGTAGTAGGGCATCAAGGAGAGCTTTGTGACCATATAACTTCATATCTTTAATATCCATAACACACCGCCTAGTAAAGGAAAAGTTTGACCAAACATAGAACAGAGATCATCATGCTATGATGCTGGACAAATGTAACCTAACACGTTATTTTTATTTTTATTTTTAATGATGCAAATCTTTACATGTGCAGTGAATCTCCCATCTTATAATCAAGTGCAATGATTTAAATATGCAACCAAGTCATGTAGGACTATTATTATACTGTTGCTACAGAGAAATGATCAGAGACTGCTGTGCATAATTACTAAAATCTGATTCCATCGTTTTAAAATGATGCCATTACTTTGTTCTGTTAGTTATCGCCGCAGGAACTATGATCTATCTCCACTGTGTGGTGAAAGATGGCAAATGCAAGTTACATTAGTTGTAAAGCTCACACATGGTTTCTCCAAAAGAGGGCAGCAACAAGCTTCACTAATACGGTCTCCATACTGCACTTAGTTTCTCGTGTCCACACTGCCGCAACTTTAAGGTTTTATCTCGCTACCTATGAGATTCAGAACAGATTTAAAGGTTCCTCTGTTGGTTTTTAGATTAATGACATTGGACCAGCATTTATCTCGTTTCCTTGAATGAATCTTGACAAAACCCTCGATATTCAACCTACAGAGTGGCATTCTTTTCCTACGATGGCATACATGAAAACCTGGGCAGCAATGCATGCTGATGTTTTTCAAACTTGTGTTTTACTTTTATTCAAGTTTCAATTGTTTTTGTTTGTTTGTTTGTTTGTTTTATTTGTCCCTCAAATTTCCATATTTTACTTTTTTTGTTATTTTATTGTTTGATTGTTTTTGTTTTTGTTATGTTTTATGTTGTTCTTATTGACTGTAATCTTGTTTTTATTTGAATATCATCTTTATGGTTTTGGTCATTTTTTTACATTTAGTTTTTCATTTTCATTTGTAGCAGAACAATACTGTAGAATTTCATTTTGAAAAATGTGTGCTTTTTCGAGGTGGGTGTTTAATTTTTAATGATTAAAAGTTCAATTTATTTTCATACAAAGGAAAACGGAATTTTATAAGTATAGAAACTTTTTTTTTTTTTAAAAAGTTGTTCTTCAAACTTTCTAATTTTTTTATTTGTTTTATATCTTTCTTTTTTTATTTTTACTTGTTACATATTGTCTGTTAACCTGGATAAAATTGTAGATGTCTTGTTTTATCCCAAATTTTTATTCATTTAATGCCTTTTTTCATCTTTGTAAATCGTTGTGTTTCTCAACATGAGGTCAGGCTGAAACTTTAATCAACCCCTCCTCCGCTTACTTTCACTTTCTCCCTCTTTCAGTCAGTATCGAGCAGAGTTTGGCTGTTAAATAAATAAACAGGTGATTAGACTGGCAGGATGTCAGGATACTACCCATGACCCCACTTGACCCCTCATGACCCCTGTCACATGTGATCATGTGACAACAGCACATAAAGGCACAAAAACTGTGGCGCTGAGGACATACAGGTCAGGTCATCACTTTCACCACATCACCGTAACACACAAGTGCTTTTTTTTTTTAAGAAAGTAATGGTAGAGTATCTAGCCATTAAACATTTAACCATCAAGGTGTGTTGTGAACAGACACCTGTTGAAAATATTCATTTCGTCCCTGCAACTTCCTGTGACAACCTGCTGCCTTTGTCTCATTAGTGTTTGGTTTGTATGGTCGATAAAAAAGTGAAGCCTCAGACACACATGAGCAACCAGCCAAACCAAGACACGTGTCTGCTCCACCAGTTGTATTTATATGTCGCTATGAATATTTCTGCAGAACCATGTGGGGCTTGCTGGTTCAAAAATCAAAATGGACAATGAGGTGGTATCATTTCAACTTCTATTAAAAACCCTGATTTAGGGGCTGATCAAAGTAAAGTAATGCACAAAGTAAAAACTCTACTCAGAGATGCAACAATAAATGCCAGAAATTTCATTTTTGTCTTGGTAAAACAGGATTCTATGTTGTCATTGGTTTTTTTCTTTATTTGTTATATTTTAATCAATCATTAGTTAAAATATTTCTTTGTTTGAGAAGAGAAAGAAAATTCTCAGAACAAATTAATACATAGTTCATCGTTCAATTCTCCTGACATTTAAATGATAGAACACTCAGTGAGGATATATACGGATACTGCATATACCGCTTTTAAAAACATGTCTGGCAGAATATATTTATAAGTTTTCATAGAACTGTCTCAGAGAAATACAAATATCTAAATAGTAAATATACCTAAAATGGTTTTCTGATCACATCTTATGTTGTTGAATTGAAAAAATAACATCTAAATTATATAATAAAGTGATGCATGATTTTCACTGCAAATAAATGAGATATGATATTATTTAATTGTTGATAAAAAAATAAAAAAAAACGAACAACCTGAAGAAAATCAAAAGCAGAAAAGTGTGTTTTTACAGCAGAAGAAATGTATAAAGACAGCAAATTCTGTATCAATTTATCTTAGATTTGATTTTTTTTTAAAAAAAAGGTGCAAAACTAGTTAGCATTATATTTCCAGCATATGGTAATAATGACGTCTTCGGAAATTTCAGCTGGTCTCAGGTGGTTGCTTGGTTTGAATAAAAAAAACTATCATTTATTTCAAATACACTTTACCACAGGAGAGACATTTTAAAAGTCTCCTTTGGCTTTCATTAAACAAAAGGAGAAGGAAATTATAAACATAAAGTTACTAAGTTCTTTGATGGGACAAACTCTAGAAACCAACCTGACTTAGATTTAATCATACATAAAAGAACAACGTGTTTGCCATAACTGGCTTTGCAATAATGAGTAATGAGATCATATAACAGTAAGCAACATAAATAAGAAAATCTTACAGGAAGGAAAACATGAAAATCTTACAGGAAGGAAAACATGACGATAACCATTTTCTTCTAAGAGTTTTTTCAATGTTTTTTTTTTTTCCTTTCTGCTGTTTCTGAGAGTTTACCATCAAAGGTTTAAAGCTAAAGTTACTAATGGATGTACATTCATTATTCCACCAATTTCAAAAGCCTTGCTTTCCCTTCCAGATCGTGATTGATGTTATTTGGGCTCCAAGTCAGTGTTTGATAGGCGCACTTCACCCACCATTCCCTTTATGATAAGATGATAAAGATCTGCAGTGCAGAAAATACACACAGATAAAAACATGTGTGCACAACTCTGGAGGTCAGCACCTGCACATGCCCACGCTTTTCTGGGGTTTTTTTTCTCTCCGTTTGGGTCTTTCTCCACCTCCTTAAGTGCAGGTTGCTTTTGTGTGTCAGAAACACATCAGCCCACTCAGTGTGTGCGTGTTTAGATTTTTATCAATGAAGTTGGTAATATTTAAGATACAGATCTATATGCATTGCTGGTGACTGTATGAAAACTTGAAAGGGAAAGAAGTTTGTGTGTTTGTGTGTGCGTTTGTGTGTGTGTGCTAACCTTTATTTAAGAGAGGAAACTTGGCGAAGAGCTCAGTCTTATCCTGTACATGACCTGTACCTGTACCTGAAGTAGCAACAGAAGGAGGCAGAGCAGCACCTTTGGGAACTATTTAGTGGCACAACGACATCTGAACTACTGTGCAAGATATGCAGATCGAGTGTTTTGCTCATTGGTACGATGGCACTTGTCATTTTTAAAAACAAAAAAGCACCAGTGTGAGGGTTTAAGCTTCTCAAACCATTTTAGGTTCACAACATTTGGAGCAAAGCAGCAGGCAGCTGTTTCAGGACCACAAACCCTCAGGGGCACCAATGAACGTGTTTCAACTACAAACTTTAACAGTTGTGTACGAAATACACATGGTTGCTTCTCATACTGAACATTTCTGCAACACTTCTTATCTCTGTATGAGATATTCTGTTCTGGTCCCCACCTCCTAAAAGTCCCTCTTCTAAAATATTTACCTTTCTACTCATCTTTAATTGGTGATCTGATTGGTCAATGGCAAAATGTGAGCCAAATTAGCTACCAGGCAAGAGGTCTAAAATTGTTGAATAAACTTTTCTACAAACAGGGTTTTCAGTAAAATTACAGTGTCTTGTGCTGGATGATTTCCTGTCTTCGGAGTCGACATACACAATATTGCCATTTTGATCCTAAAAGCAGCCTTTAAAAACATTGCTGTTTTTTTTTTTTATCTTTCTTTTAAAATGGGCATTCAGACAAGCTCATTAAATGGATGGATGGATGGATAGATGGATGGATGGACATTCGCTCAATTTATCCATTGTCAGTAGGACTAAGAGTTTACTGCCAGCTGTCATGAATAAATGTAAAGTACAATTTCTCTTTATCGTTTGCAAACTATTAGAGCCTCGGTATGGTAAACATGTCATTCAGACTGAAGAAGTGGAGCTGTGCACCATTTATGTTGTTTTAAGAGCAAGACCATTGAAAATTGCTTGTGCAACCAGATATTCCATCAGTGTTATCTAGAGGCAAAGCCAACTGATATTTCCAGTTTCTGCAAAGATATTTGACATGAGACTCAAGTCCAATTAAATACTTTGCATCTGCAAGCTAAAGGGAAGTTTTTTTAACCTAAGTAAAAAGATAAAGGAAGAACCCCAAAAAACTTTGTCATTGATTAAAATATAACATATTGAATGATGGCAAAAAAACATGTTTTATATTACTCTAATTATAGTTTTAGCTATTTTTTACATAAATATATAATACAAATCTTATATGTTCTGCCTCTAAAGTGACTTAATATTGATTGTACAAAAAGCAACAGGCTCAAACTGAAAGCCTACAAACTAAGCCTAATTCTGGAGAATTTTCATGATTTATGCCTTTCTGTTAATGAAATATAATGTATTAACTTTTGATGCAGCATCAAGGCTTATCTCGTGCTGCCATGAGTATTTTACGCTGTGCACCTCACCTGACAGACAGTCAGCAGAATTGATACTGTGTATATTTTTTTTTCTTTTTTAACCTGTCCTGTCCAGCTTCTCAGCATACAGAACAGCAATCTGCGTGCCATATTTTTTGCCAGACAGATTTGCTCTGTCAAGGGAGACATCTCATGTATATAGCTGCCCTTGATAATCTGAATATTTTTATTATTATTATGATAATTTTTTTTTTTTAAATACTGTGTACATTTTTGCCTGCATAACATTATAATATCTCCAAGTTACTCCCTGCTGTTTGCATTGTTTTCATATCTGCCAGAGGCGTCAATGAAACAGGCCCATTCCTTTTAAAATAAAAGAAAAGAATTGGTATTTCATTTCTTTATTTAGATTGTAAGACTCAGGTAAGATGCAAAAGACAATGACGAGGTCTCTCTGTACTCCTTAATTTGATCACTGGATGTTTGTTTTGAGGGAGAGAGCACAAAATGCAATGATGCTCAGCTTTTCTTCATTTGGTCCCATTAGCTGCTGGCAGCAGTCGTGTTTTTCCGTTGTTGAAAGGATCCCTTTCATATTCATGTGCTGTGTCTATGCTCACCCTGTACGCGTGTGTGTGTGTGTGTGTGTGTGTGTGTGTGTGTGTGTGTGTGTGTGTGTGTGTGTATCAGAAATTCTGTCATTCCCAGAACAAAATGGGGCTACATATTGAGTCAAAACAATCACAACAGCACAAATTGACAAGTGCTGTGTCAACTCAGTCATACTGAATAACTGTAACTACAATAACATAATTCTCACCGAGACAAATTACAGATGTTGAACCAAAATTTTTTAAAAAGCATTTGTGGTAAAAATCAATATAAAGAAAAGTTGTCTTTATTATCTACTCTTGTTGAGTAGATAATAAAGTCGGTTGTAAATTAAATGAAAAATGTCTAAAAATTCACAATTAATCATTAAATCTTAAGTATTAGTAAAAGTAAAGTCAAATATTAAAACTGCAGGACATCATTGGGGGCAGAAAACTTTAAAAACAGTTAATTAGGGAAAGTAAAACCAGGAATTAACACTGGAATTGCTTCTATTTTCCATTAAATGACATATTTTGTCAGTTTTTTGCAATGTACCTCATTAGCAATTAGCCTTAGCCTGAGTCTGATTAAAATAAGTACTCCTTCATATAAGGGGTTTGTCCTATTAGATTTTACTGTCAATTCTGACAACAGGAAAAGAAATAGTATTTCTCATAACACTGACAGGTTGACATGATATATTTCATTGCTTCTTGCTTGAAGAAAGTTGTTGATCAATATGCCCAGCGGGTGTGATGAATATGCACGAGGCGTCCGCCGCTGTGGCCCAGTAATTGCTGGTCGTCAGGGGTGGCAGGCATGCCAATTTGCATCTTGGGGATCCTGCAATCAGCGATCTATTCATTACCGCGCCAGCCGCTTCATCTGCTGGCCACTCAGAGCTGCCAATCTCTCCTCAGCAGCCAAAGCATTTGAAAAAAAGAAAGAAAAAGAAAAAAAAATCTGAATGGAAAAGTTTCAATTATAAGCTAAGGCTGCATGTAGTGGTGTAACAAGTCTTAAACCCTATATTTAGGCTGTTTTATGCAGGTGATTGACTGTTATTGCATTGTGAAAGAGAACTAGAGGAAGAGCTCAATGAAACGACTATGATCTCTTGTTTTTCTAATCGCTTTTATATCTGGCTGACTGTCTGCATTCACATCAGCAGTGGACAGAGGCTATTGCTTCTTTACTCGTCTGAAGTGGGCCTTCCATGGAAACAGAGGGGGGAAGGGTTAAAAGAAAGAAAGCTTAAAATAAGTGAGTACGGGCACTTAAGGCCATTGTCTCATGGCGATACACACAGTGGGCAGGCGATAGGCTAACACAAGCCAGACAAGATATCTATCATTTTCTGTGTAACAATAGCACGGTGATTGCACTGCGTCTGACACATTAAGAAGAAGTTTGATCATACACAAGAACACACCTGACACACTTCTCTTTCTTCTTATCATGACTGCAACTTCATAAGTAAATATGACAGCTGCTACGTGCATACTTTTCTCACTTTTATATCACATATCCTGTCTCTGCTTTCTTACTTCCCCCAATGCCCCCCTTACTTTTCAGAAGAGGATGCTCCACTATTGCTACTTTATCCAGGAAGATGTGTCAGTATGTGTGTGTGTGTGCGTGTGTGTGTGGTTGGATGTATGTGTTGTAGACAGCAGTGCAGCAGGAAGGGAGTTTCTTGTGAGAAACACAGAGGGGTCTCAGGACAAGCGAGTGCCAAAACAGTGAATGTGTGTGTGCTGGCAGTAGCTCTGTGAATCTTCTATTGTTTTACAGTGACACAGTGGTGGTTTCCTGCATCATAAATCTGCATGTTCAGACACAAATACACACACAATTAAGGTTTATGAACAAAAACACATTTCCCTAATTGATCATGAAATCCATATATATCAGTGCCTATAAACTGAAGATAAATATGTCAACAGGAACTAATAATGCAACAAGATGCATGCACGGATGAGCTCATAAACAGGGGCGCACACACCTCTGTACACACAGCTCCTTTGCCCTACCATTGTCTTGCAGAGGAAGCTTACAAGTGAACAAGGACGCAGGAGCTTGTCCTCAGCTGGAGGAGAATGTGTGGCAGAGGGGGTTGATGGAGAGCAAACACCAGGATGGAAAGATGAGGCCAAGGTGGGGTTGGGTTGAAGAAGGAAGGGAAGGGGGGCAAAAGGAGACACGATTTTATTGCCTCAGAGACACATCCTTCCTGTCAGGCTGCTTTAGGTAGCTACGTGTTTAACAGGTTTAGTCAATTGTGATTTTACAATGTTAAGAATGTTCAAAGGGATTCCTGCTTAAAAAAAATAAAACAGATATAAATGTATTAAAAATGTATTTTACACTTGATACTAAAATCTTGGTTAAACTAAACGTCATTTTTGCAATATGCAACCTCAACAAACATGACTTGATGTGCTTATTTGGAGATTATACAAAGAAACATAACATCAGTCTTGTAATCTTTCTTACACACCTACTGTACAAACACACACATAAAGTGTCTGATCTTCTAATAGTATTATAATAGTGTCTGCCTACTGGATTGAAATAGTTTCACTGGCACAGAGCCACTTAACTGATTAAAGCCACCACATCAGTCTCAGTGTGTACAAACATGTGCGTGAGTGATACATTACTTACATCAGCATAAAGACCTGAGCGTTACCATACTTGAAAACGGTGGTTTAATTCAAAGATTATTATTACATTTTTGAACAAAGTTTTTATGAATAATGAAAGGAAGAGAAGACTGTTCATCCCTTCTGAAGGATCAACCAGCAGCATCTCCAAGCAGGAAGCCACTGTTTGCTATCTAAACGTGTTCTTTTGCACACGTTTGAGCCACACAGGTACAATGATACGTTGTAATACTGAAAATGTTTCATTCGAGGAGTGTGAGGGCCGGAGAGTAGAGGTTGGGGTGCGAGGTACGAGTCCAATTTAGAGACCAGAAATAAGGATAAGGTCAAAGTTAAGAAAATTAAGAGCTAGTCTGGTTTGTCTACTGTTGGTTACATTGGTAACATATTGGAATAGAAACGACTGGCGACCTGTCCAGGGCGTACCCTGGTACCCAATGACTGCTATGATAAGCTTCAGCCTCCCAACAACGCTGAATTGGAACAAGCTGTCAAGAAAATGGATGGATGGAATAGGAATATGGCTGGAAATTGGAAAATAAATGCATAAGGCTAAATGAAGAAGGTCAGGCGTCATACTAACCTACCTATAAAGTCAGTGTTAGATTTGCTAGAGTGAAGGATAAATGGATTTTGAGTAAAAACAATGCAGGTGCCGTCATCTTTTCATGGGAAGATTAATAGGTGGGTTCAGATTTGTATATGTAGAGATTCCTGTATCCAGGAAATGAGGATAAACACATCAAGTCATTAATGTCTAATAACTGTCTTCATGGTACAGTTTGAAAGAAAACAGATTCTCTTTTAGGGGATTAATAAGTGCAGGGGGACTACATGATGACCGGGGGGTCAGCGCTACTGTCCCACAGCAAATAGGTTCTTGCTTCAATTCTCTGCTCAAGCCTTTCTGAGAAGAATTTCTGTGTGCATGTTTGCATGGTGTTCATACACTGACTGAAGAAGTGAGTGTGTATGTGTGTTGGCCCTCTGACAAACTGGCAACCTGTATCCTGCCTCTCATCTGACAGGAGCTGGGATAGGCTCCAGTCATGAATGAAAATGCAAAAATGGGACTTTAACCGAGTTAACTCCAGTTTTAACAAGTAAACATTTAACTTTTATCACATGCATCAATCCTTCATTTATTTTACATGTTTCTAAGCAGATTTTAGATATTTTCACTTATACAACTATAATCTGTGATTAAACTCACACTCTTGATTTTATTTCAAACTTACACAATCCAACAAAACTATATCAAGGTTAATACAACATAAAATTACAACTAAAGATGTTTTACAGTATTATAGACAGATTCCTGACACTAGTTCATAACAACAATTACTCATTAATTATCATTGTACTCCACCCTTCGGGGGATGACATTGAAACCTCAAGCTAAAAGCAACCTAATACCTTCCTGCACTGAAAAAATCACAAATGATTTGACATGTTCCTGTCAAATTATTATGTAGCACCTCTCCCATTTCTGCATCACTGCATAACTTTGCTATGCTATTGCAACTGGACTCTGTACACACAGTAATACCTTTCTCCAAATGACTGGAACAACACTATTACTCTTGCCATCATCATGTCAAAACGCTTTTCACTGTCAGTCTGTCTTGCAGAGTGGGTGACCAGACCCACAGCTGTCAAAATTCAGAAAGTCAGAACAAAATAAGATAGCTGACTGCGAAAATGCTCCACTTGGATACATGGAGGGAGAAAAGAGAAGCAACAGAAGAAGAAGCTGAATTCCAGGGACGTTAAACACTGGGAATTTACACTGAAAAACCTCATTGTCCAGTTTTAAAACAACAAAACTGTTTTATTATTCTTGAGAA